>NC_092015.1:8379610-8683553 GCF_042242105.1 Pempheris klunzingeri | reverse complement strand
CGTGTGCTACGCTGACGTTTTCAGAGATGGAACTGGAGTTGTAGAATTTGTGCGCAAAGAAGACATGACCTATGCCGTTCGAAAGCTGGACAACACCAAATTCCGCTCGCATGAGGTATGTGTACTGATTTGATCGCTTGTCATGGATAATGTGTCTTTGCCGTGTCGAGGTGAGTACTGCAGGAGATGCGACACGTTTGAAGCACACCTGGCCCTCACTTCCATCTATGGCATTTCCACCATAGACAGGAATGTTGTCTTTTCAATGTCAAGTTCTCTTGTGTCCGCCAGGGAGAGACTGCTTACATTCGTGTGAAATTAGACGGTCCCCGCAGCCCAAGTTACGGAAGATCACGCTCCCGAAGCCGTGGCAGCCGGAGCAGGAGCCGCAGTCGCAGCGCCAGCCGCAGCCGCAGCAATTCCCGTGGTCGTGGCAGAGGATCGCCCCGCTACTCGCCTCGTCACAGCCGCTCTCGCTCCCGTTCCTAAACCTTTCTACCACCAATGTTTTGCCCTTTTGATGTATACCCTCCTGTTTTTACCTCTTATGAGTTTCTCCAGATGTCAGCAATTGATTTTTAATTTTTGCATTTCATGTCCCGATGTCCTTGTGGATGATCTTGGTATGTAGATGTACCCGCGCCCCCTACCCTCTCCCCCCCTTATTCGCCCGTTCCTCACCCTCTCAGCTCCTTTTGTCCTCTTTGTTTTCTCCTGCTCTCCCCTTCTTTCTGTCCTCTCAATTTTTACAACAATAGAAATTGTGCTGTGTTGAACTTCAAAAATGTTGAGTTGTTATAACCCGCACTCAATGTTTTTGCAAGTATTGAAAATTGAGTTTTGTTTTTGTTTATTTTTTTAAAAAAATTGCTTCTCATTGGATTTGTGGGGTGGGCTGTTTGGACGGGGAGCCCAATGCTTAACTGTATTTTACCCTTGTGTCTTCCTTTAGACATCTGAAGAGAAGGATTAAAGTGATTTGGAATAAAACCATTGTGGAGCACATTTCATTTGTATGGTCAGGATAGGACATCTAATTGAGGAGCAATCAGGTCGAGGCAATGGTATGCTTCATATTCCATAAATTGAACTTTTTGATAGGTTGCCATATCATGCATGTCATATTTAACAAAGCCATATGTGCTGTACTTTGTTATATATACAATTTTTAACATGCTACTCTGGCCTGTGACAGAATAAGCAGTCCTAGATCAAGTGTTGTGATGTAAGTGTAACATCTTTGCTGTCAAATGTTAAGAAAAAAATCTGAATCACTACTTTGTTGCAGAAGTGTCCCACTTTTAACTTAATTGTCCTCATTGGTTAAAATGTTTTAACTTCAGGGAGTGTTAGTTTTTGTGCTCAGTGGCATTTTTTTTTCTTGATCTGACATGAGTGCTCAAAATGGAAAAAAATTAGGCCCAAAAATCTTGACATTTTATTCTAACAGTCTGCCTCTGATTTTCTTCCTGGTATTTCAAGGTTTTGATTGGAGGAGTGGCTCAGTGGATCCCAATCCTTGGAGCTGGATGAGTGGATCGATTAGGGAAGGGATAGGCAAGGATGGATGCTCGGAACGGGATCAGTTTTCCAGGATTCAAATGAGAGTTGATTTCAGAACTAATTAACAGGAGTCCCAGAGCAACTTTTTTTTCCCTATTAGGCCCCCCCATGCCTATTTAAAGTTTTTCAGTGGTAATGGCTTTATTTTACAAGAAAACGAAACAGAGGACCAGGAAGTTGGATCAAAGGATGGAGTCGTAGATGCCTGGTATGAAGGAATTAAAAATTTGGGAGGTTGGGAAGGGGTTTTATTTGGGAGTAGTTTGTATGTTTTATTTTGCTTAATCTTACTTTTTTTCTCTTTAGCATTTTCAATAAAACATTTTCAAACAAGGACATCTTAGTTTGTGGTTATTTGAAACATTAACTCACTTCATGCACACTTGTTTAGACCATTTTAAAGCATTTCTTTCTTCCTATAATCACATTTGTAGCCCAGGACGTCACTTGTAAGTTAAAACTAATACATTTGCATAAGGGGAGCAGGAAATGAGGTTGTTTTTGTCCATAAAAAACACCTTGCAGCTGTGGATATAATAGAAAACACACAGCAGTGAGTGTGTCCAGTATTCAAAGCTCCAGTGTCTTTCAGCTGTGACGGTGACTGATGAAAAACCCTGTGAACGCACACACACACACACACACACACACACACAGCTAAACGATACCTACCTACAGCCAAGGTCTCGTTTCCTTTTAGCCCACAGCCAGTGGTGTATGCTGTGAATGATGCATTGTGGGATGAAATAAGATGCCGGCAGACGGGAGCTGGAGAAAAACGCTTGCAACACACGGGGAGGCTGCGGCTCAGCCAATGGGAGGGTGCAGCATGCAGCAGAGGGGCGGGGAGCCGTCGGAGCAGCACAGCAGAGAGCCAGCCTACCTACATGCTTATTGTGTAAATCTTTAAAAAGCAATTAGCCGCAGCATCATCTAAACCTCCCCCCTCCCTTCGGCTGGGTGAAATACACATTTATTTTGAGAAAAGAAGTGATTTCAGGCGGCGCAAGTCCAGGTGAGTTACAGATTTGTGTGTGTAAAAAAGACTGACTTGCATGTCTTGACATATTTCTGATTCGAGTTTCTCTCATGATGGGGAGCTTTTCCTGTTATGTCTTAATTCGTTTCGACCGGTTTAGACACGCAAACTGGTCTGACGTGGGCTAAAGCACGCGTATTTGACCCGAGCACGCAATTAATTAGATCCATTTTTGATAGTTTTGGTCTCCCGATGCAGAAGCTGCTTTAATCGGAAAGTGATTTTGCCAAGTAATTTAACTCCACCTGTATCAAGTTTCGCAGCCAATCTATGCAACGCTCAAGTCATCGTGTACTTAAAAATACAGACATGAAGACACGAGCATAAGTTGTGATTAGGAATCAGTGCAAATGGTAGAAAACGCGGTGTCAAATCTTCTGCGTATGATTGATGTTTGCGATGATCCGTGCTGGCCTAAACCATCCCCATCCCCATCACCACGTGCGGTGTTAATTTTCAGTGCAGTGCTCCTTTTCTTCCTCAGCAGGCATCATCACCACCATCCTCCTCCTCCTCCTCTTCAACCATGACCGACAGGAAAGCGGTGATCAAGAACGCAGACATGTCCGAGGACATGCAGCAGGACGCGGTGGACTGTGCCACCCAGGCCATGGAGAAGTACAACATAGAGAAGGACATCGCAGCCTACATCAAGAAGGTGAGACAGGACGGGTGCATGGAGGGATCCGAGTGGAGCTTACATCACTGGCACATGATCTGCAAATTTAGAGCCTTTTTTAATTCTCACATCTATTTTTGGTCAGTGTGGAGATGAGGCTCTTATGATCAGGGCTGCAGCCAGGATTTATTTTTTATTTTATTTTATTTTATTTATTTAAATCACCGAGGTCATGGGTCCACAAGTGTCCCCTCCAAAACACTGTGTCTACTGACGCTTAACCAGAAATGAGTTGTATTTTATGCGCACTGATTTCCCATCAAGAGTCTGAATCAGTCAATCAATCAAACTTGTGTTTGCATAGCACCTTTTATATTGTTAGCGCTCTTCAAAATGCTTTACAGGAGACTCCTAAGCGAGTAAGACGGCTCAAATATGAAAATTAGACAATTAAAAATGATAAAATTGAAAAAAATGAAGACAATAGAACGGATGAAAGGCAATGGAAATAAAAAAAAATGTTAAAAACAGCACACAAAAGGCGAAATAGTGAAATAATGACCATAAAAGATTAAAAGGTGGGTTTTCAGCAATTTACCTCCGTTTTTATCTTATTTGTTTATTGGCTTGATAGTAGTTGACCCCCAGCAACTTTATCAGCAACTTTTCTGATAACCAATTAAAAGTTCTTTTCATTTTCCACTCAAATATCAAACCTTTGCTGGTTTCAGCTTCTTAAATGTGAGAATTTGATGCTGTTTTTGTTATGTACGATGATAAAATGTAAGATTTTGGCCTCTGGGAAATTAGAATGGGGAATTTAATATTTTTATTCTGACATTTTACTTTCAAATAACTGATTAATTTAGAGTATAATTGGCTGATTGACTTGTGAAATAATGAAAATAAAAGTATGTAAATATCATTAATGGTAGCTGCGGCCTCGGTCTCAGTCTGAGTGAAGGGATTTGTAGATTGCAGCCTGTGGTTCTTGTTTCTGATTCGATGTTCACGAATCTTCTTCTCTCGACCTCTTTCAGGAGTTTGACAAGAAGTATAACCCCACCTGGCACTGCATCGTCGGGAGGAACTTTGGCAGCTACGTCACCCACGAGACAAAGCATTTCATTTACTTCTACTTGGGCCAAGTGGCCATCTTGCTCTTCAAGTCTGGCTGAGAAGTTTCTGATGGGTGTTGAGGAGTTTTTCTCCCTGAACCTAAATCGGAAATGCACTGGTGGCTGATGTCTCCCATACACTAATAACGACATACCATAACAATGCAAAACCGGCCGTGCGCAATTGCATGGACTATACACTATTTAATATGTATGTTACAGTAAGTTTACTTTTCGATAGTTGCCATTTGAATGCAACTGAAGTAGTTTTTTGTTGATGCTGTTAAATTCTAGGTTGTAAAAGATTTCAACGTGGCCCTTGATTGTATAATAAAGGAAAGCTGTAGAATGTAGTGGTGCATCTGCTTTCCTTCACAAGCCGCATTGCCAGACCCTGTTATGAGACTCCATCTGTCGGTTTAGATGGTAAAATCATAATGCGTGCACCAGTTTAACAGTTCATTATCAAGATTTTAATGTGCGGTCATGAAGAGAAGTTGGTTAACGGGGCAGAATAATCAAGCTCTTTTCACATGATGGGTCACTTCGAGGCCCCCTTTTGTTTCCAGGAGAACATACAGCATGAGTTCGGTTTAATCCTGCTAACTTTACAAATTTAAAGGAATTGTGTTGTCTGTAGATGCATATACAAAACCTTTTAACGTTTGCAATTTGGATTTAAAATAAAATCAGCAACAGATGAGAAATTTTAGCAGCCGCTTTCAGAAAAAAGATGTCACAACATCCAACAACACTTGACATTTTGGAAGCAACATGAGCCGGTGCAAGCATTTCCAGGGATGTTTGTCAGCTCTTAAATTTTCACGTGAGGGACGATGAAGCACATAGAGCTCGCGTACACAGACCTTATAGCCTGTAATGTTCGAGTAGTAACGCCACAGACTGGTTACCAAAACCAACAACTCAGCCACTTCTTATAATCCTGTGTTTCTGCATGTTTTGAGGAGAATATCCACACTTTCTTTTAACTATCATCAGACGCAAATGAAAGCTCACCATGAAGATAAAGAGTTTATTTAATTTCCACTTTTCAGTATGTAGATATTGGACCGAGCCGATGTGTGTCTTGTCCCAGTAATTCCTATAAAGCAGCGTTAGGAAGGTGATTTTAAAAAAAAAAATAAAAAAAAACATCTGCAGTCAACTCTAACAAGGCTACCAACACCCCTGTGTCTCAGATGGTTGTGTCGTCTTGTGTGGCTTGTGATAAAGTTGCATTACCCCCAACCTTTATTTCTGCATTGCCACTGTACTGCCAGATATGCAGGAAAGACAAAGCGTTTGGAGTTGGGACTCCTTAAAGCATCTGCAAGCAAGTGCATCTCTTGTCTAGCGCACTGATTTGGGGTTTTCATTTTGTCATGTCAGTATAATTAGTTTGAAATGGCAATGCACAGTGTTTGGATTATGATGAAATGTGTTCTTTTGGAGGGCAGATTGGAGGGATTGAGTCCATGGAGCTGGATAACATCATACATTTCTCGCTGTGCGTAAAGACTTAACGTTTGCTCAGTTTTTCTCTCCCATAATCCAACAATGTGCATCTCTCACGCGTTAGCTTGGATTGATATTGTTTTCGCAGGAAGTCTTCCTAACTAGTGTCACTGATTTTAGTATTGTTTTCCTCTGGCATGTATTTTTGCTGTGTATGTGTAGGAGCCGTTCCAATGCTGTTCAATTTGCACAAAACGTGTGCCTGTCATTGCTCTCAACTGTAACTGGCTTGAGTACAATTGCACTTCATTATAATTATCCAGTAGGTTGCTACAGAACCAAAATCGTATAAACTCGATGAAATAAAAATTAATTGTTGACTTATTACTCTGTGGCCTTTTTTTTGTCATTCTCATTTTGTCATTGGGAACATGAACTGATTGACAGACAGAAAATAAATCCATAACGCTTAACGAAGAATACTGTTATTTGCTTTCTTCCCAATAGTTCGGAAATCCCCACAGGTTCATGTAGCAAACATGAAGCTACCGCAGGCAGCGTAAATGTTTCAAAGGTAAAGATTTTTTTTTTTTTTACGTTTTCTGTACAGATGAAACAAGATATAACATGTTAATTTGTGTGCTTTAGAAGAGCTACTAAGCTAGCTTTTCGCCTCTGTTTCCAGTATCTATGCTATGCTAAGCTAACCGGGTATACTTGGTGTAGCTTCCTTTTCATGGGAATGATTTATAGGGAATAGAAAATTTCGGAACACGCTTATTTGAATTTTTTTGTTTGTTTTATTTTTGTTTTTACCAAGCATTTGGTGAGATTAATCCTAGCATGAAGAATGGAAAAGGTAACAAAATCTCCCTACCAGCACCTTCAAAGGCCCACTAATTAACATGCTATATCTTGTTTGTATTGGTGGATTTAAATGGGGTTGTTTACCGGTGTTTTCAGAAGTTGCAGAGGCCATGGAAGTTCATTATTCGGTGGATGGAAAGTTAAAGTATTTTAATTTTAGTCATAAAGAGTTTTTCTTAGTAATTTTCTGTCTGAGGAAAATGTTGATTTCCCAACAACCTTGCATATCCTGCAGCATCATCTGTTGCTAGCTAGCTAAATTGTTAGCGTCAGTGGCTTGGTTGTCCATGTTGCCTAGCAGCATTGTCTAGCAACAGTGTTCTCATCACCACGTCAACGCTTGGCGGTATGAAGAGAACTGGATACTCCAATGTGAGTGTTGGAGGCTCCGTTCATTCATATGAAAGATGCTAGGTGGCGCATGATATCAAAAAAGTTCCTTCCTGGGAATAAAAGTTCCCCGATCTTCTGAATTGTTGGGCCCATTGAGCGTGAGCTTTAGCATCTCATCATCTGCTGAGCCAACAAATTAGCCTTTTAGCCCTCAGCTATAATTAATGGGAATAAAATTATTTTATTGTTCGGCTCTTCTAGACTTCTCAAATGTTATCTGACCAAATGGTTAAAATTCTGATGGTGAAAGGAGTCACTATCCGCCTATTTACAGGTGTCTCTTTCACAATGTAAATCAATGGAAAAAATTGTGTTTTTCGGCTCAATGGTATCACACGACGGACGCCATTCTCGTAATTATACAGTTTGGCTCAAATTGGCTGAATTTGGCTCACTTCCTGAGGGCTTGCGTGAACGCCAAGCATATCGTGTACACTACTTCCTGTGGTGTAACCACGACCTCATAAAAGCTTGTGTGTAGCTGTTTCCAGTGTTTGTGCTAAGCTAAGTTTATTAGCTGCTGGCAGACACTAGCTTCAGATTCACTGCAGAGACACAAGAGTGGTATCAGTTTATTATCTGACTTCCCACAATGTCAAATCAGTCCTTTAAAGCGAGGTTACGTATGTAACTTTTGATAAACAGCAGCTACAGTATGGTTACAAATGCTAAAATGTTGGCGTAACAGTACAATAAAGTAGACGAGTGGTAAAATAAGGGAACTGACCCAGTCATGTCAATTACAACAGTATCTATAGTTTGAAAACCTCTGCTGACATTAGTGTCATTTATTTTTTCCACAGTTACTCAATGTCACTTTTGTAAAAATGGTAAACATTCACTGACTTTTTTGCTGCTTTTCAACACATTTCGACCATTTGTCAGACAAAACAAGCAACATTAGTTTATGAAGGCCTTTACCTGATGGTTCCTCAGGTTTACCTTACTGGAGCTGCAGGGTCAAAAAACATATCCAGCATGAGGCAGGCTTAAAAAGAGGGACCATGAGGTTGTCATGCTTTAGTTTTATGGTTGCATTATGTGATGACCCCATAAAAGCCTGACAATTCAACAATAAATCACAACACAATAGACAAGAGAATCGGGCCACATAAATCCATACAGAGCGAGCTGACTGAGCCAGATGGATACTAATGAGTGTTGCAGTTTTCATGCATTAAAGCAGCAAGGCCCACAGTACGTCTGTGGTGGTGGATTCATGTTGTGCTTGTACTGTGCAAGTGGTTTTGTGTGAAAAACAAAGTCCTTGACAACAAGTGTGAGACCTTTGCTCAGAGACAATGACCCCAAACCACGTAACTGTGACATCAGTTGGGGTAGTGTCATGCTGGTTATGTCATGCTGTGATACACCGATGCTGCATTCAAGTCATGTCAGGCTTATCATGAGAATCAATGCTTTAGTGCGCCTCGCAGTAGAGATAAACTTTTCTCAGTAATTCCTTAGAGGGACACTCCAAGTATTTTAATTATCAAATTTTGCCATGATTGCAAAATGGAGGGAAATAACCCTGATGATGTCATCGGGGTTATCAACTCAACTTGAGCTTTGTCACTTCAAGTTTTTAACAGAAAACCTGCAAGTCTTTAATACTCTAAAGGGGAGGCTTGGAGTTTGAAAAATGTGGCAGGAAAGGTCTAACAAAACGATGCTTTCAAGTTGCATTATGGGAAATGTAGGATTCAGCTGTTTAGGTGCTAGAATTCGAGCTATCTCAACCTCTGCAGCATCAAGTTTGACCATTAAAAATAGGAATTATTATCCACATTCACAAAAATCAACAATGTTTTTGCCTCCAAGTTTTGTTTTGTTTTCCCATAATTTCTGTACAAACGTGTTGCATCCAACAATGTGACATCTAGATCCGTGTTTGAGTACTACATCAGCTGATTCCACCTCAGTCAGAGAGAGCTCAGAGAGCAGAGCTGCTGCTATTTGGTTGGCATGAAAAATTGTGTCCACATGGCTGCAGTTGGACCTCAGCTTCAATCGACAGATCATGTGTCAGGATCAGGGCTGATGTAATGATATGCATTACAATATAACGCAACCACAGAAAAATGACAGATTTTATGTTTTTGTGCAAATCACGGTTGCAGTGGAACCTACAATGTGAGCTACAATCGAGATATTTTGTGCTATTTCAGCGTCAATGTGGCTACTGTTTTCTCATTGACAAAAGCAGCGGGAGTAGAGTGTCACTTGTGTAATGTTTTGAGTTTGTGCTGAAGTTACGTGATGTCTGAGAGTGGAAATCTGTAGAAGCGAGAGCATGCGCAGCCAGTAGAGCTGAGAAAGCAGACAAATTAAAGGACAAGTGACTAATGAATAATTTCTAGGGACAGACTGAGGTCAAAGTGGGTGACACAAGACACCATGTGGAGTTAACTGGAACACTTTGCCTAAACATTAGAAAAGGCCTTTTCATCTCTACATAATTTTGAATCTCAAAAATGATTCATTTTAACCCCTGACGTCGTGGTGATCACTTGTAGCTCCCTTCGATGAGTGAAAAAGACTGAAATAAATGGAAAACAAATGAAAAGGAAACAAAGATTTTATTCTGTCTGATCTTCCTGTTTCACAGAAATACAGAATAATGTATCATAGTGGTGTCTTGTGTCTATTCAGTCACATTTTAAACAGAAGTATGTTAGAGGCTTTTTCACCAAACCTTCACTGATGTTTTACACTCTTGTTTTTTCCCATCAGCGTCTCCTCCCCCCCACATACCTACCTGCTTCTCTTTCATACTGTAGCCTCTGGCTGCCTTCATCCATCTTCCCACACGGAGCTGTAATTCATAGCCAGAGCACATTCACATGTAGACCACAAGGATAATTGACTGGACCAGGAAATTAACCCCTGCAGCTTCAAAGTTGAAGAAATGTTTGCATGATATATTTATCCTCAGGCAGGTTTAAACGTTAAGTTTGATGATAAGAATGCAGTTTATGTGTCTGAACTGTGGCCTTAAAACATACAACTGACAAATAGACTTTGTTTCTGGTTTGTTAATTGAAAATGAGATTGTGGTCAGACCTTTTTTTACTTTACTGATAACTTAACTATGATGTTAAAGCAAATCCGGCTCCATCTCACATAGCTCAATTTCCACCAGACTGACACATAAAGCATTCAAATCCAGATCTCTGAATGATCCTAAAAAGATCCTTTTAGTGCAACATATCTGTAGCCATGAGCTCTTCAGCTCGTCACGTGTTTCCACCTCAAAAAGCATTTGAATATCCTGAATTTGCACCAAACAAACTGTTGTTGCGGCTCAGGCTGAAAATACCCTCCTGTTTTGTTGGGAGCGTAGCTCTCATTGATGTGGTGAATGTTTGTGCTCTGCAGATGCCTCATAGACTGTGAGATGACCAGTGGGCGGACTTAACACCGGCATAACAAGGAGGCAAATGACTCAGACTCAAACATCAGGGATGTTGATAAAAGTGGGAGAAAAAAAGTGCCACATGAATATGTTAATAGCAGCAACTGGACACTTAAGCCAGAGTGACAAGGTGTGTAGGTTGAAGTACATGCTTTTATTGTCTAGGGGAATCAACTTTACATGCATCATTGCATGAAAGTCATTGAAAATGAAAATATGTTCCTCTACACTCATGACTGCTGTGTGTTTAGTGGTTGAAAAAAGGGAAAAGGACACCAGAAGCTATGTACTATTTCTTTTTCCAAGGGTATGAGTGAGGATTTATTAACGTACAGTGCACAAGGGGAACAGCACAGAAATGTGAGTGAACACGTCCTCGCTTTATCCACCTGTCATGTCTTCCTTTTGTGTACTTGTCAGTGCTGATTTCTATTGGAGGTGTGAATGCTGCACAGCTGCTGAACAGGTGATGCACACGTCATAGACACCAAGTAACACAAACCTAAAGCACACCTACAGTTAGACATCCACTGCGCACATTTTGGTTTCGGCTCCATGTTCATATGGTATCGGTGTTGTGTTGATGATGTTTGTGATTATGTCTGAATGGAACATGATTTTCTTTCTTGTCCTTGCATAATGTACAGTAATATCACTGCATTATTGCATTATAATCGCCCTTATACAGCGACTCAGTCTATCCACACTAAAATGCTGTGGATAGACAGATAGATAGATAGATAGATAGATAGATAGATAGATAGATAGATAGATAGATAGATAGATAGATAGATAGACAGATAGATAGATAGATAGATAGATAGATAGATAGATAGATAGATAGATAGATAGATGTTATTTAAATGATTTTGTTTGGGTTGGCCAATCAGAAATGCACTTCCACATTATGACCACAAGAGGGAAACCTTTCTCTTCGTGACAGGTCTTTGTCTTTTTCTCTTTTTTTAATTTATGATATGACCGTAGGAGTCAGTTGGATCAATGTTGGTGTAAAACTCTATATTACTTTTCTAAATCAGAATTAGAGCAACACTTATTAAATGTTTGTGACAATACTGTTGTATTTACATTTCAAACATTTTTATTTTCCTTTATATTTATGTGTAAAAACCCAGAGACGTTTTCCTTTCACAACTTAACTAGTCATAAACATAAATGGTCCTGATCTGAAGACATAATGTTTGGCTCAGAAACACTTTTTCAGAACACTTTTAAGAAGTAGTCCATTTCTCCTCCCGTTAGAACTTGTGTGCAACCTGTTTTATCAAAACATTGTATATTGACTATATGTTGCTATGATGTACATGGAGCCTACATTACTATATTTGGATTATCACTAACTTACTGTAGCATATGAATTATTGACAATAAAATGTAACTATGAAAAGCAACAGAAGGTTTTGTAGAAAAAGTGGAATTTCCCTTGACTAAAGGGAAACTTAAGAGTTCTCCCCATACTAATAATGATAGTTACTGATTAGACAGAACTAAGACAGAAATGTAGATAAACCGATGAAAAAGCAATTTTGTTTCTCCATGTATTCAAAAAGTGTTGCTCTGTGAGAGTTTGCATACAGACAGCCTGCGCTTTGTCCTTGCATAGGGCACCCAGAGGTGATTTGGTTCATAAATGATGGTGTCCGGTCTGCTTTGCTGCACCCGGGAGCAGTTTGTTCTAATGGTTTCCTCCGAATGGAGCGCAGCCATGAAGGTTTGCATTGCAATACGGGAAGTTGCTGAAGCAGTCACCCTGTGCAGTTTCGCTCAGGTGTGGTATCGCTCATATGCCATTAGGCTTATTAATAGAGCCATTCTGAAGATTAGAAAGGTGGACATCAGCTGGGAGGCATTTTGTTGCGCTTGTTGGCATAACAATGTAGCTATAAAGTTCATCAGACTGGCTAAAACCGCAGGGGAATGGTGGGCAGACGCTGCACTTTTGCTGCCCCTCAATGTTTTTTTTTAACGACAAAGCAAACATAAAAACAACATACCTATGCAAACAAGTACATAACGCTCAGTTTTAAAGTCGCTAGATCTTAGCAAACATCCTGCATGACTAAGTGAGGAGCAGGCTAAAGGTTGAAATGGCTGCCTTTCATGGGCCGCAATATTTTTATGACCTTGTCTGTTCCGACACTAATGCAAACACATAAAAAGAAGTTTGCTTCTAGAGAAGCTTCACGATTCCTAAAATCAAAAAATGTGACCACATGCTCAGGTGTTTTTCAGTAACATGCGGCAGAGTCAGCCTCATTGTTGAAAAGAAAACCTGGTTTCTGTTGACCTAAAGTTACCAGTCCTGTCTCTCACTCCAACAAACCACCTTATCTGAGCCAAACCCTTTATGGACCATCACCTTGTAATCCTGCACCTTTACTGCCCTCGCTGTGTGCTGCTGTCAAGGATAAGGTTATCAGCTTATCATAAAGACATGATTTATAAAACTTGTATGCAATAAGGACATCTCAGTGATTCAGACCTTCTTTGATAGCTTCCAAAGAAGTAGTTTCCAAAACACCTCTCACCTTATATGAAGAAATAATGCTACTCAAGACTTTCTTTCATTCAGTAGGCTTTTTGTTTATGGTCTCTTAACACAACCAAAACCAAACTTGAGAAACCGAACTTCAGTGCGTTTCCCATCCTGTTCATTTACCTGAATGAGCAGCGTAAGGAAGGAGGAGAGTAAGATTTGTTTCGGTGCTTTCTTGCCTTATCTCTGATCATATCCCAGCACTGAAGGCATGTGATGTAGGGCAATAGGGCCATAAAGCAGGGCAACTCTTTATGAGAGGGACTGTGAAACTCTGGCTTCACTGACTGGATCTGTGGCTGCAGGGGGGCTCCTGCACGGCCTCCGTGCACTGCACAAAAACATTTTGTACTAGTATTAAAATGCAAAGTGGCACTGCAGAGAAATAATCCTTTTTTCACAATGCAGCAATTAATCATTTTTAGAGAATTGTTTTCTGTAACTTGAGGCAAGACAGAAGGAAATTAAGAAAAGTAGAAATAAAGACTCAGTGAAAGTTAATTTTTTTATCAGTGCTTATTAAGGTCACAACATTTTGCACTGGATGGAGATGACAAGACTGCATAACTTTTTTAATGCTTAAGTCCTTTTTCTGTTGTGATTCTTTTGCTTTTATGATACAGAAGAAAGAATGAACAATTATGTAAGTACAACATTGTATTATATAAGTATTTATATTCATATTCACTTTTATGTATATTTTAGTGTTATTTCAGTTTTAGTTTAGTTTTGCAATTAGTTAAGTTTCATTTGGTATAATTTAGTTTAGTTTAAAATCTGCTTTTAGTTTAATTTATTTCCCTTTTCTTTATTATATTCTCAAGTAGTCTAGCTTAATTTAGTCTAGTTTAGTTTAGCTTAACTCAGCTACATTCAGTGTTGCCATGCCATTGTTCAGATTACTCCGAAACCCCAATAGTCAGAGAAATGTCCCAGTGACGCGGACACCCGCTCAAGTCTGACTGTGCGCTGGACCGTGCAAGATCCACTGTGGAGCGTGAATGCAGCGGGCACCGGGAGCAGTGGGGTGAAGCGAAGCAACATGGTGGCCCCATTTGTGGGGGACTCTGCTTACCTTTATACCTATCATAATGTTTATCCCCACTGTTCATACCATCTACCTCTGACAAATTTGCACATTTACTTGTAATGTTAATGATGTTGCACATTATGTAAATATATTTATATTAGTAATAGTAGTTTATATTTTGTATTTTATCTTCTACTTCTCCTGCATGCCACTTTTTTACTCTTTTACTCTCACTTTAAACTGTTCAGGCATTCAGTGTGGATGCAAAGTAAGATTTTCATTGTACAGGGAAACAATGAAAAGTTTCTGTACTGTACACATGACAATAAACGCTTTGAATCTTGAATTGAATCTTAAATCTTAGGGTTTGAGAAACATCATGCTTGCTGGAGGCCAATGATGAATACAGGAGAAAGGCCCTATTGAGGTTCTGCAATAACGCACAAATGAGCAGTTCCCATTAGGTCTAGTATTTTTATTTAGTATTGCTTAGTTCAGTTTTCTTTAGTTAAGTTTATCTTAGCTGCATTTCATTTCAGTTCAGTTTAGTTTTTGGATTACTTTTGTTTAGCAGTTTGGCTTGGTTTAGTGTATTTTACTTCAGTTTAGCTCATTCTTTTCTTGCCTTAGCTTAATTTTGTTTGTCTTAGTTCATCTTAGCTTATAATCAGTATTGAATTTAAATATTTTGCCATAGCCTTTTCTAACTTTTACATATATTGGAAAAGTTTCACAGCTGCAGTAGCTGAGAGCTGAACCTGGTTCACAACAAAGCAGAGCAGGTGCTGTCAGACAGGTGACTGATGGGTTTAGATTGCCCTGACTGAATTTTAAAGCTGTTATAAAGGTGTCTTTTTATTTGATTGCTGTGGGTCTAGCTGGCCCTGACTCCATTCAAGGTCTGTTTGAAGACAACAGAAAACCAAAAAGGACATAGGGAGGTGTGTGTGTGTCTGTGTGTGTGTGTGTGTGGGATGTGGGGGGTTAGTTGGGACTGGGGGGGGGTCATGCAGGGGGTTTGGTCAGGGAGGTCGGGGGGTGGGGAAGTCACACAGGTAGGGGACACTGATACAGGCGGTGGGACGGTGCAGTCACTATGTCTTAATCTGCAAACTGCCCCTGCATGACTGGTCTTGGGCAACAGCTAATGGCCCCCAATTACAGTTTCTCTGTCCTCCAGAAAGCAGCCAGTGTGGCGTGACCCTCTGAAATGAGTCCTCCTCACAAATGCATGGCAACAATGGACATGTTTAGACAGTGGGAAGGCTTAATTTTGTGTTAATTTTCATATCCCAGATGGAGAATCTAATGTTTTATTTTCATACCCCCACTTATAATACCTGGCTGGTTGCAAGATCATTCAGCAGAATGAGCGTGCAGTCTGTGTTGAAATCAAGATGGAACAAACAGTAAAACAACGAGGAGCTTCAACGTGAGGGTGGGAAAAGAGCTGAGGGAGAGGGTCTGAGGTGGAAAGGTCAAACTGATGTTTCACCGTGAAGCCACAGAGGGACATTTTTTCCAACAGGATGCCTCCTGTGGTCGAGGTTAATGTGGTGTTGGAGGGACAGAGATGTGCGGATGAATTAATTTTAGGGATGAGCAGAGGAGCGTGGAGACAGAGGTCCAGAGTCCACTGGTGGAGTGGTGGGAGGGGGGCGACTGTGCATAATGGGTTTGTGAGCGCAGATTTAAATGAAAAATCAAAAGTCCAGTTTAGGTTTTTCAAAGTGAAACACCTGTGCAAAGGTCAAATGTTTTTATGTGAAGTAGACCAGTGGTTTCGAACCTTTCTGGCATGTAAAAAGAAACTAGTTGTTACCTCTCATGAGTTGTGAGCAATTTAAAGCAAAGAGTACTTTTTTGTCATGTTAGCAGTGAGGTCAGTCGATCTGTGCACTCCTGAAATATCATAACAGCAATTAGATGTATTGACTTAAAATTTTGTTCAGACATTTATGGTCCCAGTAGGATATACTGTATCTCACAGACTCTCACAGACTCTAGCACCACCACAAGTTTCACATGTATGGCTTTTAGTGAAATGTCTTGACATTGGATTGGATGGATTGGCATGAAATTTGGTGCAGATATCTGTGGTCCCCAGAGGATGAATCCTGATGGCTTTGATGATTACCTGACTTTTTATGTAGCATATGAACATATGAACATCTACTGGATGGATTTTGTTCAGACATTCATTCACTTTGGTGATCTGACTTTTCTTCTAGTGCCACCATTAGGTTAACGTCTTCACAACTATTTGACTTGGTGGCCGGCAAGGGCAAACCTGCTACATATGGCCCAAAACATTGCCATTAGGAGACAGAAAGCCAAAACAAATCATTAACAGCAAACATAGAATATATTATATAGAAATAATGCAAATTAAAAACACAAATGCAGCACAATTTAAGTGCTCCAGGCCTGTAGGGGGAGCACTAAGTAAAACTCGGTTTGGTTTTCTGCCCATGAGAATCCAGATGAGAGAGTGTATCTAGTACAATATATTCTTAAGTCTATGGCCAAATGAAAACAAGAATACGTACCTTTTTATGTCACCTCTTTACGCCACTTTTCTTCGAAACCAAACAGCACATTTCTCCTAACGTTTTTGGTCTGTGTAATGCTTTTATCACCATATCTTGCCATCTAGATGACTTGTCACAACTTTGTTGATCCCTCATCTTTTCATTTATGACCATCATCAGGTCGAACTTTTTGTTCTTTCTTATCCTTTAAATTATCTTGTGGTCTCTCGCTGATTGGGAACCACAGAAGAAGGTTATGTATCTTCTGCAGGAAAATTAACCATATTTAATCTAAACTAAACCAAACTAACACACAAAGGGGGGGCTTTGTTTTACAGGAATAGAGAATCATGTCTGATGACTAAACAAAGACGGTAACTGTATAGGTGCTTAAGGCACTCACAGGGGGACAAGACAGACGCCATGGTTGACTGAGTGTGAAGCTTTTCTCTTTACTCATGAAATAATAGATAACTTGGGTTCCACATTAGGTGGCATTGGGCCAGAATCTTAATTGTTCAAAAGCTGACTTAAATAAGCAAAGAAGATTCAGAGGAGCTCCCGAGTGACCGTTCCTATCAAAGTTCATGTTTACAGTAAAAACAGGTTATGGAAAGACTGGAGCTTATCACGACAAGTGGACAGTCGGGACCACAGATGAAGACGTTTGTGTCACTGGTGGATTACAGGAGTTTCACAATTATCAGCTTTACAGTGAAGAAATAGTTATTTGCAGCTACATTTCTCCTCAGTGCGCTGTTTCAAACATACAGTATGACTGTATCTGTAGTTTCTCTCATGTCAAAGTGATGAGGCGTGTTACTGTAGCTCTCTTGACAATGATCCCATTTAGCTCCCTCACAGCGAAGCCACACCAACATCGATCTGTGTATGAGGTAAAAGGAAATGTGCTGATTCCTCGCAGACTCAGTTATACATTAACAGTTAATGAAAAAAAGGAGGAAAAAAAAGATATAAAAAGAGCTCATAGACTTGGACAGATAACCTGCTACTGCATCTGTCAGACCAGGCAAACAAATTGCTGACAGAAAAAATAATCTTGACACTAAAGGTCATTGTTGCTACTGTCACATTTTTTTGTTATTGGTGTGTTTATGGCCAAATAAAAACCTATGGGTGTCTGACAGTGGTAGGACAGAGAGAAGATTTCACTCGTAAATTTAAGTGTCTTTAAAATATCTTTTTGAAAGGGAAGAGATACACACATCACAGCCCACATTTAACTGATGTGGTTTGTGAATTCCCATCTAATTATTGGCATTTTAGATGTTTTATTCATGGTAACTATGATGGGTTGATGTATATAAGTGCTCTGATCTTTTAAGCGGCAATACCACACAATGAAAATACTCCCTTGTAGGTGAAAGGCTTATTACTTAAGGAGAGTTATTATTGACAAAATATTCTTGAAATGATCAAAAGTGCTCATGAGGTGGAATGCCTGCGGAAAAAAGAGGAAAACTATGCATGACTATGATAAATGTATGTAGCATTAACAAATGATCAGAAATATTTATTCGGCCACTATTGTCAACTTTTGAACTATAAAAAATGTGTCCAGTCCAACCTTATCATAATATTATAAGCTATTGGGCTGTTTATTCTATAAAAATGCATATTTTTTTAAGATCATTGTATAGTTTGTATGTAATATCTTCATCTGCAAGGTGACCAGAGCCACAGCAGAGTGCAAAGTACATTTCCCTATAATATGTAGTCGACTAGAAGTGGAAATACTTGAATACCTCAAAATTGTACTCTCATGTACTCATTGCTTTCCCCATAGACTCCTCTGCTGTGAAATAATTATCAAAATTGCACAATCAATCAAACCTTCTGACATTATTAAAACTACCTTTGTCACAAACTGTAGATAATGATGATGAGTAGATGATGCAGCATTGGGATTACAACAAATAAGCACGTGCAGTCAACACCAATCACAGATATAAAGGATATAAAAATCCACCGTGTTAAACCTCGCTGGGGTCTCTGAGGCCACATGCAGAAGTAATGTGTCATTTGCTGCTGCACATGCCATCAGTGCTAAATCCTGCTTATAAGCAATTGGCATAAAATCAGGAAAAGTCAAGAAGTATCAAGCTGTTAAAACTACCATAAGTATATTTTTTGAGCTGTTAAAGAGCACCGAAGGTCCAACAGTAACTTAAGGGTTGAAATATCAAATAACAACGAAATTCTATGATTAACCTGCAAAGCATCAATCAATAATTATTTAAATTGAATTAAATATTAATAAAGGAAGCTGCAAGTTTTAAATTGATGCACATCAGACGTAAAGCATTTTAACGAGCTTATTTGATTTACTCTATGAAAATGTATTATTTTGTAATGTCATTATATGGTTTGTATGCAAAATTATTATCTCCAAATATTTACTAACCACAGCTGGTGGAGTAAAAATCATTTTTCCCTGAAAAAAAGTGGAGTAAAATCTAATGTAGCAAAACATCTCACCTCAAAATCATACTTGAATAAATGTAGCTGAGAATCAGGATCTAACACTAATACCTCCCTTCATACTGTATGTGGAGTGTAACCAGATGATGAAAAATGATGTGTGTATGTAGTGTAGTGTATGAATGTGTCTGTGTGCGCATTTCATTTCATTTTTTCATCCCTTTTGTGTCAATGCTCATGTTGTGTAATTCTGTGTTATGCAGGTGCTGACAGCAGAGTGTTTGTTCTGCAGGGTTTCAGTCAGAACGTTCCACCTCTCATGGCTGCTAATGGTGGGTGCATGCCTCTGCATTAATCAGGGGGCTGTGAACCTGCCGTTTAAACGCAGAGGAAGCCGAGCAGGTAATTACTTTTGAATCTCTAATTGTGCAGACAAGGAGAAAGAAAAATATCGAGCAGCACATGTAGCCTATATGAGTCATGGGTCCAGCTTTGTCCCTGTGCGTCCCGCTGAGCCGGTAAAGAGCATCAGAACACTCATAAGTGGGAATAAGTGTGACTTTTGAAGAGTTTTATTTCTAGTTTTGTCACTGGCTCTGATTGAATACACTGTATCAGAGTTTGCTACCTTCAACAAGTAATTGAATAATGAAAAACTACAAACATGAATCTTCTTCAAATGTAAAATACACTCAGTTTATCAGGTTCACTTAACTAAACCAATGCAGTCAAATACTGCTCAAACCCTTCTCCAGTCAATCCAACCTCCATGAAGGTTATTATCAGTGGTGAAAAGTATATTTATTCAAGTACTGTGCTTAAATACTTTTGAGGTGCTTGATTATTTCCATTTTATGAGACTTTATACTTTTATTCCACTACTGTACAGATGCAAATATTGTACTTATTACTCTATTAAATTTATTTCACAGCCATGTACAGATCAAGAGTTTATAACATCCAACATGTGACCATCTTATAAAATACAATACATCGATATTTAACTGCCAAACATTATAAAAAGTGTGGATCCACTGATCCTAAGTGATTGGGATAAATAATACAAAGTAACAAGAGTAAGAAACTGTGGATTTAGGGGTAAATTTGTCACCTCAGGCTGACATCTGATCCACTTCATGAAGTTAATATCGGGGCAGAGATCTGTCCAGATTGGATCAGTGCATAGACTGACTGATGTGAAGTCAACATTAAATTGTATAATTAGTTCTTTCCTTAAGGAGTACTTTTATTTTTGATAGTTTAACTTTACATTCTGCTGCTAATATTTATGAATGCAGAACTTGCACAGTTATGGTGGAGCATTTTTAGAAGGTGGTGTTGCTACCTTCACTTCTCCATACTTCATCCGCCAGTGGTTATAATGTTCAGTGTTTAGACTGTGCTACAGAGGCGTTGATTCAACTTTATGATCATTTTAGAGGCTGTTGTTTTGTGGTGCTGTTAAACTGTACTGTGTTATACTGCAAGGTGTTTGTATTATTTAGTCCACCACTATACTTGGGTATTTCAATTTTTTGCTACCTCACACTTTCACCTCACTACATTTATATGACAGCTATAGTCACTACACTTTGCAGATTTTACTTACAAAACATGTAATTCTCTTATAAAATGTGATGGTTTTATGGTCTCCGGACATGAATGAGATGCTAAGTGAAAGCTTGTCTCTTTAGATAAACTTGTGTTACTATCAATAATAAATGATCAATGATTACATGGACTCCTGAGGTTAACTTACAATAATAATATCATACATATTAATATACAGCAATGACAAAGTGTCATTTTTCTTATAACTACTACTTTAACTTTTGATTCTTTTAGAAGACGTATTTGCTGATACTTCCGTACTTTTATTTATAACCATTGTTTTAGTGTGTTATTGCCTTAATGACTCCAATTTGCAAAGATTTTTTTTTTCCTGCAAAGCACAACAAAGAGTTCACACAGTATATTGATGTTAACGAGGACAAAGTAAATATCTGATAACTGCATTCCATTCCCGTTTCCAAATACACTGCTAAATAAAGGGACTTCTTATCGGGCCATAATTCGTCACCCAACTCTTCCTCGTAGGCGTGTGTTTGACTTCCCGCTGAGTACAGCAGCTAACGGCTTGGATCTGATTCACTCGTGTTCTTTTCTCAGGAGATTTATTGCACGGTGACACACCTTACATGGACCTGGCACAGTTTGTCTGCTCAAAATAAGGTCAGGGGTGATACTATACATGAATGTGTCGTGTGTTTGAACTTTACTGTTATATGCTATGGGCATACAGTGCAATAAAAGTCTCAAATACGAATACAATTTTAAATTGATACATTGAAAATGATATGACAGCAACACCAGTTTTGCTAGTGAATGCATGAGAATAATGCTCATGCTCAGTCTTACCTGTATGATGCACTGGGAGCTGTTTGGTCAGTCGTTCACTAGGTGACAGCAGTGAGTTCACTGAGAGGTTCAGGGGAAACCCACCGCTCCACATCCTGCAGCTCACCTTCAGCTCTTCACCCTTAAACAAAAGGAGTCCTATGTTTCTAAGCCTTCACCACAGAACTATGCAAAATCAACCACTGGAATGAAACTGTTGGCCAGCGTCAAAGCATTGTGGAGCTCATGAGCCGATGTCCGAATCATGCAAATCTCCCCAGGGTTGACCAGTTTAACAGTCACTAATAGATAACTAGAGAACAAATGAGGTGCAGTTTGATGGAGAATCTTCATACTTTGCACACTGTTTGGGTGCAGTGATGCTTTGAGGAAGGATTGCAGGGTGCTGCCAGTATACCTGCTCAAAAGTTGAAATCTCTTAACTTACAAAAATAAGTTGTTTTTTTTAGAGAAGTGAAGTGAGCAGCAGAAACCTTCTGTCTGCCACTACCCAGTAATTCTTTAGCAGCTTTGCTTCACACATTTTGAGTGGGAGTTTGCTCCTGTAATTGTGTGAAATCAACCAATGTCTTTTTGTTGCAGCGAGGAGCTTATCTTTAGACATTTATCTAACACATCTACTGTCTAACATTGGCAACACCTACCATGTAATTTAACCTCAGAAACAACGGTGTGTTTGTCCTTTCGTTTGACAGCAGTTTTCTTTTCATGCCTCAATGTGTCTTTTGGCTCATTTACCCTCCCAGAGTCAATCTGCTTGACTGTGTCGCTGCAGTCAGCCTCTTTGCCTGCGTTAGTGCTCAGGAAAATTGTTTCTAAAAGCTTTTTGGATGTTTTTGGATTTTTCTAATTTAACAAGATCTAATAATAATGACTAAGAATTAAAACCAGTATATCAAAAGCGGTGTCTTACATTTAAGCACTGAAATCAGTGAGATCAGTCAAAATAACCGCACGGTATTTTAAACTGTTGCTGCGATTGGTCATATTTGCGGTATCTTAAAATTGTGCATGGCTTTATTATAGTTTTCTTTAATTCTGATGTATGCCTTCTTCTGTTTTCACCTGATACCATAGAGATAGCAGGTCTGCCCCCCTGTGCACCCTGACAAAGTGGCTGTTGCTTCGATCCCTGAGTCAATATTGACCACCAGCCAGCAGCAGCTGGGAGGAGGAGGACAGCATCATCATCATCAGCTACAGTAACACACACACACACACACATAATTGTGGTATCCTACAGCTGAGATACATTTTTAATATATTGTTTATCTCAGTACAACAAAATTTGAACCATTCAACATATGTTTACAGAGACTGCATGACAGCAAAATGTTTTTATATCATAGTTGTACACTTTGACTACAAATTACTGATAGAAAGTTTCAAATTTCATTTTTAAAAGACTTCTGTTAAGATTATTTTGTCATGGCCCGCTAGCTTTGTCTAACAATGTCTGAGTTTTCAATTGACTTGAGCAAATTTCACGCATTCCTAAATTATGAATTATACAGAGTCATATTAATTCAACTTTGACAAACATAAATACACAAAAATAGGTAAAAGACACAATTAAGAACTCCTGTCTATTTCCTATACCTGCTGGTTTAGTGAGGTTTCAGATGCTAGCAGGAGGCTCCAGGGCTGAATCTTGCTTTGAAGACACTAAAATGTTAACCTGAAGTTTTGGTTTAAGAGAGAGAAACTGAAAAATGGCTGCTGTGACTGTTATACTATCATATATTGAGGACCGGAGGTGAATGGGTTGGAGGAAGGTCACATCAATTTACCTGAAATGACAGCTGACAGTGAGAGAGAAGGGCTTTAAAGAGGGACTTTAAACCTTAACAGATATGAGATGATTGGTTCATGAGGTTTAGAGTGAGAATCTAATTGGTTTAAGTGCATGAGTGTAAACGCCCACAATCAGCTGAGAGAGCCAGTGAGAGAGGGAGAGAGAGAGAGAGAGAGTGAAAACCATGTGTTGCCATGACTAGACAGTCTTTCTGGGTGACTTTTCATCAAGCTTCATCATAAAAACATTAAAATAATTCACAAGAAAATCTTCACATTTGTCAAACCATGAAATGTTCTTCCATCAACACAGTTGCTAATTCATTTTCTGTCAGTCGACTAATCGATTACTCGACGAATCATTTTAGCCGTACTTATGTAATGTTGAGTAGTTTGATAAAATATTTTAAAAAAAACATGTTTTATTAGCTCTTCATAGTCTTTGTGTGCACAAATCTTAATCCGTAAAGCACCGAAAGCTGACAGATTATTGTGGTGAAGTAAAACGTACAATATTTCCTTTAGCGCAGTAGAGTAGACTGGTAGAAAGTGGCATGAGGAGACTCAACCAAAGTACAAGTACCTCAAATTTGTACTTAAGTAGCCCCTATGGTATTTGAGTAACTGTACTTAGTTACAATCCGTCACTGATGTCATCTCAGTTTATTACAACTACATTTAAACTTCTTTCCTACTCCAATTAGTATTCTGTCATAGCTTTGTGAAAAAACAAAGGAACTTTAAAAACACTAAAAAACTTTGATTCACACAGCATTATTATTTTATGACTTCTAGTAACGTTTTTCCTCTTATTGTATTGTAACCTGCTCAGCTTTTATTTTTCATTCATCTTGTATTTGATTACACAGACGACTGAAAGTAATAACGCTGATTAATTAATTAAATAATTAATTAATTTGTTTCTTATCAGTCCAGTCTGGCAACTCTGGCTGTTGCTTTGGAGACTTTTATTGTTCTTTATCAGCAGTCTGGTCCAAAAATTGGGAGTCATTTATGTGAGTGATCGTAGGTGTCGCTCTCTTTACTATTAATTTGCCAGTTTACTGTAGAGATACTTATCAATATGGGTCTGCGGCCTGATGTGTATCAATTTGGGGGTCCTTGACACCAAAAAGCTTGACAACCACTGTTTTGTATAAAGGTCTGACTGATTTTTTTTTCCAATTTTCCTTCAAGATGGAAATGTACTCACCTCATCCAATAATCCAGACCCAGATTTTTAGGACTACTTTAAGAGTTTGATGGGCCTGAGCACAAGTGATTATATTTGCTTTCAAAATGCATTGAAACATGTGAACTTATGGTCTTAAAAATGTGCGTATGGTTGAGGTGAAGAGATGAGCTGCAGGACAGGTGGTCTTAGTCCTGGCTTTGGTCCTGAGAGGCTCCACAGGTAGAATAATAATGGCCCAACTGGTCCTGTGAGCTGCAGAGGGTTGCCATCAAATATTTACTTCACATCTTTTCAGACAATGGGGAGAACAGGCTTAACATCACAGGGAGACGGTTTTGCACATGGCTGTAAAAAGAGGATTTGTTCTGACAGAATGCATCAGCTGTATCTGGGGGCAGCCTGGCTCAGTTACAGGTAACTGGGAGTATCAGCCTGTTGGGACATGATACAAGGGGTCGTGCTGCCCTGATGAACAAAATGCTACATCCCAGTATTTTCTCTCATGTATCAGCCTTTGCTACTTTGTGAAAACATGAGCTTCAGAGGATGGAAAATCCCCCAAATTGTGTCTCGTGTTTGGTGTTTCTTATCAGCTGCTTTGTCATTGCAAGAAAATAAAAAAGAATACTACACAAGAGAGAAGTTAAGACGTAATCAAACAACGCTGAGACAGAAACCAATTTGCTGTGCCATGAATAACAGCCGAACCTCAAAGCTGCTCTGATCTGATTTAACAAAAGAAAAGAGGAGGAAAAGCTCAATCCTTGACTGCACACACACCTTGTGCATGAAGAGCAAACACAGCAGAGAGACTTTCAAGTCTTTGGCTCAATTAAAACCCACAGAAACACTCTGTCACACACACCCTGCTGCAGTGCATGTTGACAGAGCCAACACTGTCCCTGTGACACACACCACCAGCGCTACAAACTGGCAGCTGCAGGCCCCTCCAGGTCTCCCAGTGCAGGTCAGGATCATCCACAGGTCATGTTTATGAATTGGGAGGAGTGGATGGATGCCAGCGTCTTCCATCACTTTCCTCTTCCTTATCCCCACTTGTATCAGTCAGCTGCAAACAGAAATGTTCTCTCCCCGTCTCTCTCTCTGTGCTCCGACTCAGCTATCTTCTTGTGACTCATGTGTGTGTTGATGAAATCTTATTGCGCTGATAGCTGACACCCCATCCGATGAAGAGAAACTGTGATGCAATCAAAGCATCTGTGGAAAAGTCTCATCACTGACGGATTTATAGTGGGTAACTTTATGAGGGCAACATGAAAACAACTTGTGATTATCACAAAATAGCCAGACGATTTGCATGATTAACAAGGTTTTGTGTGGAGGGTTGACAACAACAAATGGGAATTGGGACCCTCATCGTTTATTTCTTACAATCTTGGCTCTCCTTGAGGGACTGTTTTTCTCTTGCTGACACTTCTGGTTGAGTCAAGTAAGATGTTTTTCCTGCATAGACCAAAGATGTTAATTACTTTGCCAAAACTAACAAAAAATACTAAATTAATTGTTTGTTGGTTTGAAAATGTATCCTCTTTTTTTATACAGTTTTTCAATGCTGCTCACTTCCTGCTTGAAGAGAAATGGTTTGATATTTTGAGATCTACATTCATTGTTTTCACATCACACATGTTTTCTGTATTTATATTTGAAGGGCTAGCAGAGTTGTCACCGCAGAAGTTTCCATGACAATATTTGTCATGTGTCATTTGAGTCCTTTGTTGAACACACCACAATTGGTGCTAAGTCAGTTTTTTCCATGACTCATAAAGCTTCATAAGAAACCACTGGCATGTATCTAACTAACCAGGAGTTAATTCAATTATTTTGTCTTAGTATTTTTTGGAGTGTGTAACTGTGGAAGAACTACTTTAATCTTGTTGTTACCACGGATGTATAAAGAGAACTGGATTCAGCGCTGGAGGCAGGGCTCCGTTTGTTCATGTAAGTTGTTCAGTGGTGCATGAAGCCAAAAAGCCACTTCCTTCTGTAAAAAAAAATTAACCCGGATCAAATGTATTGCACATGCTCTTTGGGCCCAATAGTTAGCTGAGACTGCTAACCTAGCCCTCTGCTAACTTGAATGGGGCTCTATGATTTATCTGTGCAGGTCCTCTAGACTTTCCAAATGTCATTGGAGTGAAAAAATGTATCCATCATTTTACAAACAGCTCTTCTAAGGTAAAAGCTCTTTTTGGGCCAGCATCACATGACATTGTTGTAATTGCACAGTTTGTCCAGTTTGTCAAACTGGCTTCAAAGCCAGATGCACTTACTTGGGGACTTGGTTATTACCAGAATAATGGACCGGTTGGAGCTTGTTGGAGCCAAAAGCACCACATACATTACATAAGGCAAGAGAGAGTATATAACTGTGACACATGCAACCAGCGTAGACTCCAAGAGTTAGTCTGCTGCACCCGGCCAAAAAATAGTCATAAACCAACAAATCATGTCATGCTTCCACTTTGGTTTTGTACAGATTAAATATCGAGGTCGAGGTGCTGGTAGGTGGGCTTTGGGAATTTTTGACTGAGCCAAGCTTGCTGTTTTCGCTGCCTCCAATCTCTGTACTAAGCAAAGCTAACCCGCTGCTAGCTGTACATTCATATTTACAATACAGAACTGAGAGCTGTATCACTCTTCTCGTGCGACTCAACTACTCCTTTCGTTTCAAAAACTATAAAATTACGGCCAAAATTCAGGACACATCAGCCTCGTCATTCAGATACAGATAACAGCAGGATTTGGCAACTGTGATCTCCAGTCTGTGAGGAGAGAAGAAGAAGAGCGGTCGGGGAGTTCAGGCTGAGGGTAAGGTCCAGCTCAGTCTGTGGAACGGTACATGGCCACTGGTTCCTGAATCTCACGCACATGGCATGTAGCCCTTGCCCTCTTTATTTCAGTCACTTTCCAAATGTTCCGGTCTGTGGGGTGAGGAGCGAGAGGTCATGAGAGGTGAGTGAAGACACCAAAAGCAGCCAAGCACACCTTGAGACAACATCAGTTGTCACGGCGCGTCCCTGAAGCTTGACTTTAAGGATCAAAATGACCCAGAGATCCAGGTTGGTTCTGGCTGGATCCAAGTTTAGAGGGTGATCATATAATGAAAAAAGCAAAACCATGTACATGTTTATTCTATGTATTGTGATGGACTATAATTGCTTTCTTTTTCCGACATATTTTTTTAGTGCGAGGATTTCCAAGATTTATTTCACAGCATAAAAGATCCATAAAATACTATCAGGCAAACAAAGCACATGGATTATATTTTTTCCTGTTTTGCAAAACAATTCACAGTAGATGCTGTTAGATAAACAATGTTATCTTTGTACCACTTTAATCTCTACGCTGATCCAGTTCCAACTGCTGGTGGTGACAAATAAAATACATATCTACCAAACTAGACTGGACATCAGAGGTGTTTACGTTACATACTGAAATACTGAGAAAATTAATTTGACCCTTTAATGCCAAGGAATGCCCACGCATGACCCCAGATCACAGGTTGCAAGTGTTGATAACTTGTGGACAGTTTTAACAGTTTTTACACGTCTGAAAAGGTGAAACTATCCTGAATAAAAGCACCAAAAAGATTTAAGAAAAGCCAGAAATGTCTTGTTAATAACCTGTTTGACCTTTGACACCTCAGGCCAGCTTTGTAGCAGAGGACAGAAACTGATGTATACATTTGAGACCTCTTTGTGACAGGGCCACGCTGGTCTTGTTCTATATTTTTCTTGTTCTGAGCAAATGCACGAATGGACAAAAACCAACACCTCACAACACTTACGGATTTCCCTTGTCTGGCTGTTGCATTCAGCGTCACTGGTTTCTACTGAAGACATAAATCTTTAAAAATGGTTCACCCATACTGTATATCCTATCATATTTAAAAACTGATCAATGATTTACTGATACAGATGGTCACTGTAGTTTTAATGCTACTCAAACAGGACTAATAAATGCATTTGTTCAGGACTATTATCAGTTGCACGCATTTAAGTTATGCTCTTGAGTGTATTTACAGCTGAAGAAAGGAAGATGTAAAAAGTGCAACAGTGTGGCTTCTTTATGTACTTTTAATAAGGAATAAGAGATATCAGGCTTTTGCTACACAGACAATACCTGTAAGTTGGATAAATTCTTTGCTGGTTTTGGTCTTTTTTTCTTTGCTAATAAGGAAAACAAGTGCCTCCAGACTTATCCTTTGATTCAGAACACCTTAAAGCCATTGCCTGACATGACTACAGGTGGACACACATGGCTACAGTTACAGGAACAGGTAGACTGTCCGGTCCCCGGATGGTCTCCGTCCCCAGTTGCACAACCTGTGTGTCACTGGTCCGTGTGAAAGCGTAATGGGCAGCGCGTGTTCCATGCAACGCTCCAGTGCACATGTTTCTTTCACAACAGTCTGTGTACTGGATAAACTGTTTTCTGCTGCTTGTTATTATTTGTTGTTAATGGTTGACAGATTTTAGATGGAGACATGCAAAAGTGCAAGAAAAATGTTCGAGTGTTCGTCACCTGTAGGTGGCAAGTCATACGCTTTTGTGTGTGTGTGTGTGTGTGTGTGTGTGTTCCTGTTACAACTAATGTTAATGGCTTTTTATAAAACATGTTTTTCATATTTTTGTGCTCATATTTATAAT
Source organism: Pempheris klunzingeri (assembly GCF_042242105.1). Classification (NCBI taxonomy): domain Eukaryota; kingdom Metazoa; phylum Chordata; class Actinopteri; order Acropomatiformes; family Pempheridae; genus Pempheris; species Pempheris klunzingeri. The sequence goes on along the minus strand of NC_092015.1, from coordinate 8,654,447 downwards.
GAAGTGTAACATCAATATCAGATTGCTGTCATGTGTTAACAGTTTTGCTTGCTGTAGATCATCTTTCTTTCATTTACCTTTAACCCTGCATATCATCAGTTTCAAAGAATATATCTAACATTTACATTAACCTTCTTTTCCCCTGACATTGTGTGAAGGGTTGCCATACGACAAATTGCTCCATTTATTCTGTTATCAAGAAAACTGATACATGAGTCATTAACTTGTCACCGGAGATGACAGAGCTGCAGACAGTCAGCAATTTATCTGTTTCCACCAGGTTATTAACTTTACCCACACAACACAGCGGCTGGCACTTTACACACCAGAGCGAAGGGCAGCTAAGGTGTACATCAGGGAAACTTTATACAACAATAGTAGCTGGAGATAAGAGAGCAGTGTGATCTGGGTTAAGACACCCAAAGCTAAGCAGCAGCAGACTTTTAGATGAGAGAAACAACTGTCAGGTCTTTGTTATGTGTCCCATTAGAAGACAAGAAGAAGAAAGAGGTGCCTTTGATGAAATGCCACTATGATAAAATCATTAACATTCCTGCAGAGACCTTAACTGTGTCTGTGGGACTCAGCAGTGGATTGATATTGACTTTTTTGAGCTTTATGGTGTTTTTTTTGCCTCATCCCGTATTGTAACTCATTATCACTTTCTGCAAAGCGAAACGTCCACTAACACATATGATGTTGAAGAAGGTCTCACTGCTAATAGGTCCTGTGTATTACTAATGATCAACCACATTGATACTACACTGAAAGATTGCATGTCTAACCAATAATTGGCTAAGTACCTCGTTGTAAACCGTCATACATATTTACAGAGGAGTTCAGTGGCGCCTGTGGTCACTTTTTGTTTGTTTGAAAGAGAGATTACTTCACTTGGATTTTCACTGAAAAAACGAATGTTTAATAGCAACTTCTCTCCTTCTCTCCTTCTCTCTCTCTTCATTACAAGGACAAAGACAGAAACTAAGCAGTTTACTTATGGAATAATCTAACAACAAAACAAGGATCATACCTGCTTAATATTTCAAGCAAAATTCAGAAAAAAATCCTGGATTTTCTGCTTTAAAAACTGAGCTTAAATCGCTGCAGTGAATGTTAGAATATGGTTTACATTTTTCTCAAAGTAGCATGTTTCAGTCTCATTTCAGATATGAGAGTGAAAGTGAACCTGAAGAGGGTTTTAACAGTATTTTCCTCATTCAGTCTCACCTGTAAAGTTTAACAGTAGAGACTAGCTGAGTGCTTTAGTGGATGGAGACATTTCCCCATAGAAACTGTGAACTCTTGATTTATTTATTTCCATTTAATGTTGTTTGTGTACTTGTTAGATAAACCAGCCTAGACCCCAGTCTGCCAGCACATTAGCCTCCACAGTATTGATGGTACAGCTCTGGATTACCTTAGTTTGCATTTATGATCGTTTTTTCTCACCTGCGTTTTCATACTTAATACATCATGATTGACGTATGTTTGTCCGTGTGTCAGTGAACGTCGCAGCTGACCAGTGTGTGAGATGATCTGGGCTCCAACCTTAGTTACACTTTGAGTGTGCGACCATTATTTGGAGATTTTTTATATTTCTAACCGACCTGTTCTCTATTTAAACCACCACTAGACTACAACAACATGCAGCAACACACGTGGGCTTGATACTGAAAATCTCGGGTTAAAAATCTCGGAGTTTTGCACATTTAAAGTCAAGGATCCTCCAGCAGCTCCAGATGACACTAAACCACCTTCGAAGAACTGCAAAGGATACTGAGGATAATCTACGGACTGTATCCTACTTTTAGTTTATTGCCACTAAATCTAATCTCGTTTCAAAAATGTTTCACTGTTGACTATAGTCAAACTGCAGCCTACATCTCACATGTTTGCAACAAAATTATTTTCAATAAAGTTTATAAAGGTACAATTAAATGTGTGTGTGTTTGGGCACTTTTAACACCTTGAACGTCGCGCTGCACCTGCAGTGAGTCCATCCCTCGGTTTGTGTCCACAGGACGATCAGCAGCTACATTCAGCTTCACTATTGTTTTATTTGCAGATCCACAGGGACACAAAGGTGAAAACTCCCTAATAAACTCATTATATTAATGACTGAGGGTTTGTTTAACACCTGACTGGCTTCTTTTAATGGTTTCTGGGTCTTTTTCTTAATTGTAAGTAAGATAAAACTGAGGTGATTATATGTATATATATATGTATCATGCCAGATGAGAGACAATTTAGGCAATTTAAAGCTTTTAAATAGATTTCTTACCCACATTTGGAGGTATATATATATATATATATATATATATATATATATGTGTGTGTGTGTGTGTGTTTATAGACTATTCTAACATACAGTAGTTACAGCATGGTTTGGCCAAGCCTTTATTTTGTTATTCTTTTTTTTTTAGTGATAAAATTGCCTATTTTATTACCGTGACTGAAGATTGAGCCTTTTATTATTACTGATTTATTTTATTTTAGAGAAAGGTCAAAAAAGTTAAACTATCTTATTTCTCGGTTTTGTATTGAAAATTGAGACACAAACATTTCTCCACGTAATGTGAGACTATTTGCCTAAAAGTAATAAGATTGCTTGGCCTCACTAAAGGAAACAAATAGCCGAATTAATGAGGGCAGCAACAGCACCTCATTAACAAAACCATCATCACCCATGTGAGGAACCCATTAAGTAATAATAGGAACACTTAAATACCTAATAACAGTCCTAGAATAAGTCAAATGAATGAATAAATACTCTCTGAGTTACTTCTACAGGGCCTTTGACTAAAAGTGGTCCTGTTGAGAGAGTTGGACCCAGCGATGTGAGTATGCAGCTCGCCTTTCTTAAAAGTCTTTATGGCATATACAACAGGGTCCAAAGTCCGCCTAAGTTTTGCTGATAAGGGGAGCCAATAAAAGCAGCAGTGCAGCAGTGTAAACACATGTCTACCTCGGCCCAGAGCGGGCCTTATTCTGTGGATTTACATAAGGCTCCCATCAGCCGGCCCACTCATTATCATGTTTTATATCCCCCAGCACTCAGAAAGCATCATGGCAAAGTAGCTCCATCCTCCCCTTCAACAGGGAAGTGAAGCAGCTTCTCGGAGCAGGTGTCAGCAGCCGTAAACTCCCCACAACACCGGAGCAGAGAGGAAGACAGGAACTTTATTTCTATTTTTTTTTTTAATCATTCCCCTCTATCCTCCGTTTTCCCTCTGCTGCAGCGCGCACCCAGCAGGCCTATGTGGTGTTTTTAATGTTCTCTAAAATGGTATCCAAGCTGACATCCCTGCAGCAGGAGCTCCTCAGCGCCCTGCTGGACTCAGGAGTTACCAGAGACGTTCTGATCCAGGCCCTGGATGATATGGACCCCAGCCCGCCGGGCTTTGGAGTAAAACTGGAGAGCCTGCCCATGTCTCCCGCTCCGCCTCAGAGCGGAAAGATGAACGGAGCGGACGTCGACTCCAAGCCCGTCTTCCACACGCTCACCAACGGCCACAGCAAGGGCAAGCTGTCCGGGGACGAGGGCTCCGAGGACGGGGACGACTACGACACCCCGCCGATACTGAAGGAGCTCCAGTCGCTGAACACGGAGGAGGCCGCGGAGCAGAGGGCGGAGGTGGATCGCATGTTGGCGTGAGTTGTTTCAGTCCAAAAACTTTTCTAAATTTTCTTTTAGGAAATACAGTTAAATGGCAAAAAGGCGAGAAAAGAAAAAAGCTGTCAGGCAGACCTGTTATAGCGCACTTCATTTCTATAGTTTGGGCTTTTTAGATCAGCCCAGAAAATGACTGAAAAATACCAAAAGTTGGACCAACTGTACCGTCTTTGTTTACAATTTTAAAAGAACCCGCCACGGTTTGGTTTTCACATTCTGGTTACTAATTATCCACATGGATTATTATTTCTTTAGCCCACCTTTGCAAAATATCAGCTGTACTATTTATTATTAACTATACTCCACCTCTCAACGATAAAAAAAAATCCGACAAGCGAAGAGAAAGTGAATCGACTCGGAGCAATTTCTCAGAATTAAGGATTAGAAAACAAAAAAGAAAATATTTGCAAGTTGAACATGATAATACATCTTTAATAACAACAACAACAATAATAATAATAATAATAATATCGTTTTGTTTTAATTATTTACTATTTTCCCAATTAAACTTAACAAACAGAACAGTTTCATTTTTTCCTATTTATTCACGTGTCTGTAAAGTGATCACGATAGACTAAAACCCCACTGGGACATCATTTCTAATCCATTTATTTCTAATCATCTCCACTCAAACCACTCGAATCACTGTAAAACTAATATTTGAGGCTCTAACAGAACCGGAAGAATATCAAAACTAACCCACGTGTAGTTAACTTATTATTAATTTTATTCTATAAATCATCAACTGAAAGATACACAGTGGCGTGTGATTAGAGTGAATGGAGATCTGGTTATTCATTGTCAAAAGTTATAAACTAACATCTCCCACTTAACCCGCAGACTTAGATGCAGGCCTCCACATTCTCCAAAACAAACAGACGTGTGTAGATTTGCTATAATTACCGATGTCAGTGTGTCTGGGCCTCCGACTACGCTTTGCTTTTTCATTAAATTAGACTTATAAAGTATAAAGTGAGCGGCTAACTGTACAGGTAAGAGGTTTTTACTGCTAAATGCATGCATGGAGTATGGGTACGAGTTTCTGTATTTTCTTAAACAAGTTATTTTTGACCTCAATCTTTGAAATGAATGTCTCTAATTTTACAGACAAGTATATCACTATATCTTCACTTTGATCTAAAAGCATCTTTTGTTATTAAATAATAATATTTTGTGTGACAAATTAATTTTTCGATTGAGTCAGACCTTTTTAAAAAAGAAAAGAAAAATATATTACTGATTATTGTTTTATGGCACTTACTTTTTTTTTCTTACATTGACTGATGCCAAGTTTTATGTTTTTTCCAAATGCTGTTAAAAAATCTGACACATATCTTTTCACTTGAGTATTATCTGAAGTTTTGATGCACTTTTGGGGCCCTTTTGATTTCTATTTTTCATTGTACATTCTTGCTCTATATTTACACAAACCTCTCTGACTGTTTCCAGGCTGAAATTACGTGTTAAGGGGACAAATACTAAGTCCAAGTTTCTCAACCTGCCTGGTTCCATTTGAACTAACCTTTGAAAATATTTACAGCCTATTGAGCGGGCTACAATGATAAACGGGTCGTCTGTGAGGGGACTTATTATCGGCCCTTTTAAACTTGAGGCCTTAAAAAACAAGTGAAGCTAAAGGAAGGAAACAAGTTCACAACAAGCGATCAGAATATTCTTTTATATGTAGGTTTTGTTACAGGCATAAACAAATAACTTCACATATTAACAAAATTTACTAAAATCTTCCCCCTTGAAACCAGTTTTCATATCTTTACTATTAATTAATTAATTTAATAGCATGTCATAGACCTAAAAATTGTATTCCAGCCATAAAACTGTGAGTAAAGCTGTTTTTGCTCTGTACTACTGCCCTCTGAAAGCTACACGTATTTCAGTGGTGAAATGGTGTTTTCTGCTCCTGTGTTTTATCTGAACCCAGAGAGGATCCATGGCGTGCTGCCCGCATGATCAAAGGTTACATGCAGCAGCACAACATCCCCCAACGGGAGGTGGTGGACGTTACAGGGCTGAACCAGTCTCACCTCTCCCAGCACCTCAACAAAGGCACGCCCATGAAAACACAGAAGCGAGCGGCCCTCTACACCTGGTATGTCAGGAAACAGAGGGAAATTCTCCGACGTAAGTTAATATTTGAGTTTCTCACAGCTTGGCCCTGGCCTGTAATGTGTAGCTGTTTCTGCACAGTGTTTTATTTGACTTTCAAACTTGCAGGGATATCAAGTTGGACATTTCTTCATCATGCTGGATGACATGTGCATGCACACAGAGCTGTGTTAGATCCTACTGAAGTAGTCATAATGCATGAAAAGGAAAAACAATAGTGTCATGTGTCTAATTAAGTTCTTCTTTTGTGTTTTTGTGGTAAAAGTTTTATTGAATGTACCTCTTTTTATTTTGCAGAGTTCAACCAGGCAGTGCAAGGTTCTGGCAGCAATATGTCAGACAAAGGCAATCAGGATCCGGTGTTTTTTTTCCCAGAGTTCAACCCGTCCGGTCAGGGCATGGGTCAGCCTGGTGAAGACGTCGGCAGCGAACCCTCCAGCAAGAAAATGAGACGTAACCGTTTCAAATGGGGGCCTGCGTCCCAGCAAATCCTGTACCAGGCCTATGAACGGCAGAAGAACCCCAGCAAGGAGGAGCGGGAAGCTTTGGTAGAAGAGTGCAACAGGTAGAAAAGCACGGCGTCTTCCTGCACCTTCCTAGAAAAATGACCAACCACACAATGTCGACCCCAGATTTTCACCTTGTGCGTCTGTTTTCTGCAGAGCCGAGTGTCTTCAGAGAGGCGTCTCCCCCTCCAAAGCTCAGGGCCTCGGCTCTAATCTGGTCACAGAAGTGCGAGTCTATAATTGGTTTGCCAACCGACGTAAAGAAGAAGCCTTCAGGCAAAAGCTGGCCATGGACGCCATCACTGTGCCGCCCCACAGCATCAACCCTCTGCTGTCACACGGCTCGCCACATCATCCCCAGACCAGCGCTTCGCCTCCCAGTAAGATGCCCGATGGCTTTGCGTTACATGCAGCTCAGCATCACTGTTCTTTGATTAAAAGTGTACTCCACCGTTTTAACATCACACTCCTACAACACTTACAGACTTACGATGTCTCTCTTTCATCAAAGCTGTTTTTACACAGATTTTACACGTGTCAGTCAGGTTCCCCTTTAAATGTTGCATGTGCAGATGCATCACTTATATTTGAGATAATAGCGCAAAACCTGCCATACCTGATTTTATTTTCTTTGGTGTGAAAATACTGTCAGAAAGTGTTACAGCACAGTTGATGTGATCAGAGGGGCAGAGAAAGAGGGGCCAAGTGATCAATGAGCCTGAGTGAGTGAGCTGAGCAAATGCCATTGTTATTCTGATCTTTGAAAACACACTGAGAACAATCCACATTGTACCTGCAATCTCCACTCCAAAGTCAGCATGGAGAGGCATGACACAAAGGACAGCAATCCTGTGACAGGCCAGGGTCAGGCCAGGGTCAGGCAGAGGGGGCAGACACATCCAGATTACCGCCACATAACGCCGTCATTTCCACATTTCCTCCTCCCATGCAGGTTGCTAATGACTCTGCTCAGAGAGTTGCCAAAACAAGGAAATGCTGTGCGTTATTGCCCTGGTCATTTCACCCTGACCTGATGTTTGCATTTGGAGTAATTAGTATTGACTGAGTCTACCTGGTGTATACGACATAAAAACAAAGCTGATAGGCCTCATGGAGCATTACCCCCCGTGCCATCACTCACCCTCCATAAAACTGTGATTTGAGAGACTCACTCAGAGCCCATTGTTGTCCTCTCGTGTTCGAACACGAGGTGAGCTTTAAAGGCAAAACAAACTGTTTGCCTTGGCTTGCTCTTTTACCTTTGGATAAACCTGTGGATTGTCTGTTTGCTGGAGGTTTTTTTTTGTTCTTGCTCAGAGCACCTGACCAGGCATTGACCTCAGGTTGCAAAGCCAGAGGGGTCAGCGCTAAGGCTGCAGAAGGGAAGGGTGGGTGCATAGTGGAAAACACTTTGCTCTCCCCAAAAAAATCCCTCAGCTGGCTGCTTACAAGGTGTCCTGCTGGCATCCTGCCGACAGCATCAGCTGTTTTTCAGTGTCAGCCCCTGGCCTGACAATAATATCCCAGCAGGGCCTCTCATTGCGTTGCTAGGGCACGGCCTGTATTATGCATGCTTAATGGACAATTAAAATCCTTTGCTTCTACATCTCCCAGGCCTTTGATAAGGGGCTCCTCTGACTTCTACTCTCTACATTCTACCTCAGCAGGAGGCCCCATTGTCTGTGGTGTATTAGAAGACTGCACTGACTGTAACCTAGGTTCATTTATCTCTGCTAGGCCCGGAGGAGGACTGATTTTAAAGCCTCCCCCATCACCTTTATGGGCTTTAGTATAGTTGCTGAGGCTGGGTGCAGACTTGGAGCAGCAGGAGCTGTCCACTGGGGTATTGGCTCTTTTCTGGCCAGACAGGACTGATGACCCCTTCTTCGCCTATAGAGAAAGCCAGTCACCCCCCTCCCCAAGCCGTCGCCACACCTTCAGTCATACGAGCGAGGTCACTGCTGGGTCGGATCAAAGAAACTCCTCTTACTTTGGGAGTTTTTATTGATTCTGTTTTAGTTCGTTGGCCAGTTGGTCACAACTGGGTAGACAGTCAAACAGTGTGACGTGCAGTTTTGGTGGTGACCTTTTTTTTACTTTCAAAAATGAAACTGATCTTTGGGAGATTACATAGCTTGTGACCAGGCGTATGTGGACACGCACCTGTGTTTTCCTACACAATATTTACCTTCTGTTCAATAACATTTACTGAGCTCAGGTAATCCATCTAATGTACTGCATTTTACTTTGAAGATTAATCTCCACCAACAGGTTAGTTAATGCTATGAATATGTTCACTGAATCAGAAAAAGTCTTTTTACTGGTAGAATAGTACACTATTGAAGAACTATACTTAAACTGAGGCACGCACTGATGGACTATATTCATCTTTTACAACAGAGGTTTTTCAGATTTAGATTTTACATTCAGAACAGATTATTATTTTACTAAATATAATACATCATCAAGAATCAAACCATTGCTTACAAACAATTGTGCTTATAAAAATCAGTGTCTGGTTGATGCCCCCCAATTTTCAGATGTCTATGAGTTTAGCAGTTCTGCCAAGGGGACATCTCCCCTCTCAACTTCTTAGATGGTTTAATTTAGAAAAATCTACAAAGGCCCATAAAGATAAAAACTTGCTGATACTTCCATACTTTTACTTGTGTAGGATTGTGTAGGAATGCAGGTTTTTTAATATGTGTTGTAGTTTTTTTTAGATTATTTTTGCATTTACTTAAGTCAACAACCTGAGTACTTCTTCCTCCACTGGTGATTTGGCAGCTAACGTCACCATAAGATTGAATCATCGCTGTGTAAGCGGAGCTGCCTCGTTCTGCACGTTAAAGAACTAGCAGACTCAGAAGTTCCAGATCGGATACAGTAGCAGGGGGGATTATCTGTGGATTGCGTTGCTTTCACCTCAGGGTAGCATGAACCAGGACACACACACACTCACACACACAGAGGATGGCCTAGCTCTGCACTTTCCAAAGCTCTGTGTCTCCGAGAGAGCTACAAAGAAGAGACTGGATACGTCCTGCAGAGACCCAGGAGGTCTGTCATATGCAGCAGCACTACAATGAGCACTGCCTGGGGTTGAGGAGGCAGGCTTTGATTTTACATGGGGCACTCAGGGAGCTAGAGCCTTTTAAACCTGCTGAAGATTCTTGCTACCACTCCCCTCCTGAAGTTCTCGCCCTCCCCCTGCTCTTTAAAAGGACTCCTCAGTTCTTCATGGACTGTCCCATCGTGCCAGAGCACATTTTCAATTTTACCAAATAAAATGATCTGTTCCGTCTCTCGACTCTGAGTGTGTCTCCTGAGAGCCCGCTCTCCCCACTAGCTTTCTAGAAACACGGAGTCTGTTAATGTTCAGATTGAGGAAGTCCTCCTTACTCCGAGGTTCCTTGGAGCTAGAATTACTGCCGAACTCAAAGAAACAAAACTAGCCTGAATAGCATCCTTTTCTCCGTCTGACACATTAAGAGGTCGCCCAGCACCGAGATAACTGCCTTTTTATGAGTCCTCTTCTATTGTGTGGCAATGGGGGTCATGAGTCCAATGGAGTGCTTTATTGTTCTGCTGCAGTGTTTACAAGGCACGCTGGAGTGTTGTGGGGTTGCCACTATGTTGCAGAAAACAATATGAAGTCTGTGGGCTGAACAAAATGGAAGACAGGTACTTCAGAGGATGAAATATGGCACCGTGGCCTCGCTTCAGACATTGTGGCATCTGAATTTTAGAAGTTCTAACTGCTGTAACATGAAAATTTCCCCCTATGGGGGATCAAATAAAGAAAAAGTCTAAAGTCTAAGTCTAAAGTCTAATGCAAAATCATGGGAAATATGCTTGTTTGCTTTCTTGCTGAGAGTTAAAGGATCAGATTGATACAACTGTCACGTCAGCGTGCTAAATATAAAGGTACAGCCAGGATAATGTTTGCTTGGCATAAAGGCTTGTAACAGCTAGGTTTTCATGAATCTGTACTCATTCAACAACTCAAAAATGAAATCCTTTTGTTTCCCCTGACACCTGAAGCAAACTTTAAGATCTATAAACACATCCTGTTCCAGTTTCTAGCAGCAACAAGAAATCAATGCCCCGCTCATTGGTCACATTTAGTGTCAGTGCCTCTCCCTCTTTTATCTCAAACTGGCTGTATATCAATGCTTCCTGTCATGTCTGGCTGACTTCGACAGGGTGTTCAGACTGTCACACCCGGGTCAGGGACGGAGGGCTCGGGGGAAGATGGGAGATCTGAGTGCAAACAGAGTCTGTCTCTACGCTGTCACTCAGGGAGGGACACTTTCTGTGTCTGTGTGAGGCTGAGACCACAGGATAAGAATGTGTTTGACATTGTTTGTAATTGTGTAATGTTTACTCTGTTGGTATCAGAGTGGGCCTGCATTGGCAAACAGGCATTTGATTGTCGGTTGTGGCGGGGTGAAGCATTCCTGTGGGCCTCCGATGACAGACAACATGAAGTCTAGACATGGGATTAAGCGATGGCACTTTATTTTCATTGCAACTTCAGTGTGAAAAAGTAACTAAGTACAGTTACTCAGGCCAGTTCAATTCTATGCACTTGTTTTTTTGCCACTATACGGTGATGTTGTACTTTTTACAATACATTTATCTGACAGCTTCACTTTCCAGTAGTGTCTCATTACCTTTAAACTTCTAAAAGATTTTAAATAAATAAATGTACGGTAAGCTTATGAAATACACTTCTCGGATGGCTTAACTTCGGCTGAAAGAAATGCAAAGAACCAATACAGATTTATGAAGCAGAACTTCATATTTCCCTTTTGCATTTCCATTTCAAGGGCATCGACCCTCAGGTTGGGAGCCATTGGACTAAACTACTGAACAGGAGCTGAAACTAACTCCACCTTGTGCATCTGCAACAGTAAAATGCTGCTTTAACGTTGATGCATCAGTATTGCCAATCTAACACTGTAATATGTAATAATATTGATACTCACAAGGGTCATTTTACTTTACTTTTACATCTGCTTTACATGTTGTTGATAATACCTTGTCGTCTGTGGCATTTATGCGCTGATCAGAGAGACTGATGGGAGTTTTGCTGCAGTGAGTGCGTGTACACAGTGCATGGCCTTGGCTGAGCTACACAGATAGCAGCAGCGAACGGGTCAGTGTGTTTGTTTGCTCTGTCCTCCCCTGTCTGAGTCAAAGAGCAGACGAGCCTGGTTGGTCGGAGTGACAGCGGTGCTGCTCAGCACAGAATGAGGCTCGACACTACTATCGCTGCCTCTGTCCTACATATCTGTGACAACAGTAGGGCACAGCAGCTCTCAGACAAAACAAATGAAGCTAACTCTCTCTCTGTCTCGCTCTCTCTCTCTCTCAGTGCGTTACAGCCAAGGCCCCGGTGAGGTCACCTCCTCCACGACCATCAGTCACCACAATAGCAACGCCATGCCAACCAGCCAGTCGGTGCTTCAGCAGGTGTCTCCGGGAGGATTGGACCACAGCCACAATCTGCTGTCACCTGACGCCAAGATGGTGAGTGAACACACCTGGGCCCTCATGGCCTCAGATTAGATAAGACTCGGCCTGCGTTTAGCATAAACGTACAAAGCAGGTTCCTGAACCTCCTCTCTCATGGACCCACTGGCAAGAGCCAACAATTAGCGCATTGTGCTGGTCTGTTTGGAAGGTGGAGCCGGGGTGGCAGGCCACGGCTGCACTAGCCCTCACCAGAGTGCACCAGGCATGTTCACCGCTCAGCCAATAAACCTGACAATGAAACATTCTGTTCTTATTGATTAAATGCCTCACAGAGAGGAGCCGCAGGTGGAGCACTGCTTGTTCTGCCAAGGAAATGACGCCAACATTTGATCGTACCTGATGTGTTTTTTTTGTCTACCTCAGAGTTTCTCCCTTCTGCCCTAGTCCAATATTTGATCAGTGACAAGGAAACCTGTGCATGGCCCATGGCATTTGAGTAGTGGTGCAACAATACATTTGATATGCGATGCTTTATTTACTGTAAAAATATAGTATTTTTCTTCATTTTAAATTGCCATACAACACAAAATTCAACCATTTAAACCACTTATCTTGTTCAGGGTCACATTAACTGTAAAGTCATGCAACTGAAATATTCAAAACTGAAACTAACTTCCCTGTTAGATCAAATTACTTCTTCCTTTAGAAGCAGCACTATGTGAAATGACCACATCGATGGCATGGAAGTATAGTGTGCAGCAGGTCAGAGCTGACAGTTTCTTATCTGCAGATGTGAGTCTGGCTGCTCTGTCCTCTGTGGGCAGCTGGTGGTAGTCAAATAGACGCAGCCCCACCGAGTGGGAGGACCCCGATCCAGATAGCCATTACTGTAAATGCATGGATCTTGTTTTTATACAGTTGTGTTTTTGCCAATATGCATGCAAGCATTTGATAGCTCAACAGTGAGGAACAGAAACCCATGCACAGTCTTCTATGCTGACATTTTTAGTAGGATTTTTTTTCTTCATCTTGTCTTATCAGTATTTGCTTGGACTGTGTATGAGTGGAGTTACACAAGCGTGGTGTCATACAAAAGAATCTGAACTAAGTCAACATTTATGTCTGTTGTTTGTTTACCCAACATCTGTTTCCCTTTCAAAATACATTTATATGAATTTACATAGCAAATCCTCAAGCTCTCATAACTCAAAAGTGCTGTAGAGTCTGCTCTAAGAAATATTACAACAATAAATTGTGTTGTGTTGTAATTGTGTTGTAATGTTCTTTTTAATGATTTCCTTCATCCTTACACAGATTTCAGGTTCAGGTGGAGGACTCCCTCCAGTCAGCACACTGACCAACATCCACAGTTCCCATCACAGCCATCAGCAGACACAGAACCTCATCATGCCTCTATCTGGAGTCATGGCCATAGCACAGAGTAAGTCCTCCGTCCCTCCACATGACCACCACAAAGAGATGCAAAAGTCGCAGAATTTCTTTTATCTGGACGCGGTTTGACCGATTTTTTGCTGCGTGTCGCCAGGTTTAAACACGTCGCAATCTCAGACGGTGCCAGTGATCAACAGCGTGGCGGGCAGCCTTGCAGCGCTGCAGCCGGTGCAGTTTTCCCAGCAGCTCCACAGCCCCCACCAGCAGAGCCTGATGCAGCAGTCCCCCAGCCACATGAGCCAGCAGCCGTTCATGGCGACTGTCACACACTCGCACAGTCAGTAACTCTCAATATTATCATCATCATCATTGTACACTACTACAGCCTATGTGTTACACCTTGTCACAGGTTTAATATGCCTATTGGGTCAAAAAGTGATATTTGTAGATATTAATTTTAATACTTTTAGAGGCCTGAGAGGGATAGAAGAAAAAATTGATAATTGGAGAAAAGTCAGAAATTCTAAACATAATTTTGAGTTATATCAACTGTAAAGATATGATAGTGTAAACTTCTGTGTGAAAGCAGAAACAGTGAAACAGTGAAAGCTGAAATGGGCAAGATCTAAAAAGATATTGGCTGAAAGCCCCCTACCTGCCCTACTATGATTTATAATCAGGTGTTTTTTGTTTTTATATCACACTACATCCTGTGGGCGCTGAAATGGGGTATATAAATATATATATACCTCTACTAGTGCTGCTTTAAACCTGAAGTTGAGCATTTTGAAAGATTCATGTGTGGAAATCTAATTATGTGTCTGTTTTTCCTTTGCAGTGTATCCTCACAAGCAAGAGCCCCCGCAATATTCCCACCCGTCACGTTTCCCCTCGGCCATGGTGGTCACAGACGCCAACAGCATCAGCACCCTCAGCTCCATGTCCTCAAGCAAGACGGTCAGTCTTTAGCCCAAAACATCACGTCACACATTTAGATGCATGTTGTCATCTCTGTCTGCCTGCCACTGTGGGTTTTGGGTTGAAAAAGTCAATGTCTGCTATCAGTATGGGGTTTTTGCATGAGAATCTGTGGTAAATTTGAGTTCTTATTGTGTTTTTTTGCAGTAATTCTTAGATTTTGAAACATAGAGTACTATATTTTCGTCAAATCTCTCTCTTGAAGAGCACTGTAACACTTTGATCAGCTCACTCATAGTCTACAGATGTCTGAAAATCACCCTGACCGCGTTCTGAATGAGAGAAACGACTCGATCGAATCACACGCTAACAGCAGGAACTAGATTACCACTGGAAGAAGTGTGTGTGTGTTACGATTGTGTGCTGACTTGTTTAATTCCTGTCACAATAGGATGCTCCTGTAAACAAGATGGTGCAACTCGGGGGTCTCTCCTGGGTAAATACATTTTTATCAGTTCAGCCACAAAGTTTAAATGAGCAGAATCACTGAGATCGCACGCAGATCGCTTCAGCTTTTACTTTTCAGAGCTTTTGTTTGGCGCTGCTGCTGATGTTCAAATGCTTTCATTTGGCTCCAGACTAATAGACAAGACAGATATATGGATAGTCCACTCCTCAGAATTCCTATTTCCTCTTAAACTGACAGTCTAATCAATCACCTGCTCCCTCAGCCTGAACGCCTCTTGATTAATGCTGCCTCCTTTCACTTCTCTCTCCCTGGTGAGAGTTACCTCTGCGATCAGGAAATGAGCCTGACTGTTAATCAAAGTTAGCTGCTACTTTCCTCCGTGCTACAGTGAGGCTGGAGATGAGATGGGCTGGATGGGGGTGGAGTTTTTCTTTTCTTTTTTTTTGGGTAATTACACCTCTTCCTCTTTCCTACTTCTCCCTGCTCTCGGTGATCGCTCTAGCCTGAAATGTTGTCCACGGTGCTTTCACACGCTCAATTTCCCACGCTGTGGCAGAGCACTTGTACCGCCGCGCTGCTACTGACAGACTGATGGGTTGATGGGATGATAGCTCAGAGCACGATAGGAAGGAAGTAAAACAAGTCTGTCTGAGGCTGTGGAATAGGTACATTTTGACCGGGGTGCTGTTTATCGATACGCTTTAGCAAAAAAATTAAGGTATATGTGTTGATTCAAGCTGTACCCAGTGGTCTCAAAGTCACTTTAATTCACTTTGATACAATATTCTTGTAATTTACAGACATACACATAATATAGAAAAGAAACAGTAATATCAAAACTTATATTGCTACTACTGAAGAAATATAGACCTTATTTATAATAAAACAGATGGAGTGGTTTGTGATATTTGATGGTAAATTAAACAAGAATCAGAATTATTTATATAAACTGTCTTATTAGTTATTTGGCTCGTTATAAAACATTAGATAACTAAGTGTAAACCTCCCATGGGATATTAGCTGTCTTGTGCTGTCCAAAACCCCAAAATATTAAATTTCACTATAATGCAAGACAAAAGCAGCACAACTGAGAACATGGACCTATATTTTTGGCTTTTTTCCTGTTGATTGACAAATCACTTAATCTGAGAAGAACTTATTCTTTTATATGCATTTCTTCCAGTTTGTTTTCTAAACTCTCCATCTGCAAAGTAACTACTTGTTACATTTGTCATTAAATGTAGTGGGATAAAAAGTATGGTAATTCCCTTTAAAGTGTAGTGGAGTAAAAAGTACCAAGTATGAAATAGCATAAAATGGAAATACTCTCCACCACTGGCATCATCTCCCTGTGGCATTTCACAAACTCGTTTATTTAGAGAGCAATTAGCTTGCAGGCTCTCCCAGGTATTTTCTTATCAGGACCTTATTTGGACGGGGCAGCCTTCTTCTCATGACACGACCAGCATGCTCAGGCTTTATAACACTCACTGTTTACCAAGAACCCTCCATTATACCTGAGTCTGTTTAAAACTCACCTCTGCTCAGACCCCCGGTCTAATGACTCGAGTCTTAGCTGCAGGTCAGCTTTATCAGGTGAGGCTGTTTGCTGGCCACAGGGTCACACCAGGGTCACCTGCCGAAACCTCTGGGGAGGCAGGGGAAAAATAAATTCCACAAACAACCTAAAAAAGAGCATTTCAATGGAAAAAAAAAGGGCTTTTGAGAGTCAGGAGAAGAGGGATGAGGAATGTATTTGGTCAGGTGTGGCACATGAAGGTGCAGGGCTGATGTATTTACTAGTGGTGGAAGAACTATTCAAATCATTTACCCAAGTAAAAGTAGTAATACCACACAATAAAATGCTACATGACAATTAAATTAGTAATTTTATTTAAGCACAAGTATAGAAATATTAGCGAGAATCACTGTTATATTACTGAATCATTATTATTGATGTAGTATGTAGAGGTGAAGGTGGAGCTGAATCTACTTACTAAATAAAGCAGTTATACCCATAAGAATACACCCTAAGGATATGTTATTGTATTTATAATCCCAATCAAATGCAGTGGAGTAAAAAGTATAATTTTCCCTCTGCAAATGTGGTGGAATAAGAGTATTAAGTAGCATAAAATAGAAAAAACCAAAGTAAAGTATAAGTACCTCAAAGATATACTTGCCTGAATGAACTTTCCACCGCTGGTATGTACATAGGTTTCATCTGTCAGGTCAGATAACTGTGTCACTGGACAGATTGTATTTATTGTTTTATGTAACGCAGACCTACTTTGTCTGACATTTCTCTCCCTCTCTTTCCCTCCCTTTCAGTGTCCTCTTCAAGCTTGGTGAGAGTGTCCACCTGACTTCCTCGGTGCCCGGCAACCGCAGCACATTTTTCCACCCTCTCACTGCGGTAACCATGACAACTCTTAATAACCGGCAACGGCGCGCTGGATGATGAGTCAGTCAACAAACGAGAGGAGTGTCGACGGTGGGCCAGGCGGTGAAAATGAGAAATGGGGACAGAGGAGGGAAAATAAAACCCCACAAAACTCACTGCACCTGAAAGTGAGGAGACTGGATTCCCCTCTGTCACAAATGATCAACAAGGATGTCTGATTTTAACACAATCTTTGAAAACAGTATTCAGTTTTTTATGCCCCTTTTCAAAAATGAACAGTGAGAGACGGTCATCCTCTTTTCAGACTTTACAAAGGAACAAAGACCAAGCACCCAAAAAACTGCTCAGAAACTGTGGACCTGAATGCAGGCTCGGGGACAGCTTATTTTACACTGTGATTTAAGGTGGAAATATGAAGACACACTGACACTAGCAGAGACGTTAATCAGCCTCTGTGAAGGCTGTGATACTCGATGACGGCGCTTCACTCACAGCAAGTTCCTGGATGCCTCCGACAGCTACATAAATCACCTTGCACGTGAGCAGAACTGTGTGACAATCACCTGAATTGATTTTGTTCGTTTGACATTCTTACTGGGCTTTAAAGGAGTCTTCCATGTTATTCTTTCACACTCAGTTTACTGTACTAGCGTTAGTGCAGGCGATGAATGCCCTCTCTCACTCGAGGGATCCATCATTTCAAGTTGTTCATTGTGTATACTGTGATTGAAAAGACTTTGACAATCTTGAAAGGACTATGCAATGCGTCTATAGGTGTATGCAATGCTTTGTATAGCTGGATTCTGCACAGAACTCCACACACTTGAGACTGGAGATGAATATGCACTATGAAGCCACCTACAATTATTATATACTGGAGTTACTGTCTGTAAAAGAACACAAAAGCTGATGTGCGTGACAAGTATGCCAAAGAATAAGAGTGCAGTTGAGCGTAGGTGTTTGCCATCATGTGTCAAATGTTAGCCTGCAATATCTACTGTATAAACCAGGTCTGCCTTGGGGGGATTGACTCACACACTTTATATGTGGCCCTTCCCCTCCATGTTGTTTGCACACAGGTTCAGGTGAATTTCAGGAATGGGACTCACCCTCCTCCTCCCTCTCCCACTTCCTGTTGCAATGTGAACAGATCCCAAATAGGACAAATATTGTTAATAACTCCTTGTCATAGATCACGGAGCAGGACGCTCCCCCCCGGGGTAGAATGAAAATATTGACAAGTATTCAGAAACAAAACAGTCATGGTAGTCTGGTATTTTGTGAAGGAGAGACACATGAATGACGACAATGTTGTGGCAGCAGCTGCTGTAATCATACAGGAATCCTGAGAAAGACTGAGAGATGTTGGGGAGAGGAGCAGCTGCTGTGGGTGCGGACGCCCACGCCAACAGTGTCAAGGTGTGTTCAGACAGCATGAGAGAAAGATGGGAAAGGCTGAGATCGGGACCAAAGTTGGCCTCAAGAATAACTTTCCTCTCACTACAACTACCCTTGTTTTTTTATGAGACAAAAAGGCAACTTTAACTATCAAACCCTGCGTATCACGAGTGTGGCAGATCCAGTCTCCTGTTCAATATTAGGTCAGTACATTGTTATTATTATGTTGGTTGGCTTGTGACTGTTATAGGCACATCTACTGCCATCTGATCAGAGGGCACTCTTACTTGTGTGACAGGGCATGATTTTTTTCCTCCTAATGTATTATTTTTGTATAAAATTGAAATCAATCATAAATCATTATTTATACTTTCTGAGAAAATATTGATATTTCAAGTAAAAGTTTTTTTTTCCAAAATGAAGACATGGTTTCAGTTATTTTGTGTGTAAATGGATAGATAGATAGATAGATAGATCAGAATCAGAATCAGAATTACTTTAATAATCCCCAGGGGGAAATTACTTTTTGTTACACACAGCTCCAAAAGAATAAGAATAAGAATAAACTTCAAACACAAAGTAAAATATAAATATATAAAAGTATGAATAAAAAAAATTTATTAAAAATTATTATTACAAATTATTACACAGAGGTAAATTACTGCACCAGGTGAGTCCAGAGTCTTACAATAATAATAACAATAATACCACTACTAATAATAATACTACTAATAAAAATATTAGTAGTATTATTAGATAGATAGATAGATAGATAGATAGATAGATAGATAGATAGATAGATAGATAGATAGATAGATAGATAGATAGATAGATAGATAGATAGATAGATAGATGAAATGTTGTGGAGTTGAAGTATAAAGTAGCATAAAATGGAAGTACTCCTAATGTGTACATAAGCACAGCACTTGAGTGAGTTGAGCGGTAAGCAGAAGGAGCAGCCTGGTGGATGAAGTCTGTTTATGGCCTCTACAAACGTGTTGTGGTGTTGCTGTGTGATAAGAAAACTTTGAAGTTCATAGATCTAAAGTGCACATTACATTTCAAGCAGCAAGTTCAATGAACCCAACATGTTGATAGCATGATTCATTTCAGCCTTTATCTGATGCTGACTAAAAGCTCACAGTCAAAAAAAACCCACAACTGTCATAATAGCTCTTGTAATAACAAGAAACACAGCTTCACTGGGTTTCAGGTCAAGATAAAGGTATATTCATTTCACAATAAAGTGAATGCTATGCCCACACACACACACACACACACACACACACACACACACGCACACTTAGTTGTAAATGTCTGTAAATATTTAACTCTGTATATTAGAATGAAAGAGGATTACTTCAAAACTATTGGTAACGCAAACAGCCCACAAGTTGATTTCAAAAATGTGTAATCTGGAGTATTAATTTAGATTTTTAAAAATGTTTTCTACAAATTGAAAAACAGAGTGAGGGAGTTTGGTGTTTCTGGTCACTTGGTGCATGAAAGTCCACTCTCTTATAGCTCTGATTTGGTCTCCACCAGCTCCAGAGGGCAGCTATTTGCTAATTTGCCAGTAGTTTGGTACAGAACAGGCGATGTTCTGTTAGCTTTTAGAGGATGTGTCCTGAAGAAACAGCAGCAGTGAGAGTGAATCAAAACAGCAGGCCGGACATAAACGATGAGCTTAAAGATGTTATGAGGCTCTATAAAGCTGAGGAGAGCTGCCGGTTCAGCTGATGATTCATCAATACAAGTGACGGCTCTCACTTTACACATCATTATAAACATTATCATAAAAGATATCAGCATTAAAAATAAAGTTTTCAACCACATTGTGAACCATGTTGACACTTAACACAAACAGGATTGCGATTACTTTAGTTGGCAACTCCAAACTCTGCTTTCCATCCCCGTGTTGACCTGCAGCCTGGATCATGGAGCCCCACTGAGCGAAGCCTTGTAATCCACTGATGTTGCTCTATTTGGTTTTGAATGAAGCCTTTGATTTTCAGACCCAGGAGGCCTCAAAAGATCTGACCATGTCTCCTTTGGTCTTTTCTCTAAAAGAAACTGAAATACTGGGAGGCTCATTAGCATCTGTTAGAGCTTGAGATACAACACAACATTTAATTCAGCTCTGAGGGTTTGAATACAAACTTGATTCATTAGCAGGTTCTCGGAAAACTGTTAGAAATGCACTAAAGAATTTTGTAAATGCAAACACGGATTTTATTTGTTGACCAATTAGTGACAATAGTATAAAACTTATTGTTTTGGTAAGCAAGGTTTTTGAGCTTGTGTTTAATCAATAACACTGACATGATCTGTTGGTCAGTTTTTGATTATCTTGATTGATTTATTCTAACTTTGTATGAAATAGAATCCACATTTTATTTTATCATCTCAGCCACCTCATGTTTTACTAATTCAAGTGTGGTATCACCACAACTATAGTTTAGGATTCATATTAATTTTACTGAATATATTTGACTACTAAACAAAAGAATAATACAAATTTCTTATTTTATTGAACTCTGTGTCCTGAGTAAATAATCACTTAAAGCATTTATAAAAATTACTTGCATTTATGTTCTAATCATATATGTCAACACTTCAAATTTTAAGGAGCCACTTTGGTGTTCAGCAACTGCTAAAGCTCAAAGAAGTTTAAAATATTCAAAGAAACAAATTTGTCCACATGTCGAGCAGCTTTTACTATAACTGATCAAATTATAAAAAGATCATTGTCACCTCCCCCTGTCTGGTTCAGTGCTGCATCTGTCTGACCAAAGCAGAAAACCTCCAGGGATCAGAGGACCATCGACTCTCCCGTCACCTCTCGTGAGGACCAGCATGACTGCCGGGCAGTCAAGCCTAACAGGAAACGTCGTGTCTGATGCTTTGGCAGTGACGCGATTCACAAAGTTCATCTGGGCAAATGTTGTCTTAAACGTGCATGTCATGTCATAATTCAAACTAGTTCATCACTTTTTTATGTACTAAGTTAACAAACCTGACTCTGAACCTGCTCTCTACACACTTGCAATCAGGCCAAGTTCGAGCCTCTTAATCAGCATTAAGACTGTAGGACACCTACTGTAAAATGTACTGCAATAAAACCATAAATACAGCTACTACTACCACTGAAACTGCTGCTACTAGTACACGTATTACTGCCAGCTAATACTGGTTCTATTGCTGTTATTATCCAAGTTTTAGTATTTTTGGTGATAATGAAAGCAGGTCAGGACCTGAGTAACATAACAGCCTCTATCTCTGCTATGCTACTGGTCTAAAATCCTTGAATCACTGGTCAACCCAAACTACTCGTTTTCACGGACAAATGTGACGTCCTTCAGCCGCAGCAGTCAGGCTGTAGACCTGGTGATGGTACAGTCATTACTGCAACTGATTCAACATTGTTAACTCACTTTATAAAACTCTTAATGCTGCTTGTTTCAACATACAACTACTACAAATTATATCATCATTGCCAGGTATTCATTATAATATTGATATATACGTACATTATGTTATGCAAAGGCAATACAAATGCAATGGCAACAAGTCTCATTCTGTCTGTATACAGTATATACATATACAACATAACAACCAGTCTACGTCACTTTGTTTCCTTTACAATGTACATTGAGTCCTCTGGCGTCTATTACACTGTCTTTTTTATGGCACGTAAACAAAAATTAGGAGTCATTATTCGTAATTTAATAATATTATATGTCTTCATTGACTGATGGGCACAATGTAGGAAACACATTTTTGGATACATCACACAACTGCAAACGTCAAGTATTCTGCACAGTCTACAAATTCAAGTTAATGTAGCTCATTTTGTATCTTTAATTATAAAAGGTACATTGGCTGAACATACCCTCTCTTTTATGGCAACACACTCTTCAAAGTTTAGTGTCAGAGTAGAAGCCAAATAACGGAAGCAGACAAGTCAATAAATAAAACTGGCAATAAAGAAGGTACAGGCTCAGTGAAAGAAATAACACTTGGGCAGAGAGTGTCAAAAAGTAAAGATGAAGATGACACCATGAACCCTAAAGAGAGATAAGGATTATCAGAGAGCATGGCTGTGCTGCGGCTGCTGTGTGATGAAGGTTGACCGGTAGATTCAGTGCGGTCGAGGACCCGAGAGGTCACCACCAGGAGCGAGCTGCCACCCGGGGAACAGAGAAGAGGGGCAAAGAGACAGAAAGTGGAAGCTGTGGGGTGAATGCGGCCGTGTGTTTAGCAGAGCCAGAAGAAAGGATACTACATCAACTCCAGCTGAGGCCCAAGGGGTTAATGGATAGGACTACCCAGCAGGGGTCAAGGGTCAGGAGGCCACTCTCTGCCAGGGCTAATTGGTCACTGCGACCAGAGTTAACGCCAACCTTTCTATGGAGAAATACATACACATGTATGGAGCTGCTCTGACAGGAGTCTTCCATCAAAAGCCCCGATCAAGGAGGCCTCTGTTGTGCTCCTGCACAGTCATGGAGATCAGTCAGGCCTCCGTAGTAACAATCAGCACCCTTCACCGTACATCGCCACCAGCACCACCTACAGTGACAGCTAGGCTGGACTCGTGAAAAGATTGGTGGCTTTTGATCTACAGTTTTTTTTCATTCAGTTCAATTCAACTCATTAGCATTCACTTTTTGTAGCTGCAATATCCATTTCATGATTTTGAGCTTAATGTCCATCAAGTGTCAGAAAATCATTCCGTTTCAGAGAGATTGTTACTGTAAAGGTGCAACATTTGTTTGCACATTTAACAAAATGTATAAATTAGTAAAAAGGCTTAGAAAGCACAATAAATACTATATATTAATGATCCATCATTCCTTCTTTTCTAGGATTTTAAGACAAAGTTAGTGAAAGTTAGCACATACAGTTTGAACATTTCCAATTTTCTGCACACCAAAATATTTCAGGTTTCTGTCGAGCCATTTCATGAAAAACATTCTCAAATCATTCTAGTCTGTACAGTGCGATGGAAAATGGGACTGTTTTTCCACTTCTGTCAAATCAACACAGCTCACACAGTCATGCATAGACGGTACGTCCTTAATTCTATATAAAGACAAGAAAAGATTATTTGCAGTGTATATTCTACATGTTAGCTAACAACAAAAACATGTAAAAAAATGCAAATCAAGAAGAGATGATGATTCAGTGGAGGAGGTTTGAATGAGGATGAGTTTTGGTGACTCTTAATTAATAAAACTTTCTTTAGGCAGATTAACACTTTTAGAAATCCTGATGGTGAAGGTCTCCATTAGATGCCTGCTGCAGACCTCAGACTGTGTATGATCCTTCATAGACCTTAAGAGGCAGTCGTGTCCTTGATGCCTGAAGCATCAACATTTTAATTATCTTGTTTAATATCTAAATGAACACAGGGAAATTCACTTGGTCACTGTCTGAGAAATCCACCTGATAAAAGAAGCTTGTTTATGGAGGACTGAGTGGGATTTTACCTGAAAAAAATCATACAGCCCAAACAAGGATTAAACTAAATATCTGGACCACCTGAGGTGGTTCAGAGTCTCTGCAGGGCAAAAGTGCAACTTTGTTTTCACCAGAATGAGTCTAAATTCGCTCTATTTGCATGTGAGGGTGAGAACCTGTAAGAGGCCCTGGTTCAGAGGAATCCTGACAGATTGATGTTGTCATGCTGATGCTGTCACGGGCTTGATGCTGGACGGGTTAATGATTTATGGGGAATAGTGGGATGCCCAGAATGGGACCTTGGTTAATGTTCACCTTTCTCACCGGACCTCCTCTCTGGGGGGCTGCCCACGGCCAGTCCAGATCCAACCGCCGAGGGGGCAAGACTGACTGACTCGGCCGGCCTCCAGCTAAACCCGGCACTCACAGCGGGGAGGGAGCCCACGCTCTGCTCCCTCAGAGGCCTGTGAATGGACTCAGAGGAGAGGAGGGGATGGGAGACTGACGAGGCCTAATCGTCTCAATAAAAGCAATAAAGAGCGGCAGAATATAACTCAAACTGTCTTAATGAGCTCATATAAACAAACTCACTGCACAAGTGCTGATTATAGAACCCTTCCAGTCAAAAAATGTTACTTCACCTTTTCTGTGCAGAATGATGTCTGTGCAGAGTTTGACACCAGAGTTTTCACACTAGGAGGAGACACCTCATGACGAGTAATTTAACTTTTGAAAAACATGTTTCTACATTCATTCATTCTGCACTTTTCAACGAGAGTGAAAGAACAGTTTCAACAAGGTAAGTGAGTTTTAAACCACAAAAGACACCAATTACTCTTTCTATTTTTATGTGTCCTAGAATATGTCTGGAGGGGATCTTTGATAACATTCAAATCCCCAACTGAAGATGAACATGAAGGATCAAACATCCTGGTGTCCTGCAGGATTTAGGACACACTGGAGTCATCAGTCCATGCTCCCCAATGCAGTTCCCCCATTTTGTTTTTCTACCATCATTTGGATGTTTCATATTTGATCTATACCGCCAACTGTTAATTTATGTTTTCTGTAAATGTTATTGTCCAGAATGAGGATCTAAATGCTCTTTCTAAAGTACTGAACCTCAGTACCAATATCATTCAATGTTTGTTCATGTTCTTAGTCTTGTTTATCATGTTCTTGTTTGTTTTATCAGATATTTCAGATGCTGTTTGATATATTTTGTTAAATGAAAAAAAAAAACAGGGTCAAAACATGCTGATACTCTCCAAAGTATGGTATCATATAGTTTTTCACTGATCCCTTGATTTTTTCCCCCCCAAATTCATTTATTTTTTTAATACGTTTTTTTATTTTGTTCAATTTATGTCTGTGAACATGTTGGTCTCAGTGTTTCAAAGCTTTCACCCTCAGCTAGGAATATAATTCTGGTGAAAAAATGTAAAATCTATTATTATTATTTTCATTCTCTTTTTTGCCTGAACCTGTTACACATACTAAAATATACAGTCTATAAAATGTCCGAATCAGCTTTCAGACCCAGTTGTTTGTATGTGTGGAATATAAACTTTCTCTCAGGTCGATAAAACCCCTAAAATGTTGACATAAAATCAGTCAGATTTAAGTATATTGAGCATAACTATGCTTGATTCAAACTGCAAAACATCAGTCATGTGTAAGTTTTTTCATTGCAGAATGTAAACTCACACATCTACTGAAAAAAACCCTCAATATCAGCTTTAATAGCTGCGCTTTTGTCTTTAGTTGTTTGTCACCCTGGAGCCTAAATGGCTGCATTTGGTCCCTGTGTCATGTATATGGACTCCGAATCATTGCTGTTGAATAGAGCAGAGATATAGGAAAGGTTGAGGGCAGACCAGGTGATGGATAGCAGCGGGGCATGTCATCCGCTGCCTTACACTACTCTCATTAAGCTGTAAATCTTTCACAACAGCACCCGCTAAGACAATGCCAGAGAAGCTTTTCCTTGTTGCTCCACCTTGTCATTGGTGTAACAATGAAATTGCCAACTGAATCACTTTGTAAGGACACACAATGACCTCAATACTTCATGCAGCCAGTAAAAACGATGAAGAAATCAGGTGATAGATACGGGAGGCATGAAATGCAGCAAACAACAAGAATATCAATTTACATAACATACTTCTGTTGGTGCAAGTCGGAGATAGTAATGTATTGACACGTTTCAAACTAATTAGCTCAGAGAATGAATAAACTGACCGTTTGAGTATAATAGATTACATTTTCTGCCTGTTTAAGAGGTGAAAACAGAGTAAATGTTGGTTACTGCATGAATATAATGTAATTACAATGTATATTAGTTGTCTAAGTACTTGTTTGAAAATGCCACTGCTGTTGTCTTTGCCATAAATGATCAATTTTACACTGATTTGGCTCACAAGTAGACAAAAACCCATTTAAAAACATATACTTCAACATGAATTGTTAAAAGATGTGGTACAGTAATGTTAAATGAACCTTGCACTATTATTGCTTCAGAGATATTGAATGTGCTGGAGTGAACTGCAGAAAAATAATGTGAATGAAAGAGCATCTATAAGTATTTATGTTTGATATTATCATCATAGCAGCCATAAACATCTTGACATTTTGGTTTTAAATACTTTACTCAACACAAACATAATTATATTAATTATGTGCTTGAAACAAGTCAGTTACAGAACAAATGACATTAGTGGTGTGGAAAAATATTTGTGTCACCTTAAAGCTACTTTAAGGAGATTCTAACATTAGAAAGATCTTAATGTGCTGCAGCGAAACTGTCACAGACTTTTAATGTTTAGGTTTCTGGCTCCATCTGCTGGGACATGCTGAACAAAGCTGTCCATCATTATGCTCCTTATGTAAAATAGCAACTGACAGGTCTCTCAAATACTCATGTCCTCAACTCCTGTGCACCTGAGCAAAAATTTTAACCTGCAAAGAAGCTAAACACTGACATCTGCTGAGGAAATACATTTACTGCAGCAGATGACTTGTCTGGAGTCTACTGCCCTGTGTTTGGCCTCTCAGGTAGTAGCATCAGTCCCTCCTGTTTCTGTAAGGTTGGTATGTTCACACTCAGCTGTGGCTCTAGGTTGTTTTTAGTTTGCCTTCTTTCCTCACTAGCACTGTTAGTACAACAGAATTTGGTGGTGGGAAAGAAAGGAAGAAAGCTGAATGAGAGCGAGAGCCACATCCAGTGTTATTACGGTTAACTATAACTAAAATTAAAAAAATGAAATGATGTCTACATGACTGTGAGTCAGCTGCCTTCACAACATATTGTGTTTGTATTGTAATAAAGATTCTGAATTTCTTAAATCTGCCCCTGACAAATACCCCCCATATTATAGCCCCACTAAAACTAAACATTTCTAAACAATGCAAACTCACACAGGAAAGTGACTTTATATCCTGTTGGGTAGTTTAATCTACAGCAATGCATCATGGTCTATAAGACCATCATATTTTTGTAGTGCCGCCTCACGTCTGAACCACACATGTCAAAAAAAGTTGCCTTTTCATGAGCTCAGGAAAAAGCCCTGTTTGCAACAATGGATTTTTCAGATAATTTAATCAGTTTGTTTTATTTAGCCTAAGAAAGAAAAGAACACTTAATACTTCAGTTTATCAGAAAAATTCAAATACCAAATCTGAAGATTTAAGTACAAATTTTGAACAAAAGTAGCCAGTAACTAAAGTTAGAGACAATTGTAATGGAGTTGATAATATTAATAATTTTAATTTTAAAAGAAGGGCAGTAGTTCATAGTGCAAAGAAACAGTTTCAGGCCTGTATCGGGAAAGTCATAGCTAGGTGAAGGCTTTAATGAAGAAATAAAGAAGGAAAATAGAGGGATAAAGTTGTATAAAATGTAAACACTCAACTAAAGTACCTTCCACAACTGATCATTTGTGCCTGACAGACAGCTCCCAGGGCCATAGTGCCTGACAGACATGAATCGGGGAACAAGCAACAAGAATGCCCATCCGTCACCGCTGACGTCATCTCCATACCAGTGACTGCTGTTATCAAGATGGCGCTGCGGCCAGGATCTGGGGGAGGCAGCAGGTATTTTAGCCTTTTAAAATCAGCTCTGTCGCAAACATGTAAGACACTTTGTGAAATGTCCGCCTCGGATAGCCGCTTAGCAACACTTGAGTGCCGCTGGAGGCGCTGGCAGGCAGCGGTAAAGGCTGGTGTTGTTGCCGAGGCAGGGAGATGAGATGAGATGGCTGGTTGTCAGGTGTCACAGCTAACGTTAGCTAGCCGCTTTTGCTGCCTCTTCATGCTCATAGTTGGCCAAAAACAACGCCACAACATATCATATACTAACACATTTTCTCTTGACACGTCGTCTGTAGTTGTTATTACGCCTGCAGGTCGCGGTATCCAGTGATATAACATGATATTTAATGAATATATACGCACAACACTCTAGTAGCATTGTGTAGACAGGCCTCTGGACGCCTAACAGAGTTAATGTCTGGCCTTATCAACATTGGCTTTCAGGCTATTATATTATCTACAATGGTGGGGATTTAGTATCATATTGGTATGCTGTTGAGTATTTAAGAAAGTGAAGATCTGATTTTTTAAAAAAGCTGTTAAATTAGTTAAGTTTCTCTTGTAACACACCAGCTTCAGAGGCTTTTTGTGCCTCAGCTGCTCTTCAGGTGTCAGGCTGCTCTGCTTTGTGTTCACACACGTTCACACTCCACATCTCTAACCAGTGAACAGCTGTAAACGTCGATGAGATCTTTCTGGAGCAGTGTGATGATGGTCTGCAGAGGAGATGAAGAGGCCACACTCATGATTCTTTGATGAGCTGAGCTCCAGTAGCTTGAATTATAAATATGCTGTGCCTACAAGCATGTCGACTAGCCAGGTGATACTGATCTGACAGGTGAAACCGAAGCCCCAAGTCTGTAGGTCAGTGTGGGCGGTTGGAAAAGGCAGGTGTAATGTGAAGACCTGGAGGTAACTGTAGTTCTCTTTATCCTCATCGTTCTCCTGACGTCTGTTAGACAATTATTGTGCTGTAATGTCTCAGCAAAAGTCAGTTTTGTTTACTTGCATCCTACGTCCTTGGTGG
This sequence comes from Pempheris klunzingeri, assembly GCF_042242105.1. NCBI lineage: Eukaryota > Metazoa > Chordata > Actinopteri > Acropomatiformes > Pempheridae > Pempheris > Pempheris klunzingeri. Next base: position 8,625,500 of record NC_092015.1, on the reverse strand, counting down.
CAGTATTTAGGATATCAGTTCCTAAAAGTCCCAGCATGTTTGAGTCTGTTTCCACGCTAAATATAACGTATATGAATGAAAGAGTGAAGTTTTGGATGGCTTCAGTGCAGTTTGTTTGTTGTCCAACATGACAACATAGCAGTAATAAAGTAAAAAGTGTTGGAAGTGTCGGAGTGGAAAGCCAGGAGGTGGAGCAGTAGTACAGTTTACAAAAACCAACATGGCAGCCAAAGCAGCCTTTGTGGGCCTTTGGAGTAATTGTATCAATGAATTTATGTCATGATGCTAAAGTGATAAGTCACAGTTGCAGTGGCTGCATTTTGCACAATGGAGACGGTGACAGGAGGCCGTGTGATTACACTATTTGTCAGGCATTTAACCTCATGAGTGTCAGATGATTTCCCATTGTAATAATCTACTTGTCAAGGATATATCGTTGTTTTGTAACTGTTGAAAAAATTTTGTTATAACTGGAAATTTAATCTATTTATCACTTGATTTGGAGTTCTAGAGAATTGTGAATGTGATTAATGCATTTAATATAATTTATGTTAATCAGGGTTGAATTTATGTCAGTGTTTATAGATTTAATATTTGTCATGTTTACGTATGGCAGCAGGAAAAGTGCCTTTTGGGTCCAGTGTCTATAATAAGCCAAATTGTCCTTTATTATTAAGAGGTTCTCTCAATTTGACTGGGTCTCTGCCTGGATTGATTCTGTGATAAGTGATTAATGTGGTCAAAGTCAGATATTGCTTGGTGTTTAGTTTGATTATTGATTATCTTTAGCTTGATCTATTTTAACCATCAATTAAGCTGCCATTTATTTTCTCTCTCTCTCTTGTGTGGTCTATAAAATGTCCAAAAAAGTGAAAAATATTCATAATAATTTTGTCTTAGGATTCCTTGTTTTGTTCGACCAACACTCCAAAACTCAAGGACATTTAATTTGCTATAATACATGACAAAGAAATACAGCAGATCCTTTTATCTGAGAAGCTGGAGCCGGCAGTTTTGCTTAAAAAAGGCAAACAATTAATCACTCATCAAAATATTTGCTGATGAACTTTCCTTTCATTGACGATCAATTGTACAACTTATTGAATATCAGAAAATTGTGAAAAATACGGATCACAATTTGTCAGAACCCTATGTCATTTCTTCATAAAGCCTGTTTTTTGGACCAACCGTCAATATATTCAGTTTATAGTTATAAAACTATATAAAACAGATAAAAAATAATTGCATTTCAGAAGCTGGAACCAAAGAATGCTTTTGCATGTTTTGCTAAATGATGAGCAAATGATCAGACAAATCACTGAAATGATAAATAGATTATGGAAATTATTGATAATAAAGCAGGAAATTAAAGGACTACTTGTCTCAGCTGTGCTGTTTTATTTGATACTACTGCAGAGAATTAACGGGTTCAGTGACCAACAATAACTTTATCACATAACCTCTCAGTTTGTATTTCCTTTTGAAAAGACTACTTTCATGTCTACTGTATATTCTATTGTAAGAGCAGTTTCCAAACAAGCTGAAATAATTTTAGTTTTGGCTTCCTCAGTGATGATGACATTGACTGAAACTCCTGACCCTGCCGTCTGTCTCCCAGCTTTCAGAACAGTTTGATGATAGCTGTCTGATGATTAAAGGGCCTTTTACAAGGCACTGGCCTGCCCGCCGTCCACAGCTGCTGTTGCTGCTTATCCCCATCTATGCTAATCTGCCCAGCCGTGACCTGCTATTTGCCGCAGGATGGTGGGCAGCAGTGCTGTAGTGCTGCTATAAAAGCTCTTTAAGCTGCAAATCTTACAGGGAGCAGATGTGAGAGTCTGAATCCCTCCAAGTCTGAAGATAACACCCAGTCATATTATATCAGTACTCTGTGACGGGCAGCATCCTCTCTTTGTTTATACATGTTTAATTTGTAATCAATATTTCCTTTTTTTATGTATATACATATATATATACACATACACACACACTAAATCACTGACTTTAAGCAGTAAGACATGCTACTATAAAGGTTTTCATATCATCTCAGTCATGAAGCTGGCTTTTGTTAGAAATTTTCATTTACCAACAGGGCACATACATTGACATCAGTTTACATCAACATGCTATTTTTTATCAGCAGACCCACGTCATGTTGAAAACAAAAGGCAGACAAACAAGAATACAGTACAATAGTTCTGTATATCAAAGCCTTACAGGTACATAATGCTTTCTGCAAGGATGATCGCAGAGAAATGACCCTACATGAGGAAACATTTCAATCTCTAATGCGGGTTTCCCTCCCTGGCAGATGGATATTCGCCCAAACTGTAGAGGGCAGTGTAGGAAAAACATACTTGATTTTTCTTTGCTTGTCTGCATCAGTGTAGTTAAAAGATGTTGGATGTGTATGGACATAACAATTTCGCAGAGACCTTTTTACAGTTTTTATGACAGTCAATAGACTACACAATTAATTAGCATAATCAAGCAAAGCAATTTAAGGGGTTAATTGATAATGAAATCCGTTTGTTGCAGTGCAGCCTTTAACACATTCGTACTGTACAGAAATACAAATCTCATTTAGTTAATTTTACATGTAGAAGTCAAACTCAGGCCAAAATGATTCCTTGATTGCCGTGGGGAGTTGATAATTACGTTGGCAAAGCTCTGAACTGTGTTACAATGACTTCCCTGCCTCCCCTTTGTTAGCACGGTTTGTGTTGGTACTAAAGTTATCAGTGCGGTGGGCTAGTCAGATGCTGTTAGTTGCTCAGATTTAGGTTAGAGAAGTCGAAGAAGCGGAGACCCGGCTGGCTCTTTGTTCTGTTTGTTTCTACATCATCACTTCCAGCCTGGAGAACTGAGATGTAATAAGTTATTTGACAAATAGCTGAAGGCCTGTGTGGGTTGGCTCTGGTGAGGAGAGACTTGGCCGACTTCTAGAGGCTTCCTCTGATTATTTCATAAAGGCCTGTTTCTCAGCACAGACCCAGTGACCGCGTCCAAGTCGCCTGTGGAAACTAAACTGCACCGGTTTGATCATTGATGTTAAATTTTCAAAGGATCAGCAAAAGTCACCTTGAATCTGGTTTTGTAAATAAAAAGAACAAAGGCTCTTTATGAGGCCTGTTCTGTAACTGATGCTTTTTGCTGATCATTGAACGCCAGTACTAAACATGTTAATTGTATCCGTTTTATGTCAGATTTAGCGCTTTATTGACATGGTGTTTGGAATAAACTAACCTACAATGATAGCACAGTAAGATACACCTTGCATTCAGATTTGATCTGATTCATCAAAGCAATAGATGATGCCAAAGACACATCAAGAGTATGTTCATTTATCAAATTCATTGATGACCAAATTCATTCATTTTATTTTGAATGGAGTCACGGCTCTCAAGTGACACTTTGCATTGTTCGGTGCTGAAGAGGACATAATGCTGCTGCTGTATCTCACATTATGAGCTCACATAGAAAAATCACAGCTGACCTTAAGTGTTATCTGAGTGTTTCTTTACTTTAGTCTCATAACAAACATTTCTTTGTTTTTTTTTTTCTCCTTTAGTTTTATGTATCCTGTTGGAGGGGGCCTGGGACCGCCACAAGGTGAGTCAACAGTAATATTACAACTGCTTTTTTGTAAATACATTTGACCAGAAACTGATTTTTCCGTGAATTTGAATACGATCAGTGACATTGAAACACATAAAGGCGACCTGCTGATCAACTAGCACACTGTCATGAAAAAATCCACGTGAAAAATGTCACCAAAACGTCTTGATGTTGCTGCAATTTGTTTGTGTTTGTGAATTAAAATGAAACAATATATTAAAAAACTGGTCTCAAAACAAGGTAAATACAAGTTTACTTGTAAAATTTGATTCAGGTCACAACTTACACTTTTACTGATGCAGGACACGTTCAGTTGTCGGGTTTCACAGATGATGCCGTAAAAATAGGGCCTATAAAACTCAAGTCAGTCTGGTTCTGCTTTGCTTCTGTTAAGTCGTTTCTGTTAACAATTGGTCCTTGCTGTTAAAGATCACCATAAGTCATTAGGCAGAGGCAAGTGGCGGCAAGGATTCGGCTCATACTTTTGTTACTCATGTCCACAGTCTGAGTAGTGAACATGTGCGTGTCTCTCATATTTAGGCTGTTGACTTTGCAGTAACACTCCTGATAAACCATCCACACACCTCTGGGACAAGAGACTCTAAGGGGTCATTACATGCTCCCATTAGCCATGTAATTTTAGACAAAGTAGATTGTGTGCTGCCTCCCTAAACAAGCCACTTATGCAGCCCGGTTGAGACCTAACACGGTGAATCATCTGGAGGCTCCAGTTGGAGCTGGCAGCTCAGCTCTGGCTGTCGGCTCACACAGCATCTGTGAAAACAAACAGACACGTTTCCATTTTTTTTCCCTCACTCTTCTTGTTTTGCTCCAAGCTGTCACAGTAGTCACCAGAAAAACAGATTTGGTTGTTGCTGAGCCCATGTCTTTTTCCAGCTGTCCAGGAAATTGATTTGGAATACTGAATCATGTCCAGACTCCTGAGGCTTTTTTTTTTAATAAACACCAGACTTCTATTAAGTTTTCTTCAGTGTACTTTAAATTGGATTTACTGTCATGCTTCAAGTAATAATTGAATACACTATTATTTACAATGTCTACAGTACATCATAACAGCGTTTGTGTGTGTCTCTGCAGGCATGGTGCCCATGCAGCAGCAGCAGCAACAGCAACAGCAGGGCTTCCCTATGGTCCCTGTAATGCAGCCCAACATGCAGGGCATGATGGGAATGAACTTTGGTGGACAGATGCCCCCAGGAGCAATGCCTATGCAGGTGAGCTTGTGTATCTGTACTGGAGATGATGATGGGCAGATGGAGCCCAGAGTTATTTTTCTATTCTCTTTACACTTTGTTTTTTGTCTTTTTTATTTGAAACTATCCTTCTAATAGTTCCATTAGGGGTTTTTTCATCTATATTTGTAGTGTTTTTGACGAATTTACAAACTTCCATTTATGAATACATAATACAGAAAAACTGCATCATTAATTTAGCTGATTAAATTCAAGTGGAGACTTGTGTTTCGGGATCATCTTAACCCTTTTTCCCTCAATTGTAATCTAGTCACAAACTGTTTTACAAATCAGCACATTAACAGAAATTCATTGCAGTCTAGTGACTTTTAACGAGTCCATTAACATCATTCTGAATTGCATTACTGTCCCTTGGTGTGAGAATTAAATATCAAGTGAAAAGTGTGACAGAAGGGATGCTAATGAGATTTCTGAGCTGTGGTTTGTATGTTTTTTCTATCTAACAGGGTGGGATGGCCATTGGGATGCAGACTCCTGGGATGCAGTTTTTGGGTCAGCCACAGTTTATGGGTATGAGACCTGCTGGACCCCAGTACACAGCTGACATGCAGAAACAAATGGCGGAGGAGCACCAGTAAGACATCTTTATGCTAATATCATGGCTCTTCTTTGTGTGGCCACAGCTGTGGCCAGAGTCTTTCTGTTTTTGGATGGTCAATGTGTCAATCTGTTCGTCTGTACGTCTGTCCCCTTGTGAACTTGATGTCTTAGGATCACCCCCAGGGAATGTCTTCAAAATTGGCACAAACATCCTCTTGGACTCAAGGATGAGCTGGTTAGATTTGAATAGTTAGAGATCAAGGGTCAAGGTCACTGTGACATCACAAAATTCATTTTTGGGCATAACTCAAGAAATCATACCCTAATTATGTCTAATAGGATAAAATGATGAAGTGAAACACTTTCAAAAACACTTTCTGATCACTATTTAAAACCATAGCTCACGAACAGAAGAGATTGTGACCACATTTCACATTCGGTTGGATTCAGAATTGGTGACTTGAATTTTTGGTCTGCACAGACATGGGTGTAAATTCAACTCGAGTGGTTAGCGGAGGCATACAACCGTGAGGCTGTAGTTCTAGTTTGTGTAGCATCTGTATCAGCTGGCTGTGTTATGTGTGTAACTAAGCATGTTGTCACCAGTAGTTGGCACAGTGAGCCAGATTATCAGACTGTGTGCAGCTCCTTCTTAAGGACTGAAAACAAAAACAACACAATTTTGATTTTTGATAGCTTTTTTTTTATTTGCAAAACTAACAAAGTTCCCACCTGCATCAGCTACACTTTGTGTTTAGTGCTAATCAGCAAACACAGCTAAACTACGATTGAGAAGAGGGTAAACATTATACTTGCTGAACATCAGCATGGGAGCAGTGTCACTGTGAACATCGTAGCATGCTGATGCTAGGATTTAGTTCAAAGCTCTGCTGTGCCCAAGCACAGCCTCACAGAGCCGCTGTAGACTTTTAGCCTTGTTAAGTTGCTTCCCAGAAGTAAAACTTTGCCAAGACGCTGAATCTCTTCCTACTCCAGCGCTGCTGCTCATGAGTTACCATTGATTAGACAACTTTATGGTATAGTTCCCCTGTCTCTGTTTTCGTTAACTAGACTTTTTTTTTCCAGGGTGATTTCTATCCATACATCTTATTCATATCTTTGCTTTAAATGTCTGTCATATGGGTGATGACATGCAAGTTTAAGCTGCTGAGCAAGAAATAGTAGTGATCCTGGTTCAAGTCTGCTCCTTTGCTCCATGTCATCCTTCACCTCTCTCCTCTCTTTCCCCGTCAGCTCTCTACTACCTACTCTCTAATAAATGCTAAAATGATTACACTTCATACTGTATTGTGATAGGAATTTAGATGTGTGGTGTGTAACGGCTTGAGTGGCTATATCTGCTTAAATGAAACTGTAATATTTACAACTTATGATTTGCTGACAGCCTTGTTGCAATGTCTGTTTTATCTTTTCGTGAGTTATAGTTTTCATGTTTCTCCACAAAGCTATATATCCTCAGTTTCATGAATACAAATTAATATATATATACACACTACTCACAAAAGTTAGGGATATTCGGCTTTCAGGTGAAATTTCAGGATGAACCTAAAATGCATTCTAACCTTTCCAGGTAGACTTAGACTTCTTTTATTGATCCCCCATAGGGGGAAATTTACATGTTACAGCAGCAACAATAGACAAGAAAGAGTGAATAAAAGCAACATTGGAAAATAAAGCAATAGCAAAATAAATATGTGTTGTGATGATAAATAAATATTTACACTATGGAATATTTACATTACGGAATATTTACACTATGTATCATAAAATAAAATGTGAAATGTACAAGTATGGACAGGAACTTAAGGTGAACTTAATGTGACCTTCTCTAAACGAACATGTCCAACTGTTTAGTGTTTCAGTACTTTTTGCACAAGTTGCTGTTCTCTAACAAGAAGCTTAACAGCAACATTCACAACAGGTTTGATCCATGAATCAACCAATACATTTCCTGCTTCAGTTAGAATTGGTATTTAAACAGTCCTCCTCATCAAGCTGTTCACATTCTGACATCATGAGACCAAGACGACACCTAACTATTGATCAGCAGCACCTTGCTATTGTGAGGCTTCAAACAGGAAGTCCTCAGACGGAGGTGTTCACTGAGCTTAGAGGGTCACAGAGTGTCATCAGGAGGTTGTAACAGTGATACAGCGACTGGAAGAGTCACAGAAAGGAGAGGAGTGGACGTCCTTTGGCCACATCCCAATTTATTGAGACACTGAAAATTTGTTAGATTTTCTTTCAATAAATTGTTTAAGATGAATAAAATTACCATTGCATGCTTCTACTTAAATGCCCTACTTTCAGGATATAATATCACTGTAGCATTCACTTTTTACATTTTCCATATATTTCACCTGAAAGTCAAATATCCCTAACTTTTTGTGAGTAGTGTATATATATATATACATAAAGTAAAAAAAGATTACATGAAAAATACACAAACCTATACCTGAAGAAATAAATTTGTTATTAGTGTTTTTTGGAGAGCCCTATGCCCAAAACCAGAACCTCTGCTTTCGAGTTTTATTTTATTTACTTTTGGCCTTTTGTGTCTGTGTTTATAATTGAATGCTTTAAATGAAGTGAATAATGTGTGCTTTCACCTCTTAATTATGTTAACAATAATCAAAATGTCTTGCCCTGTTCCCAGCCTATTCAAGAGTATTATTTACTTGGCTTTCTATATAACGTCTGTGCTCTTCTTGCCCTTTAGAAAACGTCTGGAGCAGCAGCAAAAGATGCTTGAGGAGGACAGAAAAAGAAGACAATTTGAGGAGCAGAAACAGAAGCTGAGGCTGCTCAGCAGTGTCAAACCCAAGGTGAGTCTCTCTCCACACATCCTGTTTATTTGACTATTTTTCTGGCATTTTTCTGTCCACCGCTCATCTTCATAAGCCCCTGAGCTTTCGATCCTCTGTTGCTCTGCACTCAGACAGGAGAGAAGAGCCGAGACGATGCCTTGGAGGCAATCAAAGGCAACCTGGACGGCTTCAGCAGAGACGCCAAGATGCACCCCACTCCATCATCACAGACCAAGAAGCCAGGTACTTTCACCTCAACGCTTTTAGATGTAATCCCTGGGATTTTTCCTGTTGTGCTTCTCCATCAGCAGATCTGCTCTCTGTAGCTCGTGTTGAAATGCCTCTGCCTGAGAATATTAACTGGATCAGAGGCAGGTCAGCATGATGACTGCCCAGCTGGCAGCCAGACGAGCCAAAATTGGGATTTTTTTGTCTGAGTGTATAACATGCAGCACATACTCAATCACATTTCTTTTATCACATTATGTTTCCCTCTTTCACTTCATTTCACTATACCACTATCACTTTTGTCATTATCTCCTTTTTTAGTAGGTTATTGATTTTTATACCCGTGTTCAATACAGCATTTATTTTATTTTTATTTAACCTTTATTCAACCAGGTAAAATCAGTTGAGAACATCATTTACAATGATGACCTGGCATCTATTAACCTCAGTGTTCACATCCTGAACCTTTTATAGTGTCTCAGAACTATAGATTTCCCTAACTAAACTTATTACTGTGCATTTCAGAAAATTGGAGTTTTGCAGGCTTCACCTAGAGTTATGCTTTACAGCATACGTTCCCACCCTTTTTGGTTTGTGAGACCATAAAATGCAGAAGTTTTTACTAGCAGCTCCTTACTCATATGCCAGACTATGAGTTGTGAACAGTTTAAACAGAGATGCCTTTTCACCTTTGAACCTGGCAAACATACAAGCTCAAACTGCTCAGTATCTCACAAGAAAACATAAAAGATAAGAGAAGAACACAAGTTTATGACCCCTCAGATCTATATTAAGATCCATTGGAAGGATCCTGACTCGGGTTGAGTCTATTCTTGTGTTGACGTTTATACAAATGTTGCAGTTTTATAGATTATAATCGGTCGTTCGGTTAAATAGCGTTTTATTCAATCTAAATATAAATGAGATGCTGTATATCAAGAGATTTCTGTTGAATTTGCAGTTCTGCAATTTCTGGTCTCGCAGAAAATAGTCTTTATCTTGCTCTTGCAATGTGCCGCCCTTAATTCATTCTCCATTGTAGTGTGTGCTATGTGTTGTGCCATCATCATTATTTCTTCATTTTTGCAGACTCATCGCCATCACACCCGTCTGTCACCACTCACTCCCTCCCCCCAGCTTTGTCCAAGGACAATGACGAGTTTAGTGACTTTCAAGGGCCTCTAGACGCCCCCGCCTCCTTCCCTCCGCCCTCCTCTTCGTCTACTTCCTCCACCTTGGGCCTCTCCTCTCAGCCCCATGTCCAGCCTTCACCCTCTACCCCCAAGACAGGTTTCTCTGAGGACGATGACGAGTTTAGTGACTTTGTTCAGGGTCCTGTAAATGCCTTCCCCTCCTCGAACTTTCAGCTCTCCTCTCAGGTCCAAGTCCAACCTTCATCCCCTTCCCTGAGGGCAGGTCTGTCCTCCAATTCCTCCTCCCTCCCTCAGTCCCTCCCTGCCTCTGTGTCCATTCCCACTGTCACCCAACACTCTGCTGTCAACACCAGCTCCCAATCGACATTTCAAGGTAACTTCTTTTGCTTTGTAAGCACCTCCCCCCTCGTCCTCATAATTTATACTCAGCCATTTACGCTGTTTTTTAAGTGTAGTGCTGCTTTTATTGCTGATGCCTAATATTTTCAGTGGTTCGCCTGGATTTTAGGTTGGTCATGGCCTGCGTTAAACTGTGCGAGAGCATGCAGCGAGCACAGCAGATGGCCTGGCCTGGCCTGGCCTGGCCTGGGCTCGTTATCTAAACCTTAAAAAACCTACCAGACCTTACAAACTAGGCAAACGGGGATTCAGAATGAATAAGAAACCCAGCTCGCTTCATCATTAGACAGAGAGAACATTTCTCAGTAGAAATTAACCATACAGTAGCTGAATCCACCATTGATACTGAATCCTTTTGTGGTTTGTGCACTGATAGAAGACTGTCAATCGCATGCGTCATCTGCCGTCTAACCTCCCAGATGAGCAGCTGCTGTGTGACAGCTCTCAGACTCTAGACTATGAATGACAGGAAAGAGAAATCATCTACTATCCAGAGAAACACAACAGCTAGCCCTCCGTCTATTGTCATGCCCCAATTCTCAGAGACTTTGCTGACCTAGTTGTTTAGCACAGATTAGATGGCCTTGGGATCGTTTGCGTGTGTTAGATTGGACCTTGTGAATATAGTTTTCCAGCTTGATGTAGGAAATGAAGAAACTTCAGATAAAAAATCTGCACCGTGGTCATACAGGTTTATCAATGAAAACGTGCGTTTTCAGAGTGCAACGTTTTGCATCATCAGCACAGTTTTTTCATTTAGTGGTCGTAACTGAGACTATATATGTAACAGAGTTAATCATCATTAAAAATCAGGAAAATTGAGCCTTGCTTTTCTCTCTGTCCGTCTCTCTCACTCATTAGTATGACTGACGTGGCTATAGTGTCTGTCTCTCTCCATACGTGTCTGATGAAATAGTGCCACTGATTTTACATCTGGATTTCCCAGATGGTAGATTTCAGATGCAACTTCCTCTTCTGCAGAGATAAATCAGATGCAGCAGCTCCCATATTTTTTGCCTCTGAACAGGAATACATATTGTCTTAATATACATATTGACTTGAAACCAAACACACAATTTCTATTGGTGCTGCTTTTCTCACATTTAACCTCTATATGGTTGATTAGTTAATAAGGACAAACAGAATTTGACTTTTAAACTCCTAAAAAAAACCCCTATAAATATAGCAACAAATGTAATTGTCAATATAGCCTCAGAGAAATAGAAACTTAAGCTTCTGTGTATGGCTCGTGTGTGTTATCAAGAATCCTGTTCCTCATTCACCCCTCTAGGCCCGTCCCTGGAAGAGAAGCTTTTTTCCTCATGTGATCTTACTGCTGATAAGATGGCCCAGGTTAGTTTTAAGTCCAAGCAGAGTTTGAGTGACATGGGTCCTAGAGTTAAAGTTTCAGCCCAGTTTCAATCCAGCACTAAAGCGAGGAACTGGGCTATGGCCCCCAAGGACTTGAGTTCTGTCTTCGTCGCAGAAAAGCAACCTGAGGCCCCGTTGTCAGCACCCAGCGCCCCCCCATCAGCTGCTGACTCGTCTCCTCAAACCAGTAGTGGCAGTGGTGAGAGAAGTGCCTGTTTATTAGACTTTATAGCTTCTCTCCATTGCTTTGCTGCTGTATTAACACACAATCAAGGCAGTAATTTTCTTTCTGTCCTGGGGTAATATTTCCACTCTTTCTAACCCTGACAAAATAATTCTGTGCATATTGCAGCAGCTTAATCTTTTCTGTCTCTGTGGGTCATAATTGGTTTCTATCAGATTCTGGTCTGGGCATTACACTACTGTGGCCTATGCGCTGTTAAATAAAATCCTGCTGACATTTTATTCACCCCTGAGATTATTATGGAGGGACGGTGTCTTTATGTCTTCTCCTAAGCCAACTCTCTGCTCTTATTTCTGCCTGTTTTATACCTCTGTCACTTCAGGCCAGATCTCATTAGAGGGAGGGGGGCTTCTCATGTTGGCGCTCTCTGCACACATTTTGGAAATGGACTGTGTCTGTCGAGGTCCTGGGGTAATACCTGCTGGCTCAATAAGCTGCCGTCTGTTCCCTTGCTGTGTAACACCCTCTCAGAGAATGGCCTCTGGCGCATGCTGACTGCTTTGGTTTAACAGGGATGCGCATGGATTGGCAGGTGCCACTGGGGCCCAAACATAATCCAAGGCTGATTGTGCATGCTGTTCGGCTACTCCTTTGTGCTGTTATTTGTTTGTCTATGTCAATGTCATCGAGGGAAATATAGAGGCTCATCATAGAGACCAGGGAGATTTGTAATAAGATTCATTAAACTGCCCTATACTGATGGGAATATAACGTGCAAAATAGCTGCCTGAGTAAACAGATGCCTTGCAGATAGTGTTACAGACACAAAATAACCCATTGCTTTTTTGCAAAATGATTGTTAGTCGTATTGCAGAAAGAAATAAGTTTATTTAGGTCAATGTCAGCAGTTAAACTAGATTTTTAGTTATTTTTTTCTTAGAAGCCAGTCTCCTCTCTCCCCTCTCCTTGAAGCTGGAAATGGCACACAGACTGATTTATCGATGTCTGACGTGGCAGGACGCTTGTGATTCAGTGCAGGGGAGCATTAGATGTGCACAGAGCCTTCCAGACATCAGGTGTATGAAATTGTTGAGTTCAATACAAGCAGGGCTCAGCTGCCAAGAGGTTTGGCAAATCGTATGCCTGGACGGGGCATTTGCTGTAACAACTAACTATGTGCATGTATGTGTGTGTGTGTGTGTCTGCTTGTGACAGCAGGTGTTGGTGTGTACCCACAACAAGAGCACATCCAACCCATGCTGCCAGCCTGGGTTTACAATGACAGCCTCATCCCAGGTAAACATTTACACGTGAATATGTCCAGTATAGTGTTTCAAATATTCATATTTGACATCACGCTGAGTTTCATGTAAATGAATGAAACTTACACTTTCTTACCGCTCCATTTCTTGCATACGTGATTATTTCCTTTTCTGTTTTTCTCACTCTAGAAATGTTCAAGAAGGTTCTTGAATTCACCATGACTCCGGCAGGGATAGACACAGCCAAGCTCTACCCAATACTAATGTCATCAGGTCTTCCCAGGGAAGCACTCGGGCAAATCTGGGCATCAGCCAACCGCACAACACCTGGCATGCTGACCAAGGAGGAGCTCTACACTGTACTTGCACTAATTGGTGTGGCACAGGTAAACATCGGAGTCAAGAGAAATTATCCCCTTAGAATGACTTCACTAATCCTCCCCCATGGCTTCCACAGTCCTTTGCCGTAAACTCCACTGAAAGTAGACGGGCTTAGCTAGAAATAGGGAGGACAAGGCAACGCTGTGAATCAGCCCAGGGCTTATGAAGCATTGTAAGCCGAGTAAATGTCTGAGTCCCCATCAGCCGAGTTTGGCAGGGGGCTTCTTATCATCCTTAGCCTGGGCCTGTCACCACCACCCCTGGGAGGATGCAAATCTGCAGGCAGCTCACGAAACACTGCATGCCACCGCTTCCATGCAAGGAATAATAAGACACCTTTGGTGATGTAAATCTTCAAGAGCCTTAAAACACAAGCACAACCAGTTGCATTCTCCTGTGAGGGATAAAGGTTTGAGTATTTCAGTGACATATGTTCAAAAAGAACCTGAGTACTGAATAATTTATATGCAACAACTTTTTTTTTTTCTTTGTTCAGTGAATACATGATGGCATCAAATAAAATAGGTTCAGAGTAGCCACTGTGCACTGACACCTCTAATATGTCAGAGCACCCATTGGCCTCCAATGGTCTCTAATGATTTGATTGACCAACTTATTTTGATTTGACAAGTGAAATCATAAACTGCATTTTAATTGCAATATACAGTGAAATGATGACTACCTCTTAAAGGATAAGGTTGGCATCTTTCTTTTTTTCATTTTAATTTTTGTCAACAAACCCCATGAAAAGACCAAAACCAAAAATGTGTTCATCTCTCTCACTACTTGCTCACTTCCTCACCCTGTCTGTGGCTTTCATCCCCAACCTCATTTTTCAACATTCAGTGAGCTCTATGGAAAAAGAGAATAAGCTACATCTCATTCTCTTTTGGTTTTTAACTTTTTATTGGATTTGTTTACAATAAGGAAAGGATTAAATGTCACTAGTTGTATCTTTTAAACCTTATTTCCTTTGTTTCAGAGTGGCCTCCCAGCAATGAATGTGGAAATCCTCAGTCAGTTCCCTTCTCCACCAGTGCCCAACCTGCCGGCCCTGGCTATGGCCATGGCGCCCGTCATTCCTCAGCACCAGCAGCCCATGATGACCAAACCCACAGTCTCCATGGCCATGCCCACACCAGCACCACCGGTCATGGCCATGACACCCGCAGCACCGGCTCAAGCACCCACAAACACTAACTTTATCGCCAGTTTCCCTCCTGCACAGGTAACAATGCCCTGCCTTTAGTTCTGCATCTTCCTTTTGTTGACCATTAATCACATCTTAATCACTAACATGTTGTTGGCTTAGGTGACCAAAGCCGATGACGATGACTTCCAGGACTTCCAGGAGGCTCCAAAGGCAGGAGCAGCAGATCAGGCCTTCACCGAGTTCCAGGGGGAGTCAGGTGGAAGTTTCCCCACGACCATCGCACCTCAGCACCAAAACAGGTACAGGCTGCAAGTGCATTGGAAATACTGACTCAGCTTAAGCAATACAAACCAAAAATGCAAACTTAATCACAGCTTAGATAATTAGTAACGTCTTAAAAACCTCCGGCTGATATGACCCTAGTGCTGAGTTTCCAAAAAATGTATACCTTCCATTGTTCCTCATTATTTCTGTCTCCTTTTGCACTCTAGTAGCAACTTCTACTTTTCTGAAGAAATGATGTAAATGTTTGCAGTGATGAAGGTCTCATATTCCGCCCTCGTAGGTTATTTATAGCTGAGTTAATCTGCATAATATTTGTATCTTGCATTGTCTATCTTGGAAACCATACAGTCAGACAGACTGTCTTAATATCTTTCAATAACTTCACCAGAATAACAATGAGTTGGGGTCATTGCTTAATGAATTCATTTCAGAGGACAGTAGATAAGCTCATTTCTTTATATTATTTTCCAAGCCCAGTTGGAGAGACCGTCCTTTAACGGAGAGGAAGCTGAGAGGCAATTATCCGCTGAAAGACAAAGAGAAAGCAAAACTATAGTATCTCACATCAAAGCATCATAGGCGTTTTATGATTCCCTCCTATTTCTCCAGTGGAAACATACACTACTGACTGTTTCAGCAATGTAACAAGAATTCCCCACAGTCTGAGATGGCTGTCTAATTAAATGAGAGGATGAAATGCTCATGTTGGTTTGCCAGCTAAACTGGCAGGCATAACTTACCATCAGATGTCTAGCAGAGAAAGGAAACTAATATTCACTGGAAAGAGAGCTTAATGATTTCCTGTAGTGCCTCATGCTAGTATGCCATTATATCAGCGATGTTTGCAGTGTTAAGTAAGATTTTTATACACGTTTTATTTTATTATCTCACAAGAGAATCAGAACATGAATGGTCATTACATCGTTTTGTCTGCTCTTTCCTTTAAATTCAGCTTGGTTTGAGGAGTAGACAAGATAAGTATAAAAAACAAACTGAAAAAAGAGGACCCCCCAAAAGTCAGTCAAATTTGATTTGCTCAGTGGTTTTATTGCAAATCTGTAGTTCAGAGGAGCGGATCTGTGTCTAAAATGAAAAAGATGCTATTAAAAATACTATTTTAGTTTTTAAATATAGTTCCTTTGTGGTAAATATCCACTGTAGCAAGCATCAGTCTAAAAAAAAAAAAAGATTCATCACAATTATTAACAGCAAATTGTGCGATTGATTGGTTCATTTCATTTAATTGATTGACAGCCTTAGAATGAAGCAAACAATCCTCAAAAGTGCTCTCAGGTTGTATCAGCATTATAGTTGCCAAAATGGTCAGGACTGTGGACTATAGAATGGACAAAAAAAAGAAAGAAAAATCACTCTCTAAACTTTTTGAGCCCAGAGCAAATGTTCAATCAGTTCAGGCAGCTTATGGGGATTAAACTCTGCCATTGAACCTCGCTCTTCCTGATGTCTGACTATAGCTATTGTGTCCCTGCAGTGCGCCTGCCATGCTGACTCCAGTGTCTGGTTCGTCCTCCACCTCCATTACGTCTTCTGATAAGTACGCTGTCTTCAAGCAGCTTTCTGCAGATCAGCCCGCAGAGCCAACACCCCCTGCCTCAGGTACCTTCTACCTTCTGCTCTGTTAGGAGCATTGTCTGCTCTTTATCAAATTCTCCAGCCAGCTAAACCATGGGAAGAACAGATAATGGGGGTGATCCTCAGATGTTTAAATCAACACAGTAACACAGATAATAACACACCTCTGCCTCTTCTCTTGCTAGATAACATCACCTCAAAAGTCTCATCACTCATGGGTTTCCACATTTCACTATGACACAGCTGAGGAATAGTGCAAACCACTTTTTTACAGTTTCTGAAATATTATCCCTTTCTATCCACCCAATATGGCATTTTTTATTACTTTTTTAACATAATATTGATCTCTGAAGGTTGCCTTCTGCAACTTTAAATCTTAATGCAGGGGAAACGATTTCCGAAGCAGCTTAAATGAGGGCACCTTCAGTTTTATGGAAATCTTTTTAACTTCTTTTAAACTCAGTGTTTTGGTCCTTGGAGCACCGGTTTGCAATAGTAAACTGCCTTAAGGCAGCAGCTGCCTTAATGCAGTCCATCTGTTGTATTTCCTCTTTCCTCATTCCTCTTTATTTGCTCTGATCCAGATATTGGAGACAAATACAGTGTATTCAGACACCTTGAGCAACCAGCTGACAAGAAACCCATCGGTAAGAAACTCAACCACCCTTTTTTTCACATTCAAATCTCTTTCTGTCTCTAAAAAAAACACACATGCATATCAGCTGAACTATTGTTTTTTTATACATTTCTGCTTATTCCTGAGCCATATCCCTTTGACCTCTTTACCAAATGAGAAACAGGACATAATGGCCTATGAGATGGTCACTGCAAGCAGATGGCTAAGGGACAGGAGAGACCTTCAAAAACGATATCACGCATCCTTAGAAAACAAAATTTTATGTTATTCTGTTTGTAATTTGTAGGGAATAAAGCGTTAGTATTAGATTCCTTCTAATTCAAATTTTTTCTAATAACTTGGGTAAAGCTGTCAGGTCACTACAATGCCGTATCACCGTTGTTCCATGTTTACACCGTATCTTGTTTTGCAAGCCTGCAGTGTTGATACCAGTGTGTTTCCCGTCCCTGTTTCATTAGAACAGTTTCCGATGGGGACAGCTCTTACAACTCCAGTAAGTCATGCTTTGCGGTGACCTTTCCTTGGCATTGTCAGGCTCCATCTCCTTAATGAGCCCATTAGTTATCTCTTCTCCACCGTACACCGGCAGTGTGAACAGATTCTCTGTTTCAGTTCATGCATATATTATACCACAGTGGACTAACAACCACTGAAACTCAGGAATGCATTCTGACTTTTTTGGTGTGGTTTATACAAGCAGAGAAAAGATTCTGTCCCAAAAAATGTCTCTGCTGCTTTTCATATAAGGAAAAAAGTGCAAAAAAAATAGCCATCTTAACTGGTCACTTCAGTTTCTGGGGATTTTAAAAGTTGTCCTTTAAACAAAAAAGCAAAACAACCTGTATTTAACATCTTGTCATCTTTAACTGCTCAAAATTGTTGCAACTGATCACATTCAGCCATAAAACTTAACACTATAAAAACTAATATAATAAATATATTTTATTAATATTTTGCTGTTTTGCTTTCTTCAGAAAAGACATATGAATGGTGGTTTTCAATACTGTAAACTAAAGTAAAATTTGTCTTCACCAAACCACTTTATTCTTCTAAATTTTTACATATACTTGACATTAGGAGACAAAAGAACTTGTTAAGATGGGCATTTTTTTTTTGCAGAATTGCTATATCGTCTTCTGTTCCAGTTTGAATAGTTCATTGCATGGTAGTGCGTGTCTTTAGATAACGCAGCTTTTTTGTGCAGTGATGTGTGCTGGCTCTGTGGACACTCTGCCGCCCACAGTTGATCACAAGACAGGAAGCCTCACAACGGGACAGAGCCATAACTAATCCACCTGCTTCCTTTCTTGTAGGATTGTAAAATGGCAGAATCATGGCTCGTGCAGCTGAGGCTTTATTGTCCCATGTCAGTTTGCCATTATGGCATTTTTTTTAATAATCTTGGATTTCTCTCTTTGGTTTGCAGGGGAAGGATTTGCAGATTTCAAGTCTGTCAGCGCTGATGATGGCTTCACAGACTTTAAAACCGCCGACAGCGTCTCCCCACTAGACCCTTCAGAACAGGCCAAGATCTTTCAACCTGCCTTCCCCTCTACTTTCCCAAACTCTCAGTCTCTACAGCAACTACCACAACAGCAGCAACAGCCAGCAGTGTCTCTTTCTCAGCCCAAAAATCCTCTGAACATGGCCGACCTGGACCTTTTCTCTTCTATAGCTCCCACTGTCCCTGCCCCCACTGAGACAAAACCCAGCACATTCCCCTCAGTGTCCGTGCCCCCCTCGCTAGTGCTTCTACCCAGTGGTGCCAAACCTCCAGGAGGAGGGCCAGATGACTTTGGTGACTTTGCCCTCTTTGGCTCCTCATCTGATGCTGCTCAGGCTTCAGTAGCAGGAGGAGCTGTGGCTGCCCCTCAGGATGACTTTGCAGACTTCATGGCGTTTGGCAGTTCTGGTGGGGAGCCTAAAGGCGAGAGCAGCGTGGGGGTGCAAGGGGAGACCTCCACTCAGCAGCGGCCTCAACAGAGCTCAGACAAGTATGACGTATTCAAACAGCTGTCTCTGGAGGGAGGCTTGGCCTACGATGATACTAAGGAGAGCGGCGGTGGCTCCTTCTCTTCTCTCAAGAGCGACACAGATGACTTTGCCGACTTTCAGTCCTCGAAGTTCTGCACGGCGCTTGGGGCTTCAGAAAAGACTCTGGTGGACAAAGTGGCTGCCTTCAAACAGGCCAAAGAGGACTCCGCCTCTGTCAAGTCCCTCGACCTCCCGTCCATCGGGGGGAGCAGCGTAGGAAAGGACGACTCCGAGGATGCACTCTCAGTGCAGCTGGACATGAAGCTCTCGGACATGGGCGGAGACCTGAAGCATGTGATGTCGGACAGCTCTCTGGATTTGCCGGGTCTCTCGGCCCATCAGCCCCCCGCTACAGGTGAGGAACTAGTGCGATTGCTCTGGTGAGGCCCCGTCCAGTCACACACAGCATTAATTCAAGGCCAACAGTGGCCTCTCCTCCTCAGTGCCCACTTATGACCACTAAACAAAGGGTCAAAAGGCAAATAATGAGGTCCTAATTGAATTTAATATACTGAAATACTCAAGACAGACATAACAGTTCATGAATAACATATCAGATTAGACGCATTCATATCTTTCATTCTACATTTCATCATTCATCTCATTTATTTATTTATTTATATATTTATTTATGTATTTATTTGAATCGTTCCTCCTGACTTTTTTTATTTCCATATTCCCCTCCCTCACTCCCTTCACATAATATTATTGCAATGACAGAAAGGTCCTGGCCCATATCTCCCATATTTATTTGCAAACAATGATGAGTGCCTGGTTTTGATGTGTTGGCAGTCATAGTTCGTAGACGAGGTCCCCGGCTGCTGTCTGTGTGACTCGGATAAGCTCCCTGTTTGTTTTGTCCACGCAGCAGCAGCAGCAGCAGCAGCAGCAGCAGCAGAAGACATCCCGCTTCCTTTCAGTGTACCTTGTGTCTCCACAGGTCGAACTCTGTGAATGTCTGTGTGTGCATGTTGTTGACGTGTCGTGAAACACAAACAGGAAGGTTGAATTGAATACAGACAAGTACAGGAGGGCGCTCCTCTTGTTTATTCTAATCACAGGTTTCGCACAGATCTGTAAGCCATCATTCACCCTTTCAACTGTTGGCACTTGGTTTGTGCTGAATGCGTAGCACATAATATAATTTTGATTAGCTGAAAACGAAATCTTTCCCTAAATAGGATATTTTTGCACGCAACTAAAGGAAACAAGCTATTTTGAAATAGAGCAACAGTGGCTTTTAGCTGCTTCTCTGGCACAATTCAGAGTATTTGAATGTGAGTGTGTGTGTTTTTGTCTTTATGTATGTCAGCTAGTTTATGACCCTGCAGTATTTCAGACTTGCAGTATTTCTTCAGTGGAATGGCCCTCTAATTATGAGATATTTTCATAATAGCGTGTCGACCTTTTCTCCCCTACCTCACGTCCATGAAAGTGGAGGTAAAGTTTACCTGTAACTATTGAGTCATTTATTAAAAGGAAATGGACTCAGTCTCAGTAATATCAGGTTACGTCCATATCAGCTCTCCCTCCCCTCCTCTCTCCAGTGCTCATCATTTATTCATCGAGCATCTCACCTTCCATGTCATGGCTCATGTTTCACAGAAAACATTCAAGACTAATTCTTAATGCAACCCGAGGCGGCATGTAAACGCTGTCAGGTGAAAGCCTTGCAACTCAAATGTTTTTACATTTTTTTGGAAGGCTCAGACTATTTTCTGCAGGTTGATGAAGTTGACAAAGTCTTCACCTGACAACAAAGTGACACTTTTCCCCTCATGCATTCAACTTTCTGCATGGGCGTTTCTAAGCTCGAAATATTTCAACATATCAGTTAAATAACATGTATACCATATTATATCATCGAAGGAATTGATAATTGCTGTTCCTGACCAGAGGAAATCATAAATGTAAACATCCCCATTGCCTTATTTCAGTTTCTGTACAGTGGTCGAACCGAAACAGGCCTCTCTGTACTGACAGAGTAAGATGAAGTGTTCAAACAAACAGTCTATGGAGCTGCAGCAAATCAGTTGCATTACTGCTGATTGGGCAGAGACGGTGCCCAGTTTAACACCGATACATTCCTAAGAAGTTTTCACACTACTGTAACAGCTGCTCCACATTTCCCTTCCTCCCTTATTAATCAGATGTTGTTGTTCTTGGAGAGCTCTGGGACTAACCTGTTGTTAAAGTGTAGCAGGCTGAGCAGTTTGAGCACCTCACCATGCTTTGCACTGTGTTTCTGGATATGTAAGCAATCTTAAAGAGACAGTATTTCTTTTCAGAGGTTACTTTTGAGACTGGAGCACAAAAGAATGAATTTCGTTCTTTTTTTTAATCTATTTTTTTTAACCGTTATCTGTGATATTGCAGCATGAATTATCATGTGTGGCTCTACGGTCTGGCTCTCTGAGAACATAATGAAGTTAGTATTACCCTTCCTGCCTTGCTTTTTGCGGCATGGTGCCTGCCTTTTCAATTTGTGAAATTGACAAGAACATAATACGAGATACCATTTTATGCATTACAGTATTGCAAGTTGTTTTTATCAAAGGAAAAATGTATACATACAGATTTAATAGTGTATTTTTATTACAGGAATATGAGCTCTTATTATGAAAGACTCCTTGATCTTGTTGTGATTTGTCAACTATGTAAATTAAATGTAGCCTACAGTATTTAGTAAGAGTTTTAGGTTATCATTCCAAACTAAACATTGTTGTCTTGAGTAATAATCGTGCTATTATTTAGGGGATTGTAAGAGATTGTGCACATTAGCCTGCTTTGACAAACCATCACTGTAGCAAGAGAAAAAGGATACTGTCTCTTTAAATCTGTTTCTGCATCTGTGATTAGATGTAAATTAAGGCCCTTTCTGGGATGTCAGGTGTAAGGATGGCCCTCTTTGTCTTCTGTAACCCTTTGAGTGCTTGAATGAAGATCACCTCATGTTTTTACATGCAGATGAATGCAGCTATTGTGATCACCTCCTCTTATTTTGCTACCAGAGTACACACCAGGATCTTACTCAATAATAGTACATGTATAAAGACGACAGCCTCTTAAATTGTGGCTTTCAGTCCCCACTGCTCCTAAAGTGCAGTTTGTACACAGCTTTTCCAAACAACCACTGGATTCTGGGACTCTTTTCCTATTTTCCCCCTCAGGTCCTCAAAGGGTTAATGCTTCCTGCCTTGAGCTTGTTCTTTGAATCTTTTCAACCTGGCTTTTCAAGTGTTCTGTAATCTTATCTTTTCCAAAACACCTGTTGCTTTACGTCCTAATAGTAAAACAAAATTTGTCATCTCCCCAGAATAACTGATTCTAGTCTGTGAATGTGCCTTCTCATTCTGGTTTCTGTTTCTATATCCTCGGATTATCTTTGTTTTACCTTCTGGCTGTTTGTTTTCTTCCTTTTCTCCTGACTCTGCATGCCCTTGTATTCTAAATGACTGAAATCTAATTTTACAAGTGTTAGTTTGACAAACCTCTTGTAATGATAGACCTCTTTCACAGTACTTTGTGACCTTTCTCTCTTTCTCTCTACTCATGTTGTCGTAATAAATATTACTGTTGGTATTGCTGAAATGCGTACCGTCTTATTTTCTCCTTTCCTTTCTTGAGAAGCCGTAAAAGTGATCTAATGACACAAGGCTTACATCGCTAGGTCCTTGTCAATTTCACAAATTGCTTTTTGTATCTGAGGGTTCTGTCTTGCAAAATAGGAAGGGTTCAACGAGGTCGATTTGTGTGCTTGTGAGTGTGTGAGAGAAACTGAGAGGGAGATCTGAATACTGAAGTGTTACAAACGTGTGCAACCTATATAGCTTTGTCAGGTCATATTAGTCATACAGAAACTGATCACAAACTGTGCTCTGTTAACACAACACCATGTAAGAATCAAAGCAGATGTAGTGACAGGCAAGCTCTCTTACTGACGTTGTTCCACCATCAAAATAAATTTAGGATAAAGAGATCAACTCTGATTATTGTCAGAGAAGCTGTTTGTTAGTATTCATTGTGTTTCAGTAAAATAATTGCATGAATTTTCTTCTCGTAAACATTATTCAGCTCAGACATCGAAACAACTTGTTTGCCCTTGAAGAGAGAATTTATTAAACAGAAATCTCGAAAATGTGAGTGAGAGGACAAAGTAGGTATCATTACCGTGACAAGACATAGTCACGTACTAGTATAATAATGAAGTAAATAACATCAGCAATGTGCTGAATTATGCTTAAGTGATTGCCCGTGTATTGCAGAAATTGCTTTCCCATTTTTAAAGTGCAAAATATGCTGTCTTTCTCGCCATCGTCGACTGCTACACAGGATGTCATAGAGGATCTGCAAAATAACAAAACAGCATTTTGTGTCCCTTACCTGTAGAGATGTTTAGCCATGTAGTAGATAGTTTAGGTTTTATCTGCATGTTTGGAAAGATCTGTGGGATTTTGGCTTCCAGCTCAGTGCAGTGGAGGTGAATGGAAATGTGACATTTTAGAAGCAATGTTTCAGGGTTCTCTGAATAATCCACTGAAGCTGTCCACAGTGAGATGTGTGGATTAGCCAGGGTAACACGGGACATTGTTTTTAGGAGGAGATGCTGCTATTGATTTTTTTGTGTAATTTTCACTCCAGTTAGTACCTCCATTGTATTAGGTTGTAGGCAGAAATGTCATCCATATGGCTTCATACTACAAGTGCAAAAATATGCTTTCCAATTTAGGTGAACTGACTCCTTAAAGTTCATATTAGTTAGTCTCAAGACCTGATTCCCATGAAAAGAACAGAGATATGACTTGAGCTGTAAAATAGGTCGACATAACAGATAAGTGACATAGTGATAATCCAACAGAAATCACAGTCCTTCATCCAGGCTCATTAATCCACCGCCTATCATGACAGCATCTGTGCTATTCCTAGGAACCTCTGGTATGTCTGTGTTGTCATTACAGAAGGAGACGACATGAAATTTGACCCCTTTGGGACGTCGGCCCTCAGCACCCTGGCCAGCTATGACTGGTCAGACCGGGAGGAATGTCTGTCCAGTGAGGTCAGAAAGCCACAGGGCTTGGAAGGAGCCTCCCTTCCATCTTTAGTGCCATCACAGAGGAAGGAGCTGACCTTCGGCAGCTCCGAAAACATCACAAGCAGCTCCGTAGCGAAGATCACCACCTCCTTCCCCACCGAGGATGGCTCATCGACAGATGACAAGTTTGAAGCCTTTGCTGATTTTGGCTCCGGTGACCACGGCGGTGTCGATGACGAGGACGACTTTGGAGACTTTGCCAGTACTGTTTCTGAAAAGTCAGACTCGCCTGCTGCCACTGCTGAGGCGGGCTCCGAGGGAAACCAAAGTGAGGCCTCTGATGAGTTTGGAGCCTTCCAGGGGGACAAGCCAAAGTTTGGCAAGTCTGACTTCCTCAAAGCCAGCGCTCAGGCCAAAGTCAAGTCCAGTGAGGAGATGATCAAGAACGAACTGGCAACCTTTGACTTATCTGTTCAAGGTGAGTCACAATCATCACGTTCATCCTTCTAATTTATTACATAATTATTTGTTTTAATTGAATGATCAATTTCAAGCTGAAATGATGACTTAGAGGGTTGAATCAACAACAAGAGACAGTACCTCTGTTGGAGGATAGCAAAATCAATGTGCTGCTGTCTTTCACAAAGTACTCCTCAAACCAATCCCACCTACCTTTACCTTTATCATTCTGACAGCCCCAAATCAGACGATACCTGACATTAACTCAGTCCTAATGGTAACAAGACTGAGGGGTTTCACCTCTGCAGAGGAGGAAAATTATCATCAGCTTACAGTGATATTAAGAAGAAATTAACAGAAAAGCAGAAAATCCTCACATTTCAGAAGCTGGAGTTAGTGAATGTGTGCAGTTTTGCTCGATAAAATATCTACATGGTTTATTATCAAAACTTTCTGTCCATGATTCCGATTGATTCATCACTTAATCAACTACTTTGTTTCAGCACTATAATGTGATGTTATTGTCTCACATTGTGACCAGCAGCAACAACAACACTCTCCTCAAGCATCTTCTCCCACCTCACCCCCACTTATTCGACCCATTAGATCTGTAATAAAGCTGTCAGACATTAGATGGCAGTGTTGAGATGACAGCCCTGCTCTAATGGCAGTGACTAGTGAGATAGATTAGCAGAGGCCAACAAATCCATGAGCAGAAATTAGCCGTATCCACTGAAAGGCTGTTTGGTTTTTAACTGCTGCTTGCTAGTGTCATGTTCCACAAATAATTTATTAGCATTTCCTGTACTGTGATAAAAGCCCACTTGCCCCATAGATTTATCTCCCTGTGTTGGATTTAATTTATGGTAAGAAGATGGCTTTACTCAACTCCTCTTTGCCCAGTGGAATAGTAATCTGATCATGGTGGGCAGAATGACGCATGTCTCTGTGGGTGGTGGAGGCGTTTGGGGGGCCAGATTACCTGTGTCTGGACAACACGCACACAACACACACATCACACACATGTGCACTAACTGCCAGCTCCACTGGAATAGCCGAGGTTTAGCATGTGTTTGTTGTGGTACCCTGCCAGGATCTGTCCGTCTGTGAGTCCCTATGAATAATTCATTCCTGCATATTTGTGCTGCTGTTTTGTACGTAATTATTGTTTGTCACAAATTAAGTATTTACTCATGCTGTCCTTGTCCGGGAGGAATTAGCCACAACAAAATGGAAGTGTAATGATTGCAAACAAACAGGTGCATATCTCAAAATGAGTCATCACCATTGAGTTGCTGAACTGATGAAGAGCAAACAAAAAGTTTATATATGTATTTTTGCCGCTAGCTAACATTATTCATCTTCCCCTTCTCTCCTGTCTTTGCCTCAGGTTCCCACAAACGCAGCCACAGTTTGGGCGACAAGGAAATTGGACGTTCGCCCCCGTCTCCGGCTCCAGAGCAGCCCTTCAGAGACCGATCCAACACCCTGAGTGAGAAGCCTGCCCTGCCTGTCATCAGGGACAAGTACAAGGACCTGACTGGGGAGGTGGAGGTAAGGAGGTCCCGGCATTTACTGCACCACATGTTATCTCTGCTCTTAACCACCAGATCAGCACAATACTCAGGACTGTCACAGGCCACAGAATACAGAAATGTACCCCCGTTCTGTTCTTGTTGCCTTTGTGTTCATTTGAGATAATTTTATGCTGTGTTGTCACAGGAGAGCGAGCGCTACGCATACGAGTGGCAGAGGTGTCTGGAAAATGCTCTGGAGGTTTGTATTTGTTTGTGTCCTGTGTCTGACCTTGCACCATGGTGAGACTTAATTGTGAGAGTGGCAATACAAATGTAGTAGAATAATTAAGATAACCAAAAGGCACTTTACCGCAAACATATAAAGATTTAAATTTAAAAGAACTGTGTCCTCAAAAGACTGAGAGTATGAATATGTGACAGGTGTGTCAAAGGGAAATAACTTCAATAAAAATGAGAAAACTCACTCACACGCTTGCCTGTATTTATTAATTCATAATGTTTTGGTCTGTTATAACAGACTGAAACTTCATAAATTAATGCATATTTTCATTATCATTTTGTCAGACCCAGAAAAAGAGAGCAAGTGTCTCTTGGTCCAAAACTGCACTCTGTCAAATCAAAGTTTGTGGTTATTCTTTCATCAGGACATGGTGAAAGCAAAACTGGTGACAGCATATGTTCCTTGGCAAAATGTTGGTCAACTGCTGTATGATAATGAGCAAAAACAGTGTATGTGTCATAACGCTGACACTTCTGACCTCCCAAATTCAGGTCATCACCAAAGCTAACAACATCCTGAACGGCATCAGCAGCTCCTCCGTCTGCACCGAGGTCATCCAGTCTGCTCAGGGCATGGAGTACCTGCTGGGTGAGGAATCGCAAACCACACACACTCATGCACACACACACCACTATAAACAAGCCAGGACTGACTGTACAGCAGGATGAGGCCGTTAAAGGACCCCATGTGTAGCCTTACACCCTCTGAAGGACGGAGAGGACAAGATTAAAACAAGCTCTGGTGCGATGGCTTATCTCTGTCTAGGCTGACAAGGTCCTGCTCCTTTATTATTTCTGTGCTTTTAATGAGTTGTGAGTGGCAAGCATATCACAGCGAGGGACTCCACACAGTGTGCTTCTCCACAATGGAACAAAAAGAGCAACTAAAAACACGTTTTTCTGATTTGTGTGTATTTTCTCTGCCAGGCGTGGTGGAGGTGTATCGCGTCACGAGGCGCGTGGAGCTGGGCGTCAAGGCGACAGCCGTGTGCTCTGAGAAGCTGCAGCAGCTGCTGAAGGACATCAGCCGCGTGTGGAACAACCTCATGGGCTTCATGTCGCTGGCCAAGCTCGCTGTAAGATGCTCAAAAAATAGAAATATGCCAGAGCACAAGACAGTTATGCAGTAAACATACAGATTCATGCACACAGCTGCCTTCTTATTGTCTTCTATTATCACCCAGACATGTTTACACTCTGTGCAAGCACACAAATACACATGATAAGAGCATTGTGGCTCAATTGGCAATAAAAAGGCTGCCAATAACTGTAATGTCAGTGAATCCAGTTTTGTCGGTCCATTAGGTTAAAATCAATGATTCATTGATGTGGTTGCAATGTTACCGAAGTCTTTTGGTAGCTTGGTGTTCAGATCAACGGGGGTTGACAAGGACTTTATAGATTTATTTATCCAGCTGTCTGCTGGTGTCAAACAGAGAGGAGGAGGATTGTCCTCATCCAGCAGCAGGGAATATTGTTTTTCATACTGCAGAAGATAAAACTGACACTTGAGGAGGGAGAGAGAAAACAAAATGGAAGTGATTTGTAATTGAAGCATCCAGGTATCTTGTTGAAGAAAGATGTGTATGCTGCTATCATTTTTACCCCACACAGTTGAAGTCGAGCAGTTTTTATAAAAAAGTTGATGATGCTTGGAAATGTTCACTGTAAGCAGACTTGTTTTCACTGCTGTTATTGTAAGAACAGAAATGACAACATTTTGCCCTGCAGCAGGAAGTAAAATTAGTTTGTGTGTGTGTCTTTTTTTTTGTGTTTTTGTGCATCTGTGTCTGCGTAGCCTGATGAAAGCTCTCTAGATTTCTCCTCCTGTATTCTGAGGCACGGCATCAAGAACGCCAAGGAGCTGGCTTGCGGAGTGTGTCTGCTCAACGTCGACGCACGCAGCAAGGTCTGTGCACACACACACACACACACTCACAGAAGAACTTAGTGGATACATTTTTACATAAATGTTGTTGTACTCATCCACAGTGGATAACGACTGGCATTTCTTTGACTTTGAAACGTTTTACAGAACAAAGAAGAAAGCGCTATTGGACGTCTGTTTAAACGAGTATGAGACAGTCAACTGTCAACCAAATCTCATTCCACTCTTTCCCACTGGGGGCCTCGGGGGGTCTATTCTCCTCTTACCGATGAGCCCGGCGGGGGGGCTAAAGTGACAGGATTCACTTCTCTCCACTGCTCCTCTCTCACAGACAAACAACAGTTGTCTGCCTCGACAAACACTGTAACCGATATGAGCCGAAATGACGTTCGCTAAGCCCCTCCCTAACTTAGTTACTGTTGCTATGCCTGTCAAGCGTTTTGTTGTCGAATGGCACATTATGCAATTTATAATGATTTACCACTCTAAAATGTATAGTAATGTTTGAAACAATAGGTCTTTGATTTCAGACAGCAGCAAAACAAAACAGGCCTCTCACTTATAGACGAGTTTATTGAAAACACCACCTCCAGAAGGCTTATCACTGTATTTTATGTTTCTAGCTCTCTGAGCTCTATGTGTCAATATACGAGAAGAATATACGAGAGAATATACGAGTCTTAAGCTACATGTCCCAGACTTAAAAATAAAATAACAGATTGTTGTTATATTGCAGGTCAGAGCTAGTTAGTCCTCGTATTGTAAGTATGGAAAAATGAAAATCGGACTTATTTTGTCCTAACTTGGCTCTGTCTGGCTCCTTGTGTATTTGTTTGTTGCAAACGTTTTTAGGATGAGGACCAACATGACTGATGGGTTTAGTTAATGTAACTCCATTGAGTTTCATTAGGGCTAGAACGGTTTAATCCATTCTTTATACTTTTGCTCTTGTTACCATATTCCAAACCCTTAAAATGTCAGGTGTTGCTCTTATTAGAGCCCCATGTGCACCAACAACATGGTGGACATGTGGAGAAACCCGCTGCTTGACAGGCCCGTAAATTACAGTAGCAAGGCCATGATTGGCCAATCACTGTTCAGATGAGGGTTTAGCGAACGGTCAGTTGAGTTCAGTGCTGTCCTGCAGCTTTTATACTGAAGGATGACAAAAAAAAAAAAAGAGTCTAAGGATAATGATTTGCACTCTTGAAATAAATGAGAGTGGAGAGTTGTCACTTTGGCACCTCAGGGCGGGTTTTTGCACTCTGGGATTGGTTCTTCAAGGTCACAAAGGTCGTCACTTTGTCGTGGAAGGGTTTCATTTTCTATTCTGTCGCCTTCATCTGGAGGTAACTGCTCACCTCTCTGCTTTCAGCTATCAACCATTCGTGTTTCTGATAACCGCTCAGATGATAACTCCAACTGGGGAACTATGTGCAGAATTACTGTATGACTACCTCCTCGCCCACGGTGGCTGTGATTTTCATCGACGTGGGCCATTAATGGTATTTTCGGACAGGATGGTGGCGCTGATTGTTTCTTTCTGCTGCATGGCCAGAGCCAGATGGATAGTCCGGGCAAGATGTGGCTGACTGAGAGACATCTAGGATGTGAGCAGATGTGGCTTACACATTAGTCATAAGCAGGGAGTACAGCTGATAACAGACCTGCACACTGACGTGCTCTCTCTCTCACCTCTCACTCCTGTGTGCACAGAGGCAGGCTGGAAATTAATGCAGTTTTATTTTGTCTCTGTGCCACTAGCATGAGATTAATAACCCATCTTTTAATTACATTTTTGGCAGAGCCACACTGGTAAGAATGCATGAAAGCCAAGTGGAGAATAGCATCCCCTCAGAGTATAATGAAGTGAAAGAACAGCTTTGGCTACAGCAGACGGCACTGATTGTTGCATTGTCCTCTAGTGAAGAGGTAGTGATTTGTTTTTCAACCAAAGGTACAGAAGGGTGGAGATGTTGATGTGGCATCAACGAAATGTGAAAAATGCTTGACAGCAGATGAGCTTAATTGCTCCTGCGTAATTCATGCTGGGAATTTTAATCTTTCAATGGAAAAAGAAGTAGGATTTTTATCCCATTTGTTGCCACAGACAGAGCCAATAGCCATATTGTCAAATTCAGTCAGAGCTGAAATTGTCCATAAATGTCCTCAGTCTTACCTTGTCGCTGTTGGACCAATAATTATAGGATGCGGCAGTTGTGTCGTTTCTTTGTCTTCTTCAGGTCAGGAGGCAGGGATGTGCAACCGGCAGCAACTTCATCTTATCAGTTTATCGGTCAAAGGCAGCAGCAGTTTTAAGTTTTTATCATAAGTGATACTTCTCAGCAAATGATGCTCCAGCACTTCTGCTAAATGGTAAATGCTAATTTGAGCAATTACAGGGAGAAGCACACGGAAAGGATTTTAAGCTGAATAATTTAGCATTTCTGGCTATGTATATTAATGCAGGTTTCTGAAGTGCCTCAAGGAATTGGATTGATTATTCCGTGTAGCTTTTACTTGAGGATGTTTGACAGCGGTGCTTACAAAAGTTTGGATCCAAGCTGTTTCCTCAAATGTGCCTATCTTGTCAAAATTGTAGTTTGTAAATCTGTTTTTTTGTTGTCCGTCTCTGTAACAGCATGCTTTATTGAGCCTCAGGTTAGCAGGGTTCCTACACAGAGTCTGGCCTAAGAAGTTTGGGAAACAACATAATGACTGTCTAGACAAATTATTGTAGTTATCTTCTCCCCCTAAAGAATATTTCTTGGCTACAGAGAATTCCAGCAGCTGATTTATTTGTCATGGTCTCAAGAGCAGTCGCATTTACAACACATTTACACTCAAAGTGAAAGCAATCACCCCGTCCAATGACGATGGTCTGTGAATGTGGAAGTTACTCAGTCTCAAAGCACTAGGCTGAAATTGGTCATGACGCAGGCTTTGGGGAAAAAAATACCATTAACACGTCACTTATGTCCAAACTCAACAGTGTGGATGTGACAGTGGTGTGTGGAATAACATCGGCTACATAAACCCACCAGGAATTACTTGCTAGCTTATTCTTTAAGTCACCAAACACAATGATTTCTTCCATTGTAGTCAGAAGAAATGCACAAAAAAAAAATAAAAAATCAGCAACACATTATGCTGTAAAAGTTGAATTTATGTCAGGAAACGGAACAGCTAGCAAGAGTTGAGCAGGGTGGTGGCTCACCTTTGGCCCACGCAGGGAGATCGCTCAGTCTTTAGCAGTTCCTGGTCTGGTCTTTGTCAACAAGCTGCTCAGAACAACATGAGAATTTAATGGAAGTTTATGAAAGTAAAATTGTTTTCATAGATCAGAGGCTCAGTTTGTTGTTGGAGAAGAATAGATATCTTATCAACTACCATGTTTTCAAGATATAACCAATTCTAATAGATTTACTGAGCAGTTTTCTTGGCAAAAATGAAAACTTAAATCCTTTACAGACATCAGTGTTATATACAGGTTTTATAGTGAAGTGCCAATAACGGTGGCTTGTCTGCTTCAGCCTACAACCCGAATCGGCCTATAAACAATAGTGACCAAGCTGTGATAGACTTCACTGATCTGATGCTATGAGCACACTGACCGCTGACTGAAATATTTAATCAATATCTCAGATCAATCAGAGCAAAAATCTCTTGAATTCTGAGATAGAAAATGTGTAGGAGCCCTCAGGGTGATAAATTTGGATTCTTTCGTGTCTTCACCCACAAATATATACTGGCAAAAGGGAGCTGTGTCTGGCTGACCTGAATGTTTGCTCGCTGCTCGTACTGAGCACACTTTTCTTTGCTCTGGGCGTTGCATGAATATGCCTCAGCATGATGACTCCTGTCGTGCTCACAGGCACTGACTAAAGACAATGACATGAGGGTGAGGGTAACTATGCCTCATTTTAAGTGTGATGAAAATATTAATATAAAAAAGCAGTTTGTGAGTCCAGAGTAGATTTTATTGTTATCTAGGGTATCAGGCAGTGGCTCAGTCTGAATCCTTGACTTTTACATGCAACTACAAAGGTCGACTGAATTAGTAGAGTCACAGTTTTATCTGACCGGCTTCAGCTTTAAAGCATGAATACTCTCATTCCTGACTCATTGGTGGCTTCCTGTCTCAAAGGCGTAATCGAGTACGGCATCAGTCTAGCTACAACAGACTAAATTGGCCTTCATCCAATGTCATACAGGTGAAGTCTAAAAAGCAGTTAGAGTGTCGAAGAGTGAAGGGGAAAGCGCAGGTTCAGAGGTCTGAAAGGAGGAGGTACTACAGTGTGTCTTTGTGCGACCACTCTTTCATTTTGCATCCTCTCCCTCCAACATTCCCAGCTTTGGCAGTCATAAGTGCAGGTTTTGTAGAAACAAGTAGGCCAGGGCACAAAAGAGCTCCGAAAGGAAATCGCTCAGCTTGTGAAATCAGAGTGTGTGAGGAAAAAGCAGAGTGGAAGTGTGTCATTCAGTTTGTGTGAGGAGGCCCTTCATCCATCGGATCATCTGTGCCACAGACTGCATTCAGACAGGTGGAGATGCACCTGACTTGAATGGTGCGTTGCAGTGGTGTTTTTTTGTATGCAGTTGTTGCTTTCTGCATGCGTCTCCCCTCTCCTTCTGCGTGGGAGGCTATGATTCACTGCACATGACTCATTCCTCTCTCCGGCTTCAGCTCCCAGTATTTCACCAGGGATGCAAACTCTTCAACTGCACATCACACACATTAGCTTCTCCTGATTGCACACACAGCGCTACAGCCGGGCCCAGTGAAAATACAAACGCTCAGCACCCGAGTGGGGGTTGGATCGCCACATCTCATTTCCTGAACAGCTACAGTGAATTCAGACGCAACAAGTGGGAGTTATTACATTTTAAACAAAAAGTTAAACAGCGTCTGAGCTTTTCAGGCACGAATGTTGCAAATTACATTAAGTAACAGGTTTGAATGAGAGAGGAGATTGTATCAAGAAAAAAAAAAAGACCCGATCCACATCTGCTGGTAGCCTTTGTGAAACAATGGGCACATCAGCATTTGGTTTAAACTTCCCAGACAGGTTTTAGATGCAAGTTGACCAGCTATTGCGCATATTCACACTTTTAACCCTGTCCTTTAGATAATTAAAACGCTGCATGAACTCATTGATACACAGGTCAACTTTGGGTGGTGGGCAAAAACAGCTTTGCTAACCGACAGTTGGAGTCAAAATAGAGCAAATAACATCAGTAGCAAGTGTCACCTGAAAGGCCGGATTAGGTCATTAAATGTCTGTAAAAAGAGACAATAACATGATCTACTGCATTCGTTAGAGAATTGTTTTGCTGTTGTAGCACCACCGTGCATCTCTACAAATGCTATTTGGTGATTTGTTCATTTTATCCAGATAATTTTTCCAGATTTTCCCCCCATTTCCTTTACCATTAAAAACTGCAATCTTAGCATCATATGATTAGACATTCAGCCTCAAGGCAACTCTGGCACAAGAATGCATCAATCTTTACATGTTTCAAGACCTTATCTCAAATGTCAGGGTTAAACTCACGTATCCTGATGTATGAGCCAGATTCACAGCTTTGAAACACTACATTAATGCAGTGTGTAAAAAGACAGCCTCGCACTGCACCTTTGCAACGTCTCAGGTGTCTTTGTGTGTCCCTCCGTGTCATGCAGTGTTCATTCCTGTATTCAGCCGCAGTCACAGAAACACCAGAGCGACCGACTTGCACCCACAAGCCTCAATAACAACTTAATGTGTCACAGTATGTGGCTGCGTGGCTCGTGCATCACTTCTGTAGATACAGATTTGCACTTTTCAGTTCTACCTATTTGAGATTATGTATTATTTATATGCAGTGGATTTTTTAGCTCCCTTTTCCTACTCACATACAATTTTATGCAGACCATTTTAAACAAATGGGAAAGTCATATCTTTGCTTGCAGGTATTGCATGCTTGGAAATCCATGTGTATTGAAATTCTTTTCTTGCCAGAGGCTGATTTGCTCATGCGTGACTTGGCTGGAATATACAGCAGGGTCACGTACATAAAATCTGAACTGTGCACCACAGCGCTGCTCTAAAAAAAAAAAAAAAAAAAGGTGTGAATCATGCTGTAAATTACCATCAATTTACAGCGTTTAAGGTTTTTAGCATTAAAACCTTAAACCGTAGACTGGTGCACATAAAGAACGTGAATTAATGGCCCACAAGTGGCTGATTAGTCACAGCCCTGTGTTAGTAGTTAGTAGTGGTGAAGGGATATAATGAAGTGTCTTGTTCCTGATCCATATTCTACATATCTATCCCTCCTCCTCCTCCTCCAGTGTGCACAGATGGGTTTACTGTCTCTGTGATTCTGGTGTGTAACATTTCAACCTTTCTCTCTGACAGGCGTTCAACTCGGAGACGGACAACTTCAAGCTGCTGTACGGGGGCCACCAGTACCACGCCAGCTGTGCCAATTTCTGGATCAACTGTGTGGAGCCCAAACCCCCGGGCCTCATACTGCCTGACCTGCTCTGAGCTTTGGCTGCAGTTGCCATAGCGACGGGGCACGGGCTAATCAACATGAGATAGGTGGAGCAATGACGTGCCTCACACTGCACGGGCTCTCACCTTTACACCGACGGCGAGAGAAGGACGTTTAAAGTCACTGGATCCCCCCGTATTTATTTGTCTCTTATTCTGCACAGCTTCGGTGAACTCAGCTGCCGCTCAGGCCGAGTTCAAATTCAAAGCTTTTCTCTAAATAATTACCGTCTACGGTGTTACTGTTACCTTTTTGTTCTTTCACATAGATTACCTAAAAGGTATAGGTCAGCTGTGTAGGTCATATTTAAATCGGTTGCTATTGATGCTTTTAAGATGATTTCCACTGATTGTCACTGCAGAAAATGTCAATATTATTAAGTAATCTCTTGTCTCATATTTAAATTATTAGGTGTGCAATATTAAAAACACTGGCAGGGGCGAAGGTGTGTGAACGTGTTTAGTTTTTAATGTCACCTGTTGCTTTGCTTCTGTTTGTGAGGAATTTATTCATGACTCCCCACGTTCCCGCTGAACCAGAGCTGTAGACTTATAAGCCTATTGTACTTGAATTACATTTGTTGGTTGGGTCTGTTTAATGAAACTTTGTGGCTGTTATGGTTTATTATCTCTGAACTCTTTAACATTCAAACCATTTAAACTAAGTCAGACTTCTACCTTTTTATGAGCTGTGTTGACTGCTTTGAATGTTTTTTGCACTGTTGAGATTTCAGCACCTCTTGAGGGTATTTAATTTGTGTATTTTACAGGGGAATTTTGGGACTGGAAGGGAACCTTGTTAACGGTTTAGTTTTTCTGTCTTTGTGTTGTGTGCAACTAAAGCTGAAAGTCCACAATAAGTCGACTGTGATTCTGAAGTAAAATTGCAGCAGCACTTTTTGTATGTTGCGGTGTCAGGCTGTAGCATTGTAATTACGGCTAACTGTAATGTGAATGTGATGTAAATAAACGTGCAATCAGTTTATTTAAAATGTCACGGATTGTTATATTAAGACTTTAAAGGATAAGTTCACATTTTCAAATCTGTCTTTAAACAAGTCACAGTTGTTACATTTGTATTTATGATACTTATATTACTAAAACTAGTGCTAACTAACTAGCTTTACCCTGAAATACACAGATAATGCTACTCCTTTATCACTGTTTTCCACACAGGCTGATTAGGATGGTGACTTTTTGCCAGGGACATGTAGATTTAACTTCTGTCTTTTAGCATTATGTATGTAGCTCTCTTTAAGACCTTTTTATACGTCTCTCCTGTTAAAACGAACCAGCTGAAAGCTTTAAAAAGCTTTTTTAACCAATGCAGAGTTGCAGCGTTATCATTAGCTGGCACAAGCTACATCTGATAAAAGATCTGCTAGCGGCAGTCGTCATATCTATCCACAAAATCCACAACATTATCCCTCGTCTGAAAATGAGATTTTTACAGATTAAACCAACAGTTAATCTTAATTGGTGAATTTTAGCTGCTGCTGCTAGTTGGATTTTGTTTCCGTCTCTTTCCAGTCTTTATGCTAAGCTAAGCTAACAGGCTGCTCGCAGTAGCTTCATATTTAGTGGTACCTGAATTGGATCTCTTGTCTAACTATGCAAGCAAGCATAAAACTATTTTCCAAAATGCCCCAAAAACTTTTACTTTTACACACATGAAAATCAGCAGTGTTCTTTTTGTGTTGTGAGAAGCATTAATGCAGGTTGTCTGGCTTTATTTATCCTAAATTTTTGTTTAAGTATGAGCACATTACAGCTTCAGAATGAGTCGTTCATTTAATTCATGTGGCCTTTGATTTTATTCTGCCCGCTTTGCCTCAAACGCACGAACACCGCTGCACATTTTCCCTCCGTCATTTGACTCAATAATGTACTCTCTCTCCGGCCAGAGAGGCCTCATCTCCATCACTTTGTGACAAAATGGAATAAATTCTCCTTCGACAAGCCTGCTGCTGGGCCATCGCTGGCGGTTGAGCTCAGCCAATCAAATGAGATGTCTGGGGGCTCTGTGAAACCGGTCTCATTATCGTTCCCACACTTGTGTTCAGGTGTGTTCTCCAACACTCATTTTTATCTCTCAGCGTTCCCTAATTCATTTCCTGCAGAAAATGAATTCCTCTCCTCTCACTGTGAACACCGGGATTACAGAAAATTACAAGTGCTGAAATCAATTACTGAATAAGGCTGTGTAACTTGAAAATGCAGAGCGTCTTTCTCATCCGTCTGCCTGTCATCTTCATGCCTATTGTCTGCGATGCCGTACCGAAATGATCGCTCTGGGAGATTGAAGTGATGCTGTGCTGTATTGACTGCTGCTCTCTGGTATTTCATGGCCATAGTCAATCACATTATTGATTAAAAGCAGCTGCTTGTGCGCGTTAAGATCAACTGATTGCCTTCACCTGTGTGAATAGAGTCACTTCCTGCTTTATTTCCCTCCGATAACATTTCCAAGTATCCAAAGAGGCTTAAGAGAGAGTTTAAAAAAGCAAAAGCTACTGTTTAAAGACTTTAAAGGAGTAAATTGTGGTGACAGAAGAGGTTAAAAATATTCATAGCGTCTGCTGCCACTGATGAGTAATTTAACACCAATTCAGGATTTTTGCTGCAGATAGGGATAGTGGCATATGGGAGTTTAAAAAAATCGGATTCATCTGTTTTTGTTTTGTTTTTTACAAAAAAACACAGAATTTGCATCTGAAACGATCAGTCAAATTATTTGTCAGAATATTAAGCAGCAATTTGGTATATAGTATAAATATAAATATAGTATACAGTATAAATATTTACGATATTTAGGCAAAAATTACATTCACTGGTTTCAACCCTTTTAAATTTAGATATTTTTTTGTCAGTTGTATATAATTGCAAATTAACTTTATTTAATATAAATAAATTTGGGATTCAGGCTGTTTGTTGGACACAACAAGACATTTGATACTATTAGTTTATACTTTCCAGTTCCAATTAAAAAAATATTTTCAAAAACACTGTGGTAAACAAATGTAGCATAGTTAGCAAGCATTACTCAATTTTTAATAACAAACAGGATTAAATAGTGCGTTTGAGGGGAACTATTTTCAGCGGTGAATTAATACACATTTTGTAAGGGAAAGTCTCAACCAGTGCAGACAAATAAGAGATTTCAGGCTTTAGCTACACAACCAATGTGATCAAATAATTGTTGATTTTGGTCTTTTCATGGGATTAACTATCCTCAAACCTGTTTGAACATTGCTTAAAATAAAGCGTGGACGGGCGACACGAGTAGATTTATGATGCCTCAGTTTCACCACTAATGACCTGGACACAAATATGAGTCATTTTCACTGTTGAGATGTTCAGCACAAATTGAATATAGCTCCCTGGCTCACAGCGTTCGCCTCAGTGTCCGCTCTATCAATCAGTGCGGACAGTTGAGGCTTTAAAGGCGACGGATGGATGAGTCACCGTTACACCACAGAGACGACACTCTCTCAGCCGCTCACTGAGGAAAAATGACTTGTTTCACTACAGACCAAAGTGTATCAACCAAGGTCTCCCACTGTGCTTCAGATGACCCTCAGTCTGACTGTGGGACATTTTCACTGTGTTTTACTCCCACGTTTTATGCCCAGTTATGGATTCTTTGTGTTATTGCTTAAATCCTATATTGTCATTCTCTTTACACGAAGCATTAACAGTAATTAAAAACTGCCCTCAGGGACTTTTATTAATGTTTCCATGTGCTGTTGGCATCCCATGAGCAGCACTCTCCATGTTTGAACGGTTCTGTGATGCATACTTTGAATCATATCCAACAGCTAAAGCATTTGTTTCTGTGTGGCTAAATCAGGCTGTCAAATTATGACTATAACGAGGGTGGCGAGCCTGAAATTGAAGCTGCAGTGAAAGCAACGTGTTTATATTAATAACTGGCCTTGTGCGTATGGCCTTGTTGAAATAAAACCTACTGATACTGGAGCAGCGCCGATTATGGTGAATTATTAAAGGCTGTATAATTTGAAGCCAAGAGAAGCCATGATTCAGTAAGTCATTGCAGCTACAACAGATGTTCCTATTTGGTCTGTGTGGTTTTAATAAAACCTTCACAGACAGACATGCAACACTGAAATAATAACACAGCTGAAGCCAGGGGTTTAGAAATACTAATTTCAGCCTTGAAAACCCACCATGTGTAATTTGTGTGCAAATGTACATGCTAAGCTCCTCATCCATCTAGTAAAACCAAAAAATAGATGGAAAAAAATACTGAAAAGATGTCCTTGATGGAAAATTTGCCATTTTAACAATCAATACAGTTGTTTACACAGCAACAGGTCAAGAGTCCACAGACACTGTAGCCGCTCTGTGAGACTGTTCATCAGTGTTAACATGCTGATATAATGTTTGACTAATCTAATTTTTTACCTGGTGATGGCATTTGAGGTAGAGTTAAAGGATCAATGTGAAACATCCAATCAATCATTTTAGCAACATTTCACTCAAAACCACAAATAGCAACCTAACAGTGCTACAAGAAACGGGATCAGCATGTCAGAGGGTTCATTCTCTGGGGACCATGAATGTGTGAGTTTCACACACAAATTTCAAATATCTGATGATTGCTGCGATATTTCAGTCTGAACTAAAGAGGTGGACCAACCAGTTCACCCTGCCAACCTATGAGCCATCTGTCTATTTCCACCTATAACACAGACCCAGTTCAGCCAATCAAATCAAAGAACCACATAATGTAATTTAAACTCTTGCTGAGGCCAATTTGTTGCTATTCTTTAAAGAAAAAATACTCTGATGTAACTGATGCTTTAGCAGCATCTGCACTCACCTCTTCAGGAGCCGCCGCTGGTGTTTCTATCGCCTCTTGCTGTTGTCACACCCATAGCTTACGCTGATTGGTCCAAATCGTTACGGTTTGGCAATGCAAACACATAACTTAGAGCCTGGTAAGATGGATCACAAGGTAAGAAGTCATCACTATACAGACATGTATGATTCTCATGGTTTGTTTTTTTTTTTATTTTGTGACGCTGATACAGAGCTTCATCATCACATGGTGC
Organism: Pempheris klunzingeri; assembly: GCF_042242105.1. Lineage (NCBI taxonomy): Eukaryota > Metazoa > Chordata > Actinopteri > Acropomatiformes > Pempheridae > Pempheris > Pempheris klunzingeri. Next base: position 8,585,749 of record NC_092015.1, on the reverse strand, counting down.
AACAACAATCACCTGAAGCTCCATATCAGCAAGACCAATGAGCTTGTGGTGAACTGGCAGAGGAACATATCATGTCCTACCTGGAGAGGAAGTGATGTTAGTGAACTCATATAAGTAACTTTGGGTCCAAATCACAAAAAAAAACTGACCTTTGACCTTTTGGATATAAAATGTCATCACTTCATCATGTTATCCTATTAGACTTTTGTGTTACGTTTTGTTATAATCAGCACGTGAATTCCTGAGTTACCCCAAAAAGTATGTGTTGTGAGGTCGCTGTGGGCTCTGACCACCAAAAATACCTGAGTCCAGGTGGACGTTTGTGCCAAATTAGAAGAAATTCCCTCAAATCCCCCAGACAAACAAACCACAAACATAAAAACGCAGCAATTTGTTGCAGCTCACCAGTGTCTGATGCATCCTGTGGAGTCGCTGCCTTCTGAATGTCATCTCCCCAAACTTCATCAGCGCTGTTCGTTCTGCATGGCCCTGCACCACTGGAGCCTGGCCTGCCTCTGATGCTCAGGATGATGCAAATGGCTCTGCTTACTGCTTTAATGATAGATGATAATATCCTGCTGCTGGTGAGGAATGTGTTTACTTTTAGCGCCTGACTATGCCCTGGAAACCTCACGCATGTACTCACATTAACATTGCAAAGACGTGGAGGGGCAGGAGAAGAAAAAAAATAAATAAATCTTCTGCTGTGAGAAAATAGCGCGTGCGGTGTATAATTTGGGCCCCATCACTTGTGCATCTCCGCGGTGGTCTGCCTGTCATGAGACGAGCCTCGTCTCTCTGGGTAATGGAATTCATTGTGGAGACCACTTTGGAGGTCCCTCAGAAGTGTGGGCACAAGACAAATAGCGCTCATCAATATCTGCCTGCTGCTCTGTAGCCACAGCAAATGAAAATGAATGACAGAACATTTCTTTGACATCTGAAGACATCTCTTGGGGAAAATGGTAGCGCAGAATGAACAACAAGAGGCCTTCGGGGGAGGAAGCCTGTTTGTGTAAGAACATCTCAGAGACATCTGAGAAAAAATGAAATAATAAAAATGTGCTTTTAAGTAAATGTACATTTTGATTCCAGTTAAAGCCTGAAATATTGCACGTTACAGGTCAAATCAAATGAGAACACAAACGATGACATGAGCTCATTTTTTAAGATTTTTATTTTAATATGACTTAATATATCTTGGGGCAGGAAATACTTTGAAGTCAGATTACAGACTGTGCTCCGGACAAGAACATATTTCTCCTGCTAACAATTATTCAGCCCTGAACGCTTTAAAATGTAATATCACACTTAATCTATAGTTAAAAACTCACTGTTGCACTCATCTCTGTGGGTTGAAATTGTCAACTCTGTTGCACTCGACGCCACATCCAGCATCACTGCTGTGTGTGGCCTGTTAGATCACCCGACAGTGATACTGTACTGCACTATAGTGTAGAGGTGAGAGTGAAGAAACCACAGCACAGGACTAACACAATACATTCACTGCCTATGATAATGACGGTATCACAGCATGGGCTTGGATTAAGGTTGGATTCCGCGACACATCATACAGTATAATTATAATAATTGTGAACAAATCTAATAAGCGTTTATCTCTGGTTCCACCTACTAAAATGTGAGAATTTGATGTAGTTTGTCTGTATCTTATCCAATTGTATGACCATCGTGACACAATCCTGGTGATTGTTTCACACTTTTCAACTAATCTACAGCTGGTGCCAAGAAACAAGGGAAGACGACAACTGCTCGCACGTAAACACTGCTGGATTTAAAATTCTTAACTGCTTAGTAAGTTTTTTTATGAGGGGAGGGGGATTTTGTTAGAATACAGTTAGTATAAATATACCTTTTGTTTGTTTACATGCAAACTCAACAGGGCACTACTACTACAGTAGGAAGTTTTCAACAAGGACTCCATACATTCACTGCATTACTTTGCTGCTTAAGGTTTTCTCTTGTGTGCCAATATTGGTGGCAAAGTCCTGACGATGGTGTGTATTGTGATCTACTGCGGTATCAATTCTGCGTCTCACCCCTACAACTATTTGGTGCTAAACACTCTATTTTACTATGTTTTTGCAGCGTGGACAGCAAAGTTAAAATCACAACCAGCAGACGACAGCAGAAGTAGGACTTTCAGCCTGTGTGACATCGCTCTTTAGAAGGGCGTCAAACCACAGAAGTAGGCTGGTTTACTACAGAGAGAAATAAAATGGTTGATCTTTTTGCAACCTTACCCGAATACGGACACAAGGCAAAAACAGTCGGATAGAAAATATTCTTCCAAGCATCTATAACAGAGCTACCAGTTCCCTTGAGGTGGCAGATTTTTTTTTTTTTTTTTTTTTAAATACAGCATCAAATAGCACTATAATATAGTGTGGTCACAGGATGGAACAGTCAACCCTGTGGTACACAGGAACTTTCCCTAAACCTAGACTTTTAGCTTGCATCTTACAGAGTTTTACCTTAAAAAGGTAGATATAATCATCTTTAAATGTTCAGTTAAAGTGAGCTGTAGCCATTTTTTCCTCATTATTAGTACATTTGAATAAAATAATTTGCTATATATTGTTTTTTCTGTACACTTAATCTTAAATGCTACCATAAATTAAGAGCATGCTGCTGCCCTTCACACTAAAGACTACTGCAAAACTGGCACAATACCACCACATGACATCACTTCAGGAAAAGGACTTCAGTCACCTCGCTGTCAGAGCTGCAGGCACAGCTGACATCTTCACAGAGCGCTCGCCCTCCACTGGAGCTGGAAAGAGACCAGGAGATAGACAGCACCCACTTACACACTCTGAACATTTCATCTTCTTTTGCTGTCTGACATCATTGTGGTCCCAATCGATCCTTTGGTCCTAAGGATTTTGGGCTTGAAGTCGCCTTGCTCCCACTCAAAGACTAAACGGAGGCAACTGGTTGGACGGACAGCGGCTCCATCAACAGCCAGCGTTTGGTTCGACTCCCTCCTGTCCAAATGCACCAGTATTCATTAAATAAGCTTCACACACATGTACACTCGCACGCGTCTCACTTGGCCCGTCCTGAACACGCAGGAACCTGCAGTCCAGGAGGGCAGGAGGTTCCTCCACGATCCCTCTCTGTGGACGGTGGGCATAGCCTCCCTCACAGGCCCCAGTAAGGAGCCAGGCTCCTGCGGTCCCTCTCATAAACATCAGGAATGACCCCGTACGGCGTCTGCACCATCTTTACAGAGTTTCTACCAAACAGCTTCCTCTCATACTCGATGAGCTGGCGCCAGAAGCCGCCATTAGGCCTGATGACGGGGCGGCGGGCTTTGACCCAGGCGTGGGCCTCGGCCAGAGAGACACGGTGATACTTCATGAGGTACGCCAGGCACAGAGAGGCTGAGCGGCTCACCCCCGCTGCGCAGTGCACCAGCACTGCCCCTCGCTTTCGTCCCACGCTGTGGATCTTATCAGCCACGGTGTCGAAGTACAAGGAGATGGGGGAGTGGGGCATGTCCGCCAGAGGGACCTTTACATACTCCATGTGAGGCCAGTTGAAGTTGGGGAGCTCGATGGTGGCGTTGACCACACAGGTGATGCCTTTGGACAGCAGCAGGCTGCGGTTGGATGCCACGTTCCCCCTGCTGAGGAAGAGGTTGGGGGTGATTTGTGCGATGCCCCCAAGCAGGCTGCCATTCTCAGGCAGCAGCCTCGGCACCACAGTGGGCACCATGGAGCTGCGGTGGTGGTGGTGGTGGTGGAAGAAGCCTTGGCTGCGGGAACCCATCGAGAAATCAAGTGGGCTTCAAGAGAGAATATGTTTCAAAATAGCAAAATCTTCAGGAGCTCAGAGTCATAGTGCAGCGAGGCCAGCCAGACAGTTCCTGTAACACACAAACAGATTTCACATTCAATCTAAATTAAACATTTTTCTATTTCACTTCAGGCTGAGCACTCAAGCTGACAAACATACAAACACTTCACAAGGACGAGTAACATCACTGCTGTTTGCAAAGACTCTAAAACAAGAGCACTCCAGTCCTGTCTTTTTTCTTTTTTTGGACGTCATTGTGCTGAGACGGTCGTTTCCGTGGAAATGTTGTTCTGCAGCCTGACTCTGTCTAAACACACTAAACAATTTAAGATCAATCACTAACAGTTGACTTTCTAAAACACGCTGCTGTGAGGCGATGACCCACTGATCCGCAGTGTTCACTTTACAATTACGTCAAAGGTTTTTTCACGTATCAACAGGCACATGAAAAGTGTGCATATCTCAGCTTATCTCTACTGTATGTTTCCCTACATTCAGGTCGAATGGCCTCGGTGCTGCACACGGAGACGTGCCTCCCTCCGCCATGTGAGCACAGACCCCCTGGAGGCACACACTCACCTCATCTCATGTTCATCCATCCACAGCCCTCACATACAGATTACATCTCTCATCTCTCTGGCTTTTGCTGCTGTTAATGTTGTTTTGGATGCCACCAAATGGCACCACGGAAAGTAACTGCACCCTGTGTGATCACACCGAAGTGTGCCGATAATACACTTCATTTCAGCAAGAAATTTAAGTTCTTCTTATGTTTCACATTTTGGCAGATTAAAATCATCTCCTGTTTATGAACATAAACAGAGAGAAACATGTTACAGATCATGATGAAAAAATATATTATGGGAACTGTAATGTGACATTTCTGGCTGCACTGTACACGCTGGAAATAGCAGAGCCTACAGCTCCAGGCGCTCCTGCACACACTGTTGCTCTTGTCGTGCGTCATCCACACCATGTGTACCAGTCTGGCCGGCAGGTCTTTTTCTTTCATTCTCTGCTACAGTCTGGTTAACAAGACACACGGGTCAACTGCTTTAAACTGCAATTCAACCTGCAGAGAAAAAAAACCCAGCTGATCACCTGCTGTCACCTGCAAAGAGACTGCAGGGACGGATCGAGATTCTTCTAGTCACATTGTTATCAGCGACATGAATTTAAATACATCTGCATGATAAATGGCTCATATGGTCGCGGCTGGTGATGGAAGCTAACAGGTAGATAATGCTTTTGTTTTAATGAGTCACAAAGCAAAAAGGTTGGGAACCACTACTTTAAGTGCTGCGTCACTAAAGACCAAAATAAAACAAGTCTGCTGTCACTGTCTACCTATATGACGCATGAAAAAAACATGTTCTTTCAAGGCTTTAACCTCAGTTTGAGTGGTTTTATTACCTAGATTTATATGTAAATTGTAACTTAAGTATGTAATACAAATAGGAATATTGTTTTTACATGCTCATTCTCATCCGCTGAAGGGTTTGGAGCTTCCTCTCTTCATAGTCACCTTCCAACTACCAAAAAAAAAAAAGAAATTAATCTCCTCACCATCCTCTCTCCTCCTATCGATCCCAGCTTTGCCACTTCAGCATGGTCTGCCTCTCTTTCCAAAAAAAAAAAAAAAAAAATGATCAAAGGCTAACACAACACTCTCCCCCCTCCAGGGATTGCTCCTGGTTGCCAGTCGCCCTGTCGGCCTGGTTGCCAGTCTGCCTGCACTTTGCCTCTGAAATGGTTGCCATGCTTGTGTGGTGGTGCAGCCGATTCCTCCACACTGGTCGCTGCTGGTGATGAGACAACAGATACGGAGATCCAGACTCTGGGAGGCGAGTGATACCATCAAACCGCATCACACCACACATAAGGTGTGAAAAACATCAGAGCAGCACTGATGCATCATATACGACACAATAACTCAGTGAGAGAAAATTCATTGTTGCACATGGTTGATGTAAGATTTAACTGTCGGAGTCACTTTCAAGCTTTTTAAGCTTTTTTAAGTGAGGATTTGCTTCTTTTCCTTGTCTTGTGTTACAGTAAACGGATTATCTTTGGGCTCTGAACAGTCAACTTGGGCTCTAGGGATCATGTTTCCAATTTACAGACTAAATATTTCATTGATTTGTCCAGAAAACTATTAGCAGGTTAACTGATAATCAATAATGAAAATAACTGTTAGCTGCAGCCCTTAACACAACGCTAACAGTACTCGTTTTGAGAAACAAAAGTAAAATGGTGATCATTAGGTTTTAAAATGATCCGACAGCAACTATGGCCTGATAATTAAACAGACTGAACTTCATTATTCACACTCACATTGTGTTAATACTTCCTGTTTGTTCGGATGATTACCTGGCTCTGGTCCACCAGTAACGACGTGGATGCAGTAGTGGCTTCTAGGAGCAGTTAAAGGTGCACTAATCCATATATTTATACTAAAAATTGAAGAAAATAACTGTGTGTGAAAAGTGCAACACAGAGAATTCTCAACCAACGACACAGTTTCCTTCAACTTTACGAGACATTTTATCGTCTTTCAGCTCGTTGTTTTGGTTTCTTACCGCTTTCTTACCCATTTTATACTATGATGACTTTGCAGCATGTTGTTTTCCCCAAAGTGGTCAAACAATTCTACTGAAACATGTTTAATATATAAATGCAGAAATTTGTCAATTTAAAGTCAACTTAGATTCTACATAACTGTCTCTTCTCTAATCCCACCTACAAAACTCTGATCAATGCACTCAATTATTAAAACCCTTAACGGACTTTACTCAGTCGCAGTGATTAAGAGCTAAAAGTGACCTTTCGAACAGAGGGTATTTTCTGTTTGAGTGAGATGCACAGTTGGTGCATGAATTCATGAGGATCAACAACATATAGACCACAGATCCATAGATCAGCTGAGGTACGTACAGACTCTGTTGCTACGGCAACCCACTGACCACAGTTTAAGACAGTATAGCAGCCACATCAACAGACAGATGAGGCCGATAAGGGAACCAAATAATCCCCAGCCCTCTCCAAAGTGCTGATGTGCCACAGCGCCGGGCTTTGCTGAGATTTGCTCCCTCCATATGGTTATTTATACCCTGGGCAGGGCAGGAGTGAGGTTGCAGAGAGCGGAGGAGGGAGAATTATGCAGAGGCTGTCGCCACAGACAGATCTACAGTAATGCTGGAGATAGTCGGGATGCTGCCGCTCGCTGTCAATCACATTTGCTATGTGGATTAATTCCCCAAAAAAGGGAACAGTGAGGAAGGTCAATGGAGCAGCGTTCACTGTGCACATCCTGACTCTTCCTACAGCAAATCAGCCCCTACCATTTCTTCCACTTGTCTTGATGTTATGTGAAGAAAAACCCGCTCCTCAATCATTTAGGATGAGTCTGTCAACAGGTGGTCCCACCCCACAAATCTTGTTACGCACATCTACATTACTCTCTCTCTCTCTCTCTCTGTGTGGGGAGATTCCTCAGGGGTCCGGTTCCACCTCCGCCAACACCAATTGGAAACGTGACCCACCTGCAGCAAAACTAGAGGCGACACTTGAGGTGACACCTCAACGACAACCAGATCCGAGCTGGACTTTGGACTTGGTTATCATCAAATGTCTGAGTGGCACTCCCTCCGACCACAGAACCAGATGAATGAAAACACTAAAATGGCTGGAAAAGGTGCACGCAGGCACTCTGCTCTCAGCGCTGTCTCTCAATCAAAGGCAATCCATTTATTCAGTCTGAGTGAACTCTGAAAGTGACTCTGCTGCTACAGTCGGGATAATAATCAGGAGAAAATGAGGAGCGGTGACAAGGGCGGTTCTCTCTGGAGGTGGGACGCGGCTTCTCTAATTCATCCGAGCGCGACTGGGTGCAGCTTTAAAGCCCTCAAACGAAACAGGAACACTTTAATGTCAGCTGCAAAGGAGTTCAAAAGAGAGACAGAGTCAAATTCCCCACGAGGACAGGGTTCGGCTTTTGGCACCTTCTTGCATCTGGGTGCCGCTCTCTCAGCCCCACAGCGTTACACCTCACACGAACACCCGCAGACGAGGCCACATGTCACGACGAGAGAGAGAGATGGCGAGTGTACAAATGTGGCTGACAACGCACACACAAATGATTCCCCTTCGCTTTCAGTTTTCCACACACACATCACACAAAGAAACCTGCTGTGTGCAGTCACAGGGGGCCAGTTTTTCTTTTGGTGTTAGCGGATCCTTCACTGCAGCAGACAGATAAATGAGTGACTCCACTTTACTTTTAAACAATGAAAGGAAAAAAAAAAAGAAAAAAAAAAAAATCACACACTGTCCAAAAAAAGAGACAGACTAATCATTACCCATAATTGACGCTACAAGCAGTGAATATTAAATAGGCGATAAACCATCAGTCCATTACATTTTCAAACTCATCAGCATCTACTTTGAAAACTGATTTTTATTAGGAGTCATTTTTCAAGCAAAAAAAAAAAAAGGGGCTTGAATGTGAGATTTGCAGTTTTTCTATGACAGGAAACTGAATCTTTGACATGTAAACTTATTTAAGAAACAATAGGAGCCATTTTTTTACTCTTGTTTTTTACATTTTATTTACAAAATGATCAATTAGTCAAAAAAATAACTGGCAGATTTTCCACTAATGAAAATAACCACTAGTTGCAGCCCCAATTATCCAATATAGTTTATTCTAAAGGAGAATCCTTTAGAATAAAAATGACTGTTTAACCAAGTTTTTAACTTAATATTTATATAAATAAATAAATGTTGAGAAACTTTAAATATTAAAGACTTCCTGGAAAGAGAGTGGAACACCTGCCACGTCTTTGAGGGCCACGCTGTGTGAAAACGTGGATCTTTGAGTGAATGACTCCACAAGTTTAATCATTTTTGCTCGAGCCTGGAACGAGGGCTGCTCCTCTGCGCACGCGCTGCTCGCCTTCGTGCGCGTGACACGAGATGCGCGTGCGTTGCCAAGTTCACGTGTCGGAGATGGATCATAGTTAAAGTGTGAAATGTAAAAAAGAAATAAGAGTAATGTGATAATTCAGCGGCATGTCTTTTGTAAAAGGCAGGTGCGCTCCTTCCTGCATCATGAAAGCCTGTCAGACCTATTTTACCTGTTTTCATTGAAGTTAAAACCATCTCCTGTCTGAGTCAACACGTCCCCAATAAAACTGCCTCCATCAGATGTAAAAGTCAACTTACCAGTCGACTCTCAGTCGGGCAGAGATGGAGGTTTTTCTGAGCGCCTTCACCGCCTGCACCAATCCGGCGGCCACGGATCCGCTGCCTTCACACTCCGGACATTTACCTTCAGTCAGTCCGAGCGGACAGACGGCCGGAGCGATGGCGACAGGCCAGGTGGAGGGAGACAAGCCGCGACACACAACAACATAATGTGAAAGTCAACAGAAATACGAGCCATCAGTGCATCCGCCTGCTTCTCCACTGGCAGGAGTGTGCAGGCAGCGCTGCCTCTGTATGAGGAGTGATGAGTGCCGCACCAAGGCGGAGGCATTTTAACCACTCCACACTTTTCAGACATGCAGGAGGTGCATGTGAGGTGTTTTTTTTTTTTTTTTTTTTTAATCAACCAAGCACTAACTAGTCTGTATAAGCCCATAAGTGCATGAGATCAGGAAGAAAAAAACCCAGCACAGATACTCTTGGATGCGTCCGAATGAAAAGCTTAGTGAAGCAGCTGTGTATTGTTGTTTACCAGAAGTCTGAAGACTAGAACCAGACAAACTCCGGCAAAACCATCCAGTCTGTCCTCATCCTTGAAGCTCTCTCTCTTCTAGAGCCAAAGCACAGTGTGGGAAAACACCAGTTTGATGTAATGTCCGTCACATGGTGCCATTGGGCCCAGACAGACTTGTTCCATAGACTTACACAGACACCCCTCGCAAAATGCCTCATCAGAATTTGATCCATTCAGTAGTACATAATTTCATCCCCATTCAAGTTGGCCGAAAGCTGACCAGAAGCCCGAGACACTGCTATGCTTTATGGGCCCAACAATGCAGAGGATCCAGGAGCTTTTACACTGGGGAAGTCAAACTCTTTTAGCTTCACGCACCACTGAGCAATGTTCATAGGAATGAATGGGGCCCTGCCTTCAACGCTGTGTCCAGCTCTCTTTAGAAATCCCTGGAAAACATCTCCGATAGTTCAACCATTTTTGCAGCTTGTCCTGGTACACTAGGCCACAATGGGCTCATTAGCGCCCCTTGAGGCTGGAGGGAAGAAAACACCCACTGGTATTATTTGTCCCTTTCATTGTTTGTCAATTGACTGTGTGAGCTACTGGATACCTGAATTTCCCCCACGGTATGAATAAAATATATATCTATCTATCTGGGTACACAGATATGCAAATTGATATGCATACTGACAGCTTTGAATATACTGTAAATAAAATGTGGTTACAAATAACACAGTATGATAATGGGACAAAAACCTGCAAATAGTCATGACTGTGGTGTGTGTGTGTGTGTGTGTGTGTGTGGCAGAGAGCAGGAAGGACAGGAAGCACTGTGGGCAGCATAGTAAACATCACAAAATAGTCCATCTCACCACAATCTCACAACAGCTCTCTTCTCGGTGAACCTGCTGAAGACAGGTCACTTTTCTAATAAAATCTGCAGCCTGTCCTGCTCTTCCTCTGGCATCAGTTACTCCTCATACAGAAGCAGTGGGAGGATCAAGCGCCTCCCCAGAGCTCAATGCTGAAAACTATTGGTGAGATGCAACTACTGAACAAACAAACCTCTTGTCTGTTAGTAGAATCATCAAAGCCTGTCTGAAATGCAATTTTGATGGCTTTCCACTGTTCTGACTCTGTCTAAACAAGACACTATTTGTTTCCCTCAAATTGTTCCTGGTGCTTTTACTCAGAGGTTAGCGGAGCATACACTCTAAAAGAAAGCACATCAGCAGGGCTGTGGACAGTTTTTAGAAATACATTTCTCCCAATATCCCCCAGCCAAAACCCACCCACTTAAATCATTTAAATACATTTGTAAAATAAATGATTGATTAATGATTTTGAGAAATCACATTTTATTTATTGAGCTAACTGTTAAAGTTAACTGTTGTAAGTTCTTCTGTAGATTAAAAATCTTTACATTAAGGTCTAAGAGTTGCTCTAAAGCCTTCTCCACACTGACAGGGTGGATGATACCAAATCCCTTTGAATTAATTTTACATCCAAAGCAGCCCTGATCTGAAAATGTCTTGTCAAGTATTTAGACCCCCAGGTTCTCAGCAATATCACCAAGAACATCTGAAGAACATCTCTGCCTCCCATTTAAAATATATAATAGATGTATTTTCTGACAAATAATGAACTATGATACACTGATCAATATGTAGACCCTGGCAGAATTAGGTTTAAACAGTATTATTTGCAACGCAGATCTACAGTCTATAGAAATATGAGCTCTGGTTGGTGAAATAACTCCGACTGCAGCATGTAGTTAAACGTGTGCTGGGGTGCAGCTTAGCATTAGGACTCTAAAGCTCACCGACACCGATGTGTTATAATTGCTGAGATAACCTAAAGGGTTTTTCTTAGACTCAACACCTAGTTCACAGACAGCTGTACCACACTAGTGACTGGAGAGGAACACCTGTTGCATTAGCTTCAACATACAGCATCAACTGTTTGTTTGAATGCCGGCAGAGGCCCGTGTGATCATGTTGCAGGTCTTGAACTCATAAAAACCCAGAGAGCAAACTCCCAGTTGAAGATGCAATAAACATGGGAGCTCACTCCCCAGTGGCTCAGGCAATATGCTTCCATTTCACTGTGCTGCTGACTTGAAATGTAATTGCATTCACTAGTTTAACACACACACACACACACACAAATGCAGGCATTACCAATTTAAATATTGCCCTATTATTATGGGCTACTGGCGTATATGGAAAACAAATATACTGTCTGTTGTTTAGGTCTGTTTTACTCAAATCTCATTATGTCCTGGCCCGGAGGAAATAGCCTGATATCCTTGCAGAGCTCGAGACAAGTCGACGTTTTGACCGTCCACAAGGCCGCAACTCTGAGACCTTCAAGACTGGGGGTGTTTCTGAGCGACCCTGTCCGTGTACAAAACCATAATTAGACACGCAATCAAAGTCAGTCCTATTCCAAAGGGCTCCTGGGGGAGATATTATGCTACCCATAAACCCATGGCCCCTGCCTCAGAGTCACTCCTAATTACAGTCCAAATTCAATCAGCTGGAAACAAACAGCAGCGGTATACCAGGCAGTGCCACTAAAAAAAACCACACTGGTGCAAGCATGACGGTATCTGCACTGTGAGGGAGAAAAAGAGACAGACTGACAGCTGTTGACACTGATTTTTGACCCTGTACTTGAAAAGCTATGCATCCTCTTACAGCACAAAGGAGCGATAAGAGCTCGTGTTGACTGAAATCCACCTGATGAATGTTTAAAGAGGAGAGGAAACGGTGACACAAAATGTCTGTGAACGGAATGAGAAAGAAGTAAAGAGAAAAAAAAGAGATGACGGATGTTTAAAAAGTGACAACCTTTGAATTAGAACAGTGGAAAGCGAGGTAAAGATGGATAGAGAGATAGAGGGAGGACGATGGAGCTGCAGGCAGGAGAGACAGGGACTGGGGTTCAGACTGAAATGTCAGATGAGTCAGAGGCATTCTGGGAAGACGCTCCTGTTTAATATGGCTCCACAGTCTGCCACGGAGGCTGAAAATTTACAATGACACCATCACCGTTATAACAAGCACCTGCAGCCACGATCTGAAGGAGCTGTCTGCTCCGAATGAGCGGCCAGTGACATTGATTAACCCTGACCGCCTGTAACACAAGATAAGTGATGGGCTTGACAGTGCAGAGGGTGCCACGGTGATTTAACCATAAAATCCTTTGCACGTCTCTCAAATGTATGGACACTCAAACACATGTGCTGTTCCGCCATGGCTACTTATTTGCACGTTGTGGGAGCCAGCAGAGATCTGTCAATCCAAATAGTGAATGATAAACACAGCGGTCCCATTGAGGCTGCTGAAAATCATTTAAAGGGAGAATTGCTGAAGATTGGCACAAATCAGAGCTGAAAAAGCAGAAAAAACTGGCACGATGTCTGGAAATGTTGGCACAAACTCAGAGTCCAGCCTGAGGGGCTGTGCAATCAAAAGCCTCAGCAAATTATCAGGCTGTGTCGTCTGCTAATAAGCTGATGAATGAATAACCCTGAGAAAGTAAACCTAAGCGTGTGAAGACGCTCTGTAAATCTCCAAGATGATCCCAGCTGGCTTGAAACACTAGAGATGTTTATTTCAGTCTGTGTGTGGCCGACGGGTCGAGGGGAGGTAAGGTGAGGAGAATGGAAAGTGTTTTGTGGTCAGCGATGGTGGAGATGCTAGAGCTGGCGTGCAGCAGGGAGGGTGGGAGGTATGGGGGTCTAAATAAAGTCGCTGCTGATCCCACAGGTGCCCCCATTGCTCCAGCTGTGACGGCGGTAAATAGACATGGGATCTAAGTGTTTGCTGTGGCAACATGTGAGAGCAGAGGGGTGGCTGAGCGCAGCGTGGAGCCTCCGTGTCGCTCTGATCAGTTCTGCCCTGACATCAAACAAACACACGCTTTCTGCTGTAGCCTGCAAAAGGAACTAGACCTGAGCGGCATCTCACACACACACACACACACCCTGCTGCCACCCATCCACAAGGACAAAAAAAAAAGAAATACAGCGGAGGTTATTGGAGCTTTTCCCAATATTATGTCTTATTGAGTGCTGTATGGCGTGCATTCACTCGCTCCCTTTCTTCCATGATAGTGAGTCAGTGAGAGAAAGCACGTACACAGATGGGTTGGGGGGGTGGGGGGAGGGATGGGGGGTTGAGGGGAGGCTACAGCAGACTTCAATTCTGTGCACCGCTCTGGTTAGTCACGACTCCTCTGCCCAGCAAATGAGCATGAGCAACAGGGCGAATGTGTGTGTGTGTGTGTGTGTTTGTGTGTGTGTGTCTCCACAGAGCTGCCCCCTGCCCCTCCTCCTCCTCCTCCTAGACTTCAGTATGCTACAGACCTGGTTGCCAAGGTAACCTCTTATGTTGATGGGTTCACCTCTGTGTTAATCAGTGCCCAGCAATAATGGCCAAAGCAAAGCAGGAGGCTTGTGTGTATGTGTGTGTGTGTGTGTATGTATATGTATGTATATGAGTGTATGTGAGTTTCAAAGAAGGTAACAACAACAACACAGAGCAAAGATGTGGGAGACATCTTTTTCCCTTTTCTAGGAATAGCAGCAAAGTTAAAAATCAATAAGACACAGGCAGAGGAGAAGCTCTAAAACCTATGGATTGATTTTTTCTCAGGAGAGCAGTGTTTTCTTTTTAATTCCCAAACCATGGTAGCCTACTTTCGCTGTCTACTAAACAAAAATAGCTCCAACATCATGGGAGAATATCTTAATACTGTAACCAAGCAAACCATTAAATAGAAACCTAACTGACAGTAAATGAGCACATATCTTAGTGCAGATCACATCGTTTCCTCTCGATCTCATTTGCCATCATTCCTCACCACGTTCTGTGGGATAAAAATAATCAAATGAGGGAAAATAATTAATCCTGAAGCAGATTATCATGACTTTGTGATCCTGATTTTCTCTCTGTCTTTTTATATTATAACTTCTATAACTTACATAGCCTGCATCCCCACAAGCAAACACTAAAAACCTCATATTTCAGTAATTCAGCATGTATTCAGCCCAAAGGCCAAGCCACAAAAGTCAAACTTTCTTTAACCTTCAGATCAAAAAAAAAATTTAGCTAATAGTACAACAGTGTTAGACATATTAGTGTTTGTGGCCACATAACTAAAGTAATAACAGGAGGACAAAAACAAAATAAATGCATCAAATGCTCCAGATTATCATTACAAAAATTTTTTCTAGATGTCATCTGACAAGCATTCATTTTCTTGGAAGGACCTTGTATAAAATATTTAATTGAAAATACTCATTCCTGGTAATCAAATGATGTAAAATAACCAATTCTTATTATTAATTTGTGATCCGGATCTTCCTTGTTAGAGATTTTCAGGACGCAAGTTTAAAAACTGTCAGAATGTCGCCTGTTTGAGACTCTCACCGATACACCAGCTTCCTCCTAAAGGAACTCGAGGACAATTTACCTTTGCAGGGAGTCTGAGACCAGCAGCGAGCAGGAGGCAAATAGCCCGTCTGAGAAGACAGCGTGTGGGAGGGTTGAGAAATGCTGCATCCCTGCACACATGCAGAGCGTTGACACTAACATCTGCTCCATCTGCTGCTCCTGCCACGACAGCACAGACTCCACAGTGACAGAGAGAGGGCCGTGCCGCTACATGCGCCGGGTGACACGGGTGAGGAGTCTGCTCAGCTTGACTGGCAATAAAATAAGTATTATGTACGGTTCTATGTGATCAGTTCAGTGTTAAAAAAAAGAAAAAAAAAAAAGGGCTAAGTTGAGTGACTTGAAAGCTGTGTCTTTTATTTCACTTGAATTGCAGACGTGCTGCACCTGATATTGAAGAACACCCCCTGTCATCGTGCTGGTGTTGTTTTCATTCCTCTTCTTGAGTAAGAGATACAATGCAAGCAAGCACCCATGTCCTTGGTAAATGAAATAAAGCTGTTTTAGACTGATATGACACTCACCTCAACTTGACCCAAACTTGGCCTCTGCAACAGAAGATGCTCAAACAAGAGCTTGTGCAAACTGAGTTACATTATGCAGCACGCAATATTCCAAAATACACATAATCTGAATGAAAAAATAACATTTACTCTGGACAGCGTTGGGGCGGGTCTGAGTAAAAAGCAATGATCCCTCCCAAAGAGGCTTAATCACCTCTGATAAAGCCCAGCATCAGTCTGCAACCTCTTTTTAAGGCCAGTCAACTTTCATGGAAGAGAAAAGCATTTTTAATCTAAAAAAAATTCTCTCCAGTTCAATTATGCACTTTTATATTGTTTTTCACTTTTATATTTTTCTAATTTTACTATGCCACATGTAAGAGTGACAATTTGGTAAAAGACCCCACCTGTAATAGTCAGAATAGTTATCACAGTGTCAGTTACAGCGATCAGCGGTCAAACCTCTAACCTCTCTAACAGTTCAGGTATGTGATTGGATAAATATCACACAACTTTATAATACAAACACCAGAGGTGGTCGGCACACTGTGACATCACTACTGGACACCTTTAAATAATAAGAATTTTTTAAAAATCTTCCTTTTTTTGTGCATATTTCATGTCGACCCTGATGAAGGCCACAACCTAAAATATCTCTGTCTTAACAGCACAAGTGGTGCTATAACTCGGAGCCTTAAAGATTTCTCTCCTTTCAAAGCACTTTGGAAGGAGGTTAAGTTGTCGCCAAAACCTCTGCTGTACTATATAGACAATAGATGTAGCTATTGTATATTCCTACATCCTTTTAAAAAACTGTGGTGGCTTCAAAGTCAGTGATATGGACGACTTCTGAGTGAGCGTGGAGTCTACTCTGATTGAAGCGCCTCACTTTTGAATCCAGAAAATTCAGGTCACATTTGTTCGTCTGCTTTCACCACAGACTGAACACCAACTGCCACTATTTGCAGCCATAAACTTTAAACAGAGAATAAAAGGGAGAGAGGATAGATCAAAGCCTGCTTTGTTGAGGCTGGTTGGAATCGAGTCTCGGGTAAAAACGCCAAGTGTGACGTGAGGAAAACTGCATCTGTGAAATGAGCACAAGTGAGAGGAGTAATTTAATCTGCCGCGTCGCGTTTGTTGTGGAACCTTGATTTGATAAGACACATGGAGGCATAAAACAAAAGTCTGAATTCCTCCTCATTCACATCCTCTTAAATCCAGATCCAGTCTCTGCATTTCAGTATTTCAGTTAAGACGTTGGCACCCTTATCACCAAAGGTTGAATCTGCCGTTACAATCAGGCTGTTAGATGAGGTCGATGTGGCGGCTACTCACCACTCAGATAAGCCTGTCAGAGGCCTGTGGCCTCCTGCCTGTGTTAGATTCATCAGTTCACCCACGTCACACTGCGCCCACACGTCCACAGATGGAGACGACAAGGAGAGCAGAAAAGAGTCACTGATGCCACTAACTGTCTCCGTCACTGTGGAGCATTGTTCAAAAATACTGACAATGCTCAGCAGTGAACAGGCTGAAATTTATGACTGAACAATGAGGCCTGAACGTCCCTCCGTTTTATCAATCATCTGGAAACGTCTAGTGGTCACCCATAGACGGGAATCCATGAAAATTTAAACAGGAAAATTCACACAGGAAAAGACAAATTTGTTGTTGTTGGAGCTAAAGAGGATTAATATATTGTGAGTTCACAAAGTTACCGTCTGGTGTCAAGACAGCAACTCTGACTCTCCCAGTTGTTCTTATCAGCTAAATTAGATGCTGAACAACCCTAATCTGACCTATAAACATTTGATGAAGCTTTATACCTTTATATCTTTTTGAGGAAGTTGTTAAAAGTAAGGTAGCGAGTCACTATTTGTTTTGGCATGATAGAAAAAAGGGTGTTTAAGGTATTAAGAGTTTAATTCTTTAGGTTTATGAACAGTTTCTAAGTATTATATTCTTGAAATAACAGCTCTGTTTTAACGAGGGTGAATATGATTTCATTATTAATATGTTGAATTCTATGTTTGCACATTTTTGCATGTTCTGATGAGCAGAGACTAAAAGGTTGTCTGCTTAAACTATAAATTAATTGGAATTAATTAATTAGAAGGGTACTGGTTGTACACTGTCTCCATTTCCTTTATAATTAGTGCAAAGCTATCGTTGCCTTCACTTTCCTATGAATTCAGTTTCATAGTTCACAGTTCATTTCAATTAAATTACAGGAAACTATGGGACATATAACATAAAAGGATCATCCAACATCTCAGTACCAAAAAGGGCCTATAAGATAAAATATCAACATTCACACCAACTTGTTTTTTCATAAACATTTTATGACAAGAGAAATAAATACATTCTCATTTTAATAATAATATAATTCTAGATTCTGTCAGAGGAACAGGACACCCCCGTTCTTCTGATAGAGAATTATACAAAGATATTTGCCATTTTAATACATTTCAGCCTCAAAAACACAAACAGACCTTCCAAATGTTACAAAATTTCAAACGAGCAGCAACAATCTGAACCTCTTACAAAAACACAGGCTTATGACGTCACAAGATAAGACAAAATGTTAAAAAAAAAAAAAAAAGTCACTGACCACAATCCAGTCTCATCTGTGGCCAAATCAATCGCTCCTAGGCCTTAGTGATGTAGCCCTCCTTGATAAGGAAATCATAGATTTTCCGTGTCTTGTTGACGTCGATCTTGATCAGTGCTCTGGCCTGTGCCAGCCGCAGGCCACCCTGCCGTCTGCACTCATTCAGCAACGCCTGCTTATACTCCAGGTAGGCCCCTGGCACCAGCCGCACCACCTGGCATAGCTATGAACACAAAGTAAAGTGTTAATAATGAAATCTTATACAATGTCTTATTTAAGGCAGACTCAGTGGCACAATTCTTTTTTCCCCACTACAACCTTCCTCGTGGCTTTTGTAAAGTGTTTTTTGTAAGGCACAACTGACTGCAGTAACTTCGTTGACCTTGGTAGAACCAGTGAAATACATAATAAACCTTTATCAAAATGCCTTTGCCATTTATTTGCGTGATTCTCCCTTAAATGCATACAGAGTAAAGAGAGATGGACCTTGCAAACTAAAATGGCACATAAACTGCAGCTCCAGCCTTGTGCGACTGGCTGTTTATTAGACGCATGTGTCTGAAGCAATAAATCTGGCCCGCAGTTTCTGGAGAGATAAGTGGCCGCTCGGAACAGTTTCGCTTTTAGACGTAGTTGCATGACCCATCAGACAATCCACACCACTTGAAGCGCACTGCGGTCTTTCTGTATGACACTTTTGGTGCAGATTAGAGGGAGCTTTACCTCTTTCTCCCGCTCGTTGAGCTTCTCTGTCCCCGGCAGTCCGGTCAGGTTGAGAGGAGGGGCGCTCCGCCTACCTGTTGCTGTGGAGCACAGACACTTCGGATAAATTAACGCTAGGCTGACAACATGCAGTTAATTCCTTTGCTTGGAAGAGGCAGGGGAACAAATATTTACGGTGTGCAAATTGTGTAAATATAGCCGTGTGGGAGTGTGCCTCCCATTTGTGCTCTAAAGGTTAAGGAAAGGCAGCTGATTTAAAAGGGAAAAACAGCAAGATAAATATGTATGTAAGGGCCTGTTGTTCGGGTGTATTTATGGAGGAGCGTCTGCATTAATGTGACTGTGCCTGGGGCTATGCCAAGACAACAGAGAGGAGGGAGTACAGAGGAAAAGGTGGGGAGAAGCTTCGTACCTGAAACTGTGATTGTTGTGACAGCTGGAGTGATGCCAGCATCTCTGTAATCAGAAAGAAAAGTGTTAGCATCTCTACAAGCTTATTTATATGCACACACGTCCCACTTACACACTGCATTTCTGGGCTTTGTTCACTATTCTCACTCCAGGATCGGCATCCAAAAAAAAATGAATCATCGCATTCAAGATTTTTTATTATTTTTTTTTAGGTACAATAATTAGAGGAACTTGGATGCCACCCAAAGAAAAAGGCACTGGATGAATAAGCGAGAGCAGTGCCACACTGAAAAGACTAAAAATACAGAAGACACTGAGGTTGAAGTGGGACGCACAGTAATATAAACGTCTGCTCTATTCATCTCAGCACGCCTGGGGCTCAGTGTGATGACAGAGGTCAGCGTCTCAGGGGAGCACGCCTTCACCAGCCCTTCTATTACACACTGGGTAACAAGCAGGAGGTTTGGAGGCTCACATTGCTGCCTGTTTGCTGAGCCACTGCTGGCAGGCTCTGCCATCCTGGATGTACTGCAGCACGTCGCACAACATGGTCCGCTTTCTCCGCTCGTCCTCCCGCATTCGCTTCACCCGCTCATACACCTTGGCACCTGAGAGTGGTTATACAAGGAGGTCAACAGGAAAGGATTAAAAAAAAAAAGTATGCTGGGTCAAATGTAGTCCAATGCCTTAGTTCAGGTTAGTGATTAACTCTGAAAGTGATGATTGGCAGTTCTCAGGTGAGACAATATTGGTTTCAATTAATTAGTGAGGCTTAATTTACTGAAATAATTCATTATGTAAAGGGAATATTCTGATTTTGTACTTATTCTACCAGCAATTCTCTGACATTATTCAAAGAGTGGCTGATATAGCAAGTCAGTAAAATATTCACTTAAGCTTTCCTTTGTGTACCATGCATCAACAAACTAGCCAAACATTGTAATTCCAAAAACGATTCAAAGACCTGATAAACTGTGCCGCTGCAAAAAATAATTAAAACAATTTAGAGCCAGACTCCAAATAAAGACTTAAGCGTGGCTCAAATCTGAATATGAATACATTTTCCCTGCTGAGGCATGCAACTTTAAAATTAAGTTTTGCTGAACAGAGGAGTGAAAAGGTCAAACCAGACTCACTGCAGAAAGACTTGATCCCTGCTTTTCTGTACTCCTGCAGCCTGCGGATCTCTCTCCGCAGCTCAAACTCCACTGAAAGGAGAAGGAGATAAAGGCAAATCTGTAAAAACCGTTACAAAGAGAGTTACATGAACTCACCCGGCCGAAGCTCAAGTCTCACCTGTTTAAACACTTCATCCAACACAACGAATTCGCATTTTGTACCTTCATACAGTGAGGGGTTCATCCAAAGTCGAAAGCATCATTGCTTATCCCAACACGGACAAGGAATAGACATATGTAAAGGAAAGTTTAACATTTTGCCAACTTATTTCCTCACTGGCAGAGACTTAGATGAAAGGATTGAGACCAGTCTCATTTGTGCCTGTTAAATATGCAGCTACAGCCAGCAGCCGGTTATCTTAGCTTAGCATAAAGACCGCAAACAAAGGAAAACACTTCTCAGATCTGCAGCTCCCCTCTACTTTATGGAGCTTTTTAGAGTTTTGGCTCATTGTTTAGCATTCACTCTCACCATTCTCAAAAAAAGAAAGTGAGCGACTAGCGGGTGAACTAATGGAACATTTAGCAGCTAAAGATACAGACAATTCCCCTCAAGAGTTGGTGAAAACAGAGTTAAAAGCAGTGTGGATATTGGACTTACATTTGCCTCTCCACCAGAAAAACAGGTGTGTGTGTTTCCCAAAATAGAAAACGGTTTTACTGTAAGGAAATACTCAGCTAAATGAGTAAGGAAGCATAATGTATGGAGATGTTAAAATACAGGGTGAGGGCTCACTAAACGGTTTGGTAGAAATAAAACGATGTGAATCAAACTGTGGCCTTCACATTCACCCAATTTCAATCCAGCTGAACACATATGGAAGATGTTGGAGTACCGCGTTAGATGTCGCTCTACACAATCATCAAAACTCCAAATGAGAGAATATCTATTGGAAAATGGTGTTCATCCCTCCAGTAGAGTTTCAGAAACTTGGAGGATCTATGTCAAGGAGCACTGATGTTGTTGTGAAGGCTAATAGTGGAATAATAGTAGCTAATAGTGGATGCTTCATGTTTTAACATCCTTTGAAGCCACAATCAGATCGTTTGGCAAGAATTGGTTGAATGAATCCTCAGTGTTTGTGACTGTTGCACACATTCTCAAAGCTCAGATCCACATGCACTCAGCCAAGTACTAACGTGCATGACTTTCGATGAATTTGTCATGTTCAACTGGTCCAACCACTCTGGCAAATCTTCTCATGACATCATACAGCTCCTGCACCTCCTTTGGGTAGCAACGCTCCAGCACTGCAAGAGGGAGAGAAGTGAGTGGGAGAGGATACAAATAAATACAACACAGAAATATGAAAGAGCGATCCACCCCCTTAAATACGTTTACACATCAATAGTTTGTGATGTTTGGTGCATTCAAGGAAAAGTGAAGTAATTTCGTTTCTTTCTGTTTATCTGATTTCCTTCAAAAATCACTGTCTACACCAGAGAACAACTGTTAACATGTAGCTCTGAATCAACACTGGCTTCACGGGCATGTAAATAATACTACTATCTAGTCTTACAGCCATTCCGTGGCTGTATTGTGTTATAACCTTCAGGCTGCTGTCTGGGGAGCTACAGAATGCACTGTATGGATCTTTTATTCAAACCACTGATCATACTGCACTTCACTCTCAATACTCGTGTATTTTTGAAACCTTTGCGCTGTACATTTAACATATTGAACAGAACCGTCCTCCGTCTGTAAGCTCAGCTTGTATATATTGTTTTTCCAGTGTTTAAACAGACTATTATTTGCTATCTGCTAGCTTTAACTGTCGGTCAGCACTTGACTGCTGCAGGGCGGGATTATGACGCACATCTCAGCAGGGATGTGTATAGCAAATTTCATGGAAATCCATCCAATAATTTAATTTCTGTCTGCACCAATTGACATGGCTGGCATGGCGAAAAATGAGACGGCACACCAGCCATCTCTAACAAACCATTTTTGGCAGTGGTTTACCATGCAAATTTATTAGGTAGCAGCCAACAGTTCTCTATGTATCTTGAGTAACTCATCAAATAACCAACAAGCTGATAAAGCTTATAACTGAAAAACGTGAAGACTAACAGCAGCTTTAATTCTACCTTTGACATGATGATCAGGCGCAGCTGTTAGTGACATTATTGTTGACCTGTTTTTGTGTATTTGTTTCTATTACACACCTAATTTTAACCTCAAATTCCCAATCTTATATTTCTTTATTTTGCTACACTGTCCCCTGCACCACAGCTAATTTTTAGTAAATTATTAAGACTTAGACAATTATCAAGCATTACACAGAATGACATCTCACTGCTGTTAAGACTCTGTGGGGCTTATGGGTGGCGATTTACCACGTAACACGTAATCAACAATTTGCAATTTCTTTTACAAGTTATCCAACAGCAATGAACTTGAATCTCAAGGCTCATTTTGGATCAACATTTTCATGTAAGCAAATCCAAGTGTTTTGCATTTAGGGGAAATGTATTAATCCATCAGATCGTGCTGCAACAAAAACCAACCCTCCTTCAAGATGGTTCGCACAGTAACGATGTGTATTCAACACCTCTTAACTCACAGCACAGGCATACACACTCTGAAGAGCTTGTTGTGTTCGTCTCAAAGCATCGGCCGGGTTGCTGAGTAACAGACAAGTGTCAAAGCTGAGGAGGAAAGCTGTTGTGTGGGTGTGAAAGGAGTGGTGATTTGTGCATGTGTGTGTGTGTGCGTCGGTCAAGTTCCTTCATTAGGCTCCTGAATGCGAGTGCTAATTAGCAGCTGCCATCGCAGGATAAACACATGAAGTCATGCTCCGAACAAAACAGTGAACACAGAACAATGTTGTCCACATCTCTAAGGAGACGTCAACACTGGACCTCTATGTGGCTGGACACAAACACTGCCTGCATTCAACAGCAAGAGCACAAAAAAACATGAAAACACAGACTTGAATCATTTAAAGTAACAAGCTCTTACAGGACTTCAGACAGACTGCTGCCCTAAAACAACAACGCTGGTCAATCTGCCTCCAGCAGTTACTGAGACATGATACTGTGAGCCTCCCGGGCTCGGATACTGCTTCCATTATTGCATGTGACACACACGGACACGCACACACACACAAGCACACACCGTGGAGACACACAATCTTTGACAGTCTCCATGACAACCAGTCTGCAGCTCTACAGCTACTCTGAGTTCCCTTTTGTCTTGAAAGACTGGAGAGATAAGGGAGTGGAGGGGCAAAAGGGAGGAGGGCTAACTGGAGGCTGGAAGATACATAAATAAAACATAAGGGGAGAAACTCTTCAAGTCCCAGACCACAGCCAATTTCACAGAGCAACACGTGGAGATATAACAGTGGGCTGGGTGGTGGGGCATAGTTTAAAGAAAAGAGGGTTTAATTGGAAAAATCCATTCACAGTAGCCCCTCGCCGTCTGTCTAACCTCTAATGAAAAACCCAAGAGATGCAAAGAATTACATTATTGAGCTCGCTGAAATCCAACCTGTGACAGGTGGATCAATAAATGAAGACCCCTGTATTTCAGTCATTATGGCAGCAGCGCTCATCGCAAGAGGATCTATTTGCAGTGAAGCAATTATTCCATGGCACACAGCCCTTGTACACTATTCGCAGCCTTGATTGTAAATAGGAGCTCTGTCAGTTGCCACACTTCAACTGCCCGAGGGGCCACGGGGGTTAACAGTGGTTATTACTCTGGAGTTGTTTGCATGCATCCATAGAAACCCTCAGTAGTGATTTAGCTGGTAGATATCAAATGTCCCCCTCAGTTGCTGTGAATGCTGTCGCAGCTGAGCCTGTGTGAGTTTCATAGGAGGACTTACTTTGGAATTTCCGCAGGTTGATCAGGCCGTGGTCTCGGATTACCCTGAAGGAAATGGAGATTTTGATTTATTACTATGCAAATTGATATTCTAATTGCCGTGTCTCTGCAAATTTAAACCTGGCACTTATTCATACGCAAGTATTTTGGCTGTTACAGTCTACGAAGTCATTTTGGCATTTGAAAACCCAATATAGGTATGTGTCCTTTACACAGCAGCTGGGTGAAATCTGTTCAATATTTTTAGCTTTGAGGATATAGTCAAATTGCTTAAAGGGCCCCCTCAAAGTGCTCCCTGAGGTTCAGGGGTCAAAGGTCAGGGTGTTGGACCGTGCCACGAGCTTGGAAGCCTCTCTGGCAAGCTACAAGTTACGGAGATAAAACAAGGATCACAGAAATGGGAGGGAACTAGAAAACACACATGCCTCCCCGGCCTGACATGCCATTCCATCATGCTTGGGGAGCAGGAACTCATCAAAGTTGATTTAGTGATGGATGCATTACAGCATGGCTTGACTGTGTATGTCTAAGAATGGCAGCTAACAAGCTGAGGATGGAAGAGATTCTCTAGGAAGCGTGCAAACTGAGAGGAATGCAAATTCAGCAGGACAAACAGGGCTGCAGCTAACCAGCATTTTCATCATCCATTGATACATTGACTGTTTAATCTGTAAATGTCAGGAAATGTAGAAAAAAAATCAGAATTTCCAAAAGGCCATGACGGAGTCTTCAAAATTCAAGTTTTCTGTTAGCTTTGTTTGACCAAATAGCCAAATCCTAATTAAGTACACTCAATTACCAGTTTATTAGGTAAATCTAGCTAAAAATATTGCAGTCTGTTACATCAGTCAATGCAATAAATCCTCCCCTCATGAAGGCTAAAATATTCAGCTTTTGTTGAAACTGTTTTAGATAGGTGTAGATTCAACTGTGTGATCATTTTGAAAGATCCAGTTTAGGATCTGTATTGTGTTCCACAGACGGGTTTCTATTATTTAGTCTATCCTCACTGATATAAATGTGCTGGACAAAACAATAGAAAACAGCTGTAAGGATGACCTCTCTGAAACAGTTCCATCAGACTGAGCCGTTTAATCTTAATGACTGTAGGATTTATTGAAGAACTATTGCATTTAGCTGGGTGTATCTAATATAATCACATAATAAGACAAAATAAATGCAGCACAGCCTCATAGATGAGAAATGGCAAATAACTATTTAACAATAAAAATTACTTAATAGTTTATTTTCAATCAATTCATTGTTTAATCCACCAAATGTTTCAAGCTCTAAAGTCACATTTACATTAAAAAGGTCAAATTATGTCAATAATGGCGTTTTTTTTAAAGTTAAACTTGAAATGTACTTTTTTATTTAGTCTTACAGCCTGACATTACTCTTTCTCTGAAATCCAAATGAAGAAAATGTGCAACATACATATTCTAATAATGAACATTTTCCAAAGTCCTTGGCAGTAAGAACATCGTCTTTGCCAGCCTTAAACAGGGCAAAATGTCCAACAGTTTGGCATGCACAGCATTCATCAGGAGACAGACACATTTTCCAGATTTAGTATTTAAGTTTTGAATTGAAGTTCCAGCAGCTTCTGAGTTACACCTGAATGACTGCCTGTGGCTTGTAATAACACCTTAAAAAAAGGCTTAAATATGCAATTATAAACACTCTGCTGACTCCCTAAATATCCCAGTCTCCCAGGACTTGTGTCTTAAAAGTGATTTCAACAAAACATTAAAGTTTAGATTAGAAATAATAAATGCATTAGCATTATGAATTCATTAATATTAAGAAGATACAGACATGGGGTTTAAAGTTGTTTGCCTTGTAAGTTTTAATTCAGTATGAAATCCATTAATTCGACCTGGGAGCATAAAGAAGCACTGGTGGTAAATGAGGCTCCAAAAGGTCAACACAGAAGCTTATAATGCCATCTACTGACAGACAGGGGTCATTACTTTAGCCTGAATAAATAAATACTGCACCCGTGTTTTTGGTGAATTAAAAAACGACTTACTTTTTCCTCCGCTGTCTCTCCTTTAATCTTGAATGATATATATCAACAACTGAGAGTTTGAGTGCTGAAACAGAACAATATACACGACACAATTAAGGGAGTATCATATAGTAAATAATGTGGTTCACACTATTATCATCTCCCATTAGTCAACGAACAACAATAAAAACAAGCATTATGATTCTACCCACCGCGTAGGATGTCTGAGTCATCATCCACAAAGTCGATGTCTTTCAAATCCCATTCTGCGTAGTTGTCAAACTCCTAACAGGACAATGGAAAATGATTTTAATCATCTGCCAGTTTGATCTAAGTTCACCTGTAGCCAATCAATGATCCCAGATAAGCGCTCATAATCAAAAACAATTTGTGAGTAAAAGCAAAAGATGGGATGAGTCATATACTGTGAGACAACAATAAAGGCATGAGTCACGGTTTCAATAACATTTAATTATGAGACACCTACTGGCCGTTACGGTTGCTTATTCATGTGTTAGCACATATGTGATGAAGTATGGGACACATGCAACCCCTCACCTCCATGAAGTCTGCTCTGGCAGGCATGTATCCGGCCATGTCTCGAGACAGCACAGAGTCAAATGTGGGTCGAGGAGGATCGTCAGTGGCTGTAATAGCAGCAAAATACAAGTACACCCAAATTTAAGCATACATCTTTCTATTGCACATGAAAACAAGAAATATCCCGCATGCAAATTTCTTTCAAGAATTAGTTTTCCAATGCTTATAGCAATCCTGAGAACAGTCATGTAACTAGTTTCCATCTCTGCCTTGAGTTTGCCAACTGCTGCATGAACATGACAGTGACATGTTTGTCAAACACAGCGACAGATGGAGACCCGAATCCTGCTAGGACCTTAGACAAGTTCCTGAATCACCAACTGCTTCTGTCCAACTGGTCTGTGACTTTCAGGCTTCATGTGACATTTTGTTTCATTCATGGCTGGGACCACACTTATAAGGAGATGTAAGTGCAGAATAACTCAGAGGCTTTTGCTGTGTCTTATTCTGTCTGTATCAGTTAAGAAAAAATGAAGATGGCAGATAAGGTGAATACTGACGTTTGAAAGGAATAGCGCCCTCTGCAAAGCGAGAGTCTTTTGTTTTCCGGAGGCTGAGCAAAGTGGAGGAGAAGAGCGGGTTATTGATGAAATTCTTCATATAGTGGCTCTCGCACTCCTCCTTGGTTTTAGTGCGCATCTGATATGCCACATCCTGCCTGCAGGAGAAAAATGGCACAAATAAAAAGTGTTAGTGTGGAACAATAACTCAAAGAAAGTCTGCCAAGGTATATGAATAATTCCACCTGGTTATAAATATTCTGAATATGTCACATAGTACAGAGCACTTTGGTTGGTTGTTTTGGTTGACATTTTAGTCATCTAAATAATAACAACACATACTGACAAAAGTAATGCTTTGCACATTTATAGTACAATACTTAATTAAAAGAGTTCATAATGAAAAGAGGATTCATCATAAGTCATGACATACTGCAACCAATTAGTGGGTCCATTTATTATGTCCCAAAATGTTCATGTCACAAGACTTTATCAGTAATTATTTTTCAGCCAGGAGCTGCACATTGTCAGACTAATAACACTAATTAGAAAATTCACATTTCTATGAGCCAAACATTCAAAAGTTAACATGTGAGTAGTTCAGGAGTGCAGTGGTACATATCATATGATACAATATTTCAATTGTATTTAAGATAAGATAAAATAAGATAAGCTAAGCTAAAATAAAATATTCCCTTATTAGTCCCACAACGGGGAAATTTACACAGATCTTTAAGAAAGTTTAGCCTGAGCAAGCCTCCATCAGAGCATCAATACTTACTATTATTTTTGAGACCAACACATTGGCTTACAAGGTACAGGTCACAGCTACAAACAAATTGACTCACCAGTTACCAAAGCCACAGTCCATGACTGAATCCAGCAGGGCCATCTCCTCCTGTGCCGTCCATCCAGGCTCCAGCACGGGGAAATCTGATGTCTGAATTATGTTTGAAGAGGATAAATGGTGAGTGTGTGTGTGAGCGAGACTACATATATGCTGACAACTTTGACTGTACTTACCATGATTTCATATTTGTGATCACTTTCGTGCTTCTTGTATTCAAATCCTCTGGTGAAACACTGAAACAATAATTTCATTTCCGTCAGGCTGAGTGGTCAGGGCATAAACAAGAGCTCTAATAACATTTAGATTGTCAAGCACAAACCTGGAGGCAGAGAAGAAAGGGAGAGGGTCCACATTCTGCACACTTGATGTATGGCTCAGAAAGGTAAGAAGAGCAACCTCTGCATGGTGGTTTATCAAAGGGATCATCTGAGATGGACAAATTAAAGGTTAGTGAGGACCTGCAGGGCAAACTAGCAGGGGAACATTAGTTAATTAAGCATGCGCATTTATTATTTACAGACTAGACAAGGCTATTGGTACAGTGTCCTCTCAAAGCAGCCAAAAGTTAGAGCCAACCACTGCTTATGTTCTCCTGTAAACAAACCACTGAGCATGTAAGGTTAGCTTCAATGCTAGCTATGCTAACGCTGCTTATGAAAGGTAAATTCAACTATCTCAGTTTATGGGCATGTCGGAGATCTATCCAACTAGAAACCAAACGACGGGCTGTTTATTAAAGCAACAACATGTATTCAAAAGGCTGACAAATACGTGTGGACGTAAATATAGCTGTAAGCTAACGTTAGCAAAGCAATGCTAACTGGAGTGGAGCTAATGTGGCTAACCGGCGATAACTTAGGAACGGAGCGGAGTGTTTGGTTCAAAGCTGCAGTGGTCACATTTCACTATATAATACTATCAATACTTACTCCCAAAAGACGCCAAACGGTCCATATGACAACGTTTTAACAAAACTAATACCGGAATCGGTGCCTTCGTTTTCTTCTTCTTCGAGGGTAAAGCGCAGCTAGCTAGCTTCATCAGCGTTGCATTACCGCCATCTGCTGGAGGTGGTTCACTCCTGCAGCTTGTCAAGACCTCCACCACAATCCTGCTCCTGTTAGTCTTAATCTTTTTCATATCCTCCATCATGACCTTTCTATCTGATATATGTTTCCCACTGGTGGAAAGTAATATTGATTAATTTGATCAAATACAGTACTTAAGCACAATTTTGAACTGGAGCCCCAAAAAGCAACTTCCCCTCTAAACGTATGCACCAGTATTAATAAACAGGGGTGTTTTTCTGCTAATTGAACACTTCACATATTCTGCTTATACTAGAAAAGTGTGCTGTTCAGGATTATTAAAGACCCGTGCCACTCATCCCACAGACTCTTCACTCTGCTGCCATCTGGAAAAAGCTAAAAAAAAAAAAAAAATCCTGCATATTGCCTTTCATGTTTCTACCTTGTCTTGTATTTGGTTTTGTATCTGTTTTGTAGCGTATTTGTAAAGAGCATGTTTGCTTCCATCACACTGATTGTTGCATCATTCATTCCTTTGAGGAGACACACTGCCTGCAGAGTCTCTATCTATTTACTTTCCTCATAACTAAAACTAACTCACTAAATCTGCGCTTTTATTTCTTGCTTTAATTTGAAATAAGAGTTTCTAGTGACCACACAGGGATTATAGGCCAGATCACAGCTGGTCTAGACTTCTTTTCATATACTCCAGAAGTCTTTTGTGGCTGCGTCTTCTGTCTCGCCAGAACCCGAGCAATGATCACATTTAATCTGTAAAATACAGTTTTTGGTGCAGATACATAAACTACAGTCTGACAATCTAACTATGATCTAAGTAGAGTTAAATATATGTTTGTTTAAATACTGGCTCCCCAGACTAACCCTATGACTTTTTTACACTTAGGGTCAGAGTCAGGAGTCAAAATTGACTCTGAAATGTCTCAATTGTCTCTAAATTATTTCCATGTAGTTTCAAGTGAGTATTTTATCTAATCATGTTTCTTGTATAGAATTTTTCTTTTGTTTTATTTACTGAAAACTTAAATCACTTTGTGGTCCTCAACATTTGGACTTAATTTATTCCTATTTTTTTTTAGCTGCATAGCTCAAATTTCTCCCTCTTTTCCACAAAGTCCCATCATCTGAAAAGTGATACCGTACAAATGTATTTATCTTACTTGAGAATCATATCAGGCTTATAACAATCCTTCTGTATCATACTTATCTTGATAGTTTTCTTATTCAAAAAGTCCGTTATCTGAGCGGAAACCACTCCTGCATCAATATTTATCTTTGATTATGATGACAAAGCTAGTTGAACCCACATTGATCTGTAGCTATATTTTGAACTCCTAAACTCATTAAAGTTATGGTGATTTACTGACAAGTCTTGCAGTAGATTTATGGTCATGCTGTACATGTAAGAGACTCACTAAATGATAAAAAGTCACAAACTGCATAATCAATTACCCCTTGTATTGGGCTTTTTCTCTTTCCCATCAGTCACAACAGAGCACTTTCTTCATACTGCCGCAGTCTAAGTATGAAGCTCTTCATTATAAGGTATTTTGGGAATTGTGAATAAATAATTTAAGATAATTTTCATTGACTTGTGTGAACTTTATTATTTCCATCATAGTCGATGGAACAAAGTGACTCTGGTCATTCCCCATCCCACCACAGGGTGTTGATCTTGCACTAGATAACTGTTCAGTAAACAATGAAAGCCTTCCCAGTCTGTCTTTGTCTTTCTCTCAGCACACACCACCACCTGAGCCTCGTGCAGGCCAGTATATATTAGCTTGGATAATGGACAGATGATAGATATGGCACTGTGCTATATTACATCCCCATGCAGTGTTGCTGTATTTTTTTCTCTCCATCAAGTCCACCTCAGTACAGAGTGACTTCAGGGGTGCTGCTTGCCCTGTAAATGACTTTAAAACAGCTCACTCGACTGCAATAAATATCCACGATTCCTGATATTTTCCAGTGCCTGCGCCAGCTCTGGCCCCTGAATCAAACGTAACTCCTGCTACTCAAGGACACCCCTGGTGACTGCACATCAGGGGGTCTGGCAAAACAAATATCTCCAAACCTTGATACATAAAACTTCAACTCTGCATGCCTCAAAACTACAAAAAGTAAGTGAGGAAGGGTGTTTTTTGGGGGATTTTGGTGCAATAACCCTTTGATTCAGTACAGATGTGACATCAGCAGCTTGCTGGAAACAGTTGCATCTCACATGATAAGCGCTGGCCCTAAAGTAATGATATTAAACTATGCCTATCACCTTAAAGCAAAGGTGTAAAATCTGACTTTTAGGGAGGAATTTTATCTCTCTGACATTTATATTTCAGCGTATTTGATGTCTAAAAATGTGTAACATCCCTTTACTTTAATGGTTACACATCTATACAACAAACACTCTTAAACCCATAAATGGGGCAACAACTAAACTGCATATTGGGTTCAATCTGAGTGTTCTCCTTCCTTCTTTGTTACCCTGAGCCATCTTTGTGAGAACGATCCACAGTGACAAGTGCGTTCATTTGCAGCGTACCCTGCGTCCCGTCTCGTGACCCTCTGGGGCTGCTTTAGACCTCTGGGGAGAGACTCAGTCAGACTGAGAGCCCTGAGCAACACAGATCCATGAGTAACGACAAAGCGGCCTCCACACAGACTGTGCACAATAAAGGGACAGTTGTACTTTGCCTCTCGGTGGAATTTCCAGCTTACTGCCAGAACCGTTTGTTTAACAATCCTGCGAGAGCGTTATGATTTATTTATCTTTAGAAGAGGAACTTCTCCTTTTTCTGTGACAGTTGGCAGTGTGCTTTGTGTGTGAATGACGATGCTCTCTTTAAGCCACGTTGTACCCTGAACTAGTCTCACTGAGACTCAACTGCATTTAGATATTGTACACTCGACGACCAAAACTATATGTACTGCCAAACACTACACCCATTTTATATTGCTGAACATCTCCCTCCAAAACAGTAGGCGTTTATATGCAGCTACAACAGCCTCTATTCTTCTGTGAAGTCTTTCCACAAGATTTTGGAACCTGACTGCAGGTATTTGCACCTATTCAGCCCTCAAGAGTATTAGTTAAGTTGGCCACTGTTGTTGGGCGATAAGACCTGGCTCTCCTTCAGTGCTGCAGTTCATCCCAAAGGTGTTGGATAGAGTTGAGGTCAGAGCTCTTCTGTAGGCCTCTCAAGTTCTTCCATGGCAAACTCCATATTTCTTCATGAATTTTTATGGATTTACGCTAGTTTTTGTGCATTTCTGTGCACTGAGACATTGTCATGTTTAAACAAGAAAAGGGTCTTTATCATCCTCATCAAGCTGTTGCCAAAAGTTAAAGCTGAAAGAAATTGTTATTGTATTATGTTGCATTAAGATTTCGCTGAGTTGGAGCTTGGAGTTCTGGGCTAAATCATGAAAAACATCCCCAGACCAAAAGTACAAAAATGTACGTAGAGGGGGATGTCCACTCACTTCTGGCCTTTTATTAATGTTCCCATATAGGACATGGTGGGTTAATGCAGTTACTGAGAAGATGGATGACACATATGTGACTTTTATGACCTTTTGTGTCCTCTCACTCTCTACTCTCATCAATATATCGAAGCTAAAAAAGCCAAAAAATAATAATAATAATAATAAAAACAATTGCAAGGAAGCTGATGTTTGCTGCAGCCCAATTTGTATGAGGACAGCACTGCATCCTCCATATAACTTTAAT
The DNA here is from genome assembly GCF_042242105.1 of Pempheris klunzingeri. Lineage (NCBI taxonomy): Eukaryota > Metazoa > Chordata > Actinopteri > Acropomatiformes > Pempheridae > Pempheris > Pempheris klunzingeri. The sequence continues at coordinate 8,552,745 of NC_092015.1, read as the reverse complement.
AAAACAAAACTCTCACTCCAAGCCAATTTGAAATACCAGGGTCAGCATATGTGGGAACATACTGTATAAAATCACATCTTGGCAGTGGATGCGGGTAGAATCCATTATCCACATGGAGGCTAACAAAGAAAATAATGTCAGCCTCTCAGAGTGACATGTGTGCTCCCTTAAGACGGCCCCTGCTGCAGCATCACTGCCTGTGGGCAGACAACCTGCTGTCTCCTCCAGCCACATGCCACCTCCGCCTACCCAGAGTGCCTCTCTCTCTCTCTCTCTCTCTCTCTCTCTCTCTCTCTCTGTCCCTCGCTCTCTTCTCTCTCTGCTGCCTATGCTTTCACATTTAGAGTAAAAGGCCTGAAAGAGCAGGCAAACCCCCATCCTGCAGGCCTAACGCCGCTTATGTGGATCAAAGACTGAGAGCCCTGGGGTTTCTCTGTTATAGACGTGTGCCAGATTATACACGGGCCAAACAAACGCACCCCCCCCAACCCATTACATCTTTAAAAACTCCCCTGGTCTCTGCCCACTCTTTTGCCTCCCACCAAAGCACTTCCCAGCTGCTACGATTTGAATATGAGGGCCCCTCTGAAGAAAAGGGGGCATCTGGCACACGCCTTAGAGGCTAAGAAAAAAAGAGTTAAACTTCTCCTGTCATGGAAATGTTCTGAAACACGATTAAGCCTCTTTAAAAAAGCTAAGAGGTAAAATGGACACAAGCCCTTAAATGAATTCAGACAAAAGACAATATGAGGAGACACCTGGGCAAGGTCGATATCCTCACAGCGAGTGGTGGCCTGGAGTGGACATACACATTGAGAGCTTTTCTTTACTAATTGTATTCGTGAATAAAGGTCAGCACAGAAAATCATCTTTCTTTAGTTTGAAATTAAGGACATGACAGCAGTAATTGCGTAATCACTTGCCTAAAGAATGCTTTCAGCTCAGATTTATTAGGCTACCTGCTCCCATCTGGGCACTCCGCTCATTAACATACAGTTGCTGTGTTCACAAGAAAAGGTCCAGTTTTGTCTGTCAACACTGTACTGAATGGAATTCATTCATTTCACACTGAGAAAAAGAAGACTGCTTTGTTTTTACAGTACGTGTCCACGGAAAGAATTTTATTGGCTCACTGACGACATTAAAAAGGAACTCTGCCATTCACTACCTCTGTTAATACACTGAATAGATTAAATGGGTTTCAAGTGGAGGTGATTTTACAGTGAAGTTAATAGAAATGCACAATGTAAATGTTCACATGTACCTCAATAAACGACACAAATATCTCATGAAAAGTTTAATATCTAGAAAATATATATTGATTTGAAGTCGTAACCACCTCCGTGAACACAGTAAGCAAAAATCACTACCTCACTTGGAGTTTACCTCCATTTATAAAGCTGTACTCCACCTCCCACTTGGCGCTTAGTAATACTAAATAAAAGAAAACATTTATGTGATTGAACCCAATGAATACAAACAAAAGATGCTAATGAGTTTCATAATGAGAATCATGGGATCCACAGTTTTATGAGCTTGGCCTAAAAAAGGGGCTAAAAGTCAGTATAACTGGCTTCTCCTGCAATAATTTGGATGATTCCTTTTTTAATCTCTCTCTTGAAAATCCCCCACCTTTATAGAAGTGCAAGACTAAATCACCGGAGTACCTCTATAATACGTGACATGTCCCCCGGCTTAGTTTAGGGAATTAAATTGAACCCATGACTTTTGACTTCCATTGGTAAGCCTCATATCCTCCATCTCTGAAGCTGAAAGCTGCATGAAGTTTACACTTTATCACAGCTAAGACTCTGCTGTAAATCATAAATAATCTTTGCTGTGTGGAAAGATTCTTATGATACCTGACCAAATGTGACCAAGGAGCTTTACATACTATTAGTGACCTCCGGAAATTGCTTGCAGAAGATCCTCACATGGTGCAAAGTGACTCAGGACTGAAACCTGTGTCTTAAAACAGAGAGCTCATGTGTCGATGAAACTCTAGATAAGAAGCACATTTTTGTCATTGTTGGAGCAGCTGTTCAACTTCATTTTCCTGTTGTGCGTGTTTGCCTTCATCTCGGCTTTGTGTTAAGTGGAGAGTTCTGAGTGGGATTCAAACGGCTTTTGACATGCAGCACTTGACATGGCTGATTTATATGCAAGCACAGGTTGTGAGATGGTTAAGAAATTAAAATAACTCTGCATTAAGTGCCATATAAATGTCAATAATCCAGAATGACCCAACTTCCTTCAGTATCGACAACGCACTCAAGCAGTGTTAGATGTGAATAAATTCCTGAAAACAGATGACTCCCACACAAATGTGTCATCGGTTTATTTTTGCTGAGCGAGAGGTTCCCCCTACATACTATATGTTCCTCCTCCCCGTGAGCTCAGTGGACATCCTCTCCCCACGACCAAGGTGACACCGAGGAATCAGCACAGTGAGAGTTCAGGCAGGTCAACAAGTGTGGAATGCCAGTTTTTCCCACGCGGCGTACCTCGACACACAAGCTCTGAGAAAACATGTGTCAGGCCTCAGCACAGCTAACTGGAATTCCACGAGGTCTGCTCTCTGAGGTTTTAGGCAAACGGCCGCAGAGTCCAAGGAGCCAATGGGTTAATTCACACACTCTGAGGAGCAGGACAACAATGGTGAAGGAAGTATTCAGATCCCTTACTTAAGTAAAATTACAAATGGAAAATGTAAAAATACGCCATTACAAGAAAAAGTGCTGCATTCAAAATCCCTTTAAGATTCTATGCACGAGATTTAGGATTCAGTGCAGTAATGAGGTCCTGATCAGAGAATGAAGTCACACACCTTGTGTGTTTTAGTCTGAGCCTATCTGTTCATTGTTTTAGTAGCCGTGCCAGCAAGTGTTCATGTTGAGTTGGATGTGTTCAGCTGAAGGCGCCTTTCCAGAGTGTCCTCCAACGAAGAAACCGCGTTCTTCGGCTAAAAAGGTCTCCACTGCCTCCACTCGAGCTGCCTCATCTTTGCATCTCAAGATGCTCTGCCTTGGGCTCCTCTGCTTCTGCCGCCTCATCTCCTCTCTCCCCCAAGATAGCTGCCGCTGTCCTCAATGGTGGGATCAAAATAACAAGAGCCATCTAAATAGGACACAGTATTTTTGTATCCTTGAGGCTGAAATGTAATAACTTTGGTGATCCAGTGACTCTTCATTTAGTGCCACCACCAGGTCATAATTCAACTTTAACCACTACTTTACTTTATGACCAAATACCTGAAAAACTTATGACATTCCCATCAGCCTCAGCTGTAACTTGTGTTTAGTGCTTAGCAAATGTTTGCATGCTAACATGCTACCCTAACAACAAGTAAACATTTTGCCTGCTAAACTGGAAACTACAGCTGTCGCATGAATATAGTGGAGTAAAAAGTAGGCCATAACATTCCCCTCTTAAATCTTTGTAGTCGAGTAGAAGGATAAATTAGCATAAAGTGGAAATGCACAAGTAGTTTGAAATTGTGCTTAAGTACAGTATTTGAGTTACTTTGCATCACTGGGGGACAAATTACGACAAGGCCTGAGAGGGAGTGGGAAAATGTTGGGAGAGCTGAGAGAAGAGATTATTGTGGGCTTGAAATGCGGAAATGTTGCCACACACACTCACACACACATAGATGATGTACCCCACTGAGGCCGAGCTGTGGATGGAAAAAGAGCTCCCCATGTGAACCACACCGTGTTTCCTATGTACCTCTTACGGCAGAGTGAATCTACCACAACACTGTCAGAACACATCAGCTGCTGGAGCCTTGATGGTTTCCACACTCAGGCTCTCCCAGTGGCGCCCTGGAGAGACACCACAGGCCTGTTGCTTTTGTGCTGCTCCCAGCAGCCCATTCTGCCTGCCTGGGTCTCAGTGCATTGTAGAGGGCTCCCTAACACAATGTCCCCCTCTGCTTAATCTGGGGGAAGAATGATGACGTGCATTATGCGTTATCTATGGTGGCATTTGGGAGAATGGACAGAAATAACAGTGAGGGGTCATGTGGGACAATGTAAAAAGTTTTTTTTATAAAAGGCTGATCTGGTGTAGCTGGAGCATAAATGGCCTTGAGCCCTCAAGCTACAGCTTCTATGAGAAGAATAATATCCTCAGAGCACGACTGGATGACCTCATTAGATACAAGAGAGAGCTTCACATTAATCTATAATGTCTTCTTCTACTAGGTGGCTAAATTTGTGTCACTTCATCACTATATTCTCCTCTCACTGTGGTATGCAGCCTGTCGACAGAGTGAAAGTATTCTTGGTTGTCACCTGCTCCTCAGAAGTGAATGTGTGTTGAAGTGAGCAATGAATGGCTGTCAGGGTCAGAGCAGGAATGCAGTGACAACAGCATGAGAGAGACGCACACACACACACTCAGACAGAGAGATAAAGACACATGGACGTCACTTAGACATCACCAGGCTTCCCACACGGACACCAGTTCAGGGTTACGACCTGTCCACTTTGCCACTTTCTACCACACAGCAGAAATGTTTATGGCTAACCTCAGCCTGGGTGTTCACTGTGGGTTTTCTGTAGGAGCAGCTCACTGGAGGGGATTAGCCAGCTGTTGGGTGGGGGAATTCGAAGGTTTTTTCCCCAGTTGACAGTTCACGAGAGTACAAAGTGTGCTATTAACAATCTGCTCATGGTCAGTGGATGCAGTGTAAATGGACACTAAACAACATAGTGACACAGATGACATGCTGCTGCCAACTTGCAGACATCACAGCCCAGACAGGGGCAAATGGGGCAAATTTACTGGGACATCCAAGTGGGACAGTTAGTGAGAAGGTGTGATAAGTCAGACAAGACCTCGGTGATAAGTGACTGATAATCTAATAGGAATGTTTTGGATATAAACTTAAATAAACTAAATAAGAATGCAAATATTTGTGCTGATTATTAGAGAAAGTGTGTAAAACAGCCTTTTTTGTTGCAACTAATGATTTTCTTTTTTGGCTTGACTCAATTAAAGGTAATTTTTGATCAACAATTCAATCTAATATGAAAGAATAGTGGAAAATACCCATCACATGTTCTCAGTGCCCATAGTCTTAAAACTTCAAAATTGTTTTAATGTGAAAGAAAACAGCATATCTACCAGAAAAAGAGAAGAAAGAGAATGTTTGAGGTTTAGCCTGACTTAACATGGACATTCAGTTTTCCACTTCATTAACCCATAAGTGGTGCTAAAGTTGGAAAATAATTTCCCCACACTGTCTGGCAGACTCATTTGAGTGTTCTGTGTCAGCTTGTTGCAAATCTTTACTGAAGCTACACAATGTTACACAGCGTAAATATTCAAAGCCATGAGCCCATGTTTATTGTGACCTTACCATTCCATAAAATGGAAACAATCCAGATGTTTTGTGCATCATTTCATACACATTTCTTCAAAATGGACTCTTATATATTTGGTGTCTTTGCAAACATTTGGATCCCCAGGAGAATTTAAAATAAACGTGTGTGTGTTTCAAGCAGCTACAATTTATATTTTTATAATAACAGTGTATCAAATGACAATGTGAAAACAATGTGAAAGGCAGCTGTTTTCAGAGAAAAAGCTCCTAGAAACCCACTGTACAAGACCTGCTCAGCCCCAAACACCACACAGACACAGTTAGCGACTAGCTGGCTAATATAGTGGATGTTTAGCAGCTAAAGAGCCAGACATTTCCCTAAGGACTTGGTGGAGACCAAACTCAGGGATAAAAGAAGGGTGAACATTGAATGTACTGGACTTGCACTTTCATCTTTCATGGAAACATATGTTACCAGACAACAACTTTGGGCTGCACAGCATTAATTTATTTCGTCAAAACTGTTGATCTATTATGTGTTTGTTTTAGCTGCTTCATTTGTTTTTTGTTCTGTGTGTTTGTAAGTGGTGGTAAAATGCAGAAGATAGAGGCAGATGTACAATAACTAGGCGAGTAGCGATTTCATCATATTTGTTGCAGGAGGAGCACAAGGTTGTTGAATTTGGATTCAACATGTCTGATCTCGCATTGCCACTGGTGTGAAAATACTAACACACGCAAACATTTAAAAAAAAGTTGTTTTGCTCCACCTATGGAAAGAAAAGTTTGCTCCAAAGAATAGGAGTGGTCTGTGCACAGGCAGGCTTGACTACCTTTCAGGATCATCTTAAGATTGTAAATGATTAAAGGTGTGGTGAGAAATATCATGAAAGTCTGGCAGACAAATAAGAAAATTCCTTTACACCCCAACTATTTAACACACTAGCCAAAATAATCCAGTGTCACAATAAAACATGTTTGGGAGGAGCTCCATAGTCTCACAACTGCTTGAAAAAAGTTGAATGAATACAGAGCCATTGTTTGCAAGCATGGGAACAGGGCTCCCACGAGACAGGACATGACTGAAAACAGGGACTGGGATCAGGGCTTTTTGGGTTTGAGCTGGCATGTGGTTCTCATTGCTGCAGTATAGTGAGTGATCATTGTGTCCTGGTGCTTTAACTGGCCTCGGCCTTGCACGTGAGCCGATCAAAACCACATGTTCCAGTGTGATTGTGTCTGTGGGCTCGTAAAGATGGAGCTCTGGCTGAAGAGCTGCCCCCGGCTCACACAGCCACACAGAGCCCTCTTTGCATGTTAAAAACATTTTTTCCCCACTCTCTTGGCTGATGCAACGTAGTACAACTTCCACATGGAGTGTATTTTTCCCTGACTAAGGGTTTTGGGAGCTGATTTATAGTAAAGTACTGTTGTTGAAATGAATATAGACGAGTGGGGCTTTGTTTTTCTAATAGCCCTCCTTGAGTAGATAGTCTGACAGCAATCAGAGAAGAATGGAAGGTATTAAAAGTAAATCACAGTCCGAGCTCAGATGACTGTTTGGAGGTGCTAAAAGATGCCTTACAGAGCCACTATTTGTTAAGGAATGATGATATGAACCCCCATCTGACCTCCTATTTCCAAAGAGCCCCTGTTTAAAGAATAGCACACATACAGTCTACATCTGGTTTACATTTCCTTTTTGCAGTGTGTAGTGCATATAGATTTCTTAGTATAATCACTGTTTGCTGTAAAAATGCAAAATACAGCTAAAAATCAGCTGAAGTCTGATGACAAAACAGCCTAAATAATAAGACGAAGGTTTATGGGGTGAGGGATTGTTCTTTCCTTTTCTTCACAAGGCTGTCAGGTGATTGACGCGAAGCTCAACATAATATAATGTGTGTGCTGACATGAAAACGCAAAACGCAGGTGTAGTGCAATAGTGCCGAAACACAAACTGACAAATTAAGCCTCCATGTCTGACTGTGATGGATTGTCTACTGTTGGTAAGGCAATTTTGAAATATGTCAAAGATGTTCTTATTTAAAAAAAAATAAATGCTAAAAATTGTTTCTTGTGAGGAATATGGAGTAAACAAATCCTGAAATCTCCGGGCTGTACTGACTGTGTACAGACACACACAGGAATAACTCATCTGAGATGAGAAACCTGGATCAGATTTCCAACCTTACCCCACATTTTATATTGATCAAAGAAAAGTGGGTATTGTTGTATTTTTCATGCAGTTAAACTGTCAAAGTAAATTCAGTTTGGTATTTGCACTACCACCTGGGGTGGCAGATAAGGCGGACATTTCTACCATTTATCCATTACTTTTAGCTTACTGTTTCAACTGTTAAATTAGCTGAGCCACTCCACAATCTATCTATGTACCACTGGCAAGTACCCTGTAGATGGGAATCACTGACCTAGATGCCTAATTCAGTACATTTTTTGTCTTTTACAAGTTTGTTTAGAGCGTACTATATACAGCAGGGGTGTAAGGGCTGGATAATGTGTTGGATAATGATGGTGGAGCAGCAAAATAGTGGCCGCCTGTCTTCACCAGCAGAGGTGTCCACATTGGTGTTGCTGGTGTGGTGCTTTGCCCTGAAGTCTTCTGGCAGAAAGCCAGTCGCAGCATCACACTGTGCCACTGTGCCTTATCTCCAGCAGCCAGGATGCTGATTACAGGGAGGCTGTACGGGCACACACATACATCCTGCTCGGTGTCAGAGACAGCATGGCTGTGCATCGAACTCCACAGCACCGCAGATATGCTCAAAGTCATTATTATACCACTCGCTGTAATAGGATTGTGGGCGGATTCTTGCCGCAGTATTGCTCAATGTATACTCAGAAACTGATGGCAACAGGTTGTGGAAAAAAACATGTTTTAACACTGAAGAGCTGCCATAGGTGATACTGACTCTCTTCTTTTGCCTGCAGTTTATATAATCAGCAGAATCACTGTTGCTTTAGTTCTCAATCTCAAATATCTGAGCAGGAATCAGTGCATTTCAAGAGCAGTTTGTTATATCAAAGGATAACTCTGGTATTTTTAAACCTGGACCCAATTTTTACACACTGTGTGTACTAAATTTGGAACTTATTCAATAGATCACCTCTTCTGGCAACAGAGAAGAAGCAAATGAGTTACAATGACTGTAATGTAATCCTTTGGGGCTAATGCGCCAGATCAAAGTACCTCCATTAAAAATGTTTGTTTTTTCCACTGACAGGCTCAGATTGTTATTTGAAGTGTGACAACATTACAGAAAGGATCCCTACAGAGGCAGACCCATAAGACTCTTTTTGCTTAACCAGATTCAGCTGTTGTATTGTGCTATTCAAACCCACCAGACTCCATTGACAAAAAAACAGAAAATGGCTGGTGGCTGGTTTACCTTGATGCCTTGAGGCTGCCTCAATTGATTAGAAAAGGATCTTTAAAAACACTGGAGTTATCTTTTAAGGCAGTGGGTTTCAAAAGGTTTAAAGTGTCAGTGAGTCAGTGATTTTCACTTTGAAGTCAGTGTGTCAGTTGCGCACAGGACTGCTATTTCCAAACCTCCGCAGCTGTGGCAGAAAAGTGGAAAGAAAGTGAGTCCATCTTTTGTGTCAGCTGTATCTGTTTCAGGGGAATGTGACACCAGACACAGACAAGTAAAAAAGAGGTATGAATCTGACCTATGAACTCTCTGGCTGAGGGTAAAGAAGCTTGGTCATGAAGGAGCACTGAGAGAGTCCATCAGCTACATAGACAAAAAGCTCACACACAGGTGTCTGCCTGTAGGCCGGAGAAAATGTCAGACCAGACTGTGTAGTATGTTTCTCACCCTTCAAGACAGATCACCAGAACAAAAGAGTAAATACATATATACAATAAATGTAAAGGGATAAAGAAATGTGTACAAATACAATGTGTGCATTTAACAGGATGAAAGCTGTGTTGTTATTCAGAGCCTCCAGCCACCTCCAGGCTCTCTGTTTGTCTCATCAGCAGGTTTGGCTCCGATGTTGATCCTTGGAAACAGAGCTCATGAAGCTGCATTTTTATACCCTGGCAGAAAAAAAAGAGCATCGCCCTTCTCTTCAGATTCTTGCTCTCTTTTACTGGCTTGCAGAAACCAAATGAAATTGGATCCTGATTTAATCCCAATCAACAATCAACTCCTTGAAATTGAGCAGAGGTTGTTTGGCTGTTTGGCACATAAATGGCATCATTTGGTGTTTGGTCCGATGACAAAACATTCTGTTTGTTTAACCTGAAAAAAAGGCAGATGTGGATGAGAAAAGGGAGAAGAGTAGTTCATTTCAACTGACTGATGTTACTGGTTAAATGAGCATAAATTTAACTTCATTTTTGATAACTTGAGTTCATTCCAGATGATTAAAGAAGGTACTAGCTAGTACCGTTTTAGTATTATGTAAGTTTTCAGTGTAGATACTGAAAATGCATATCTGAATCAAATTACTATGGTAATATCAGAGGTTGCTGGTCTCATTAAAAACACTTTCTTTGGTGGTGTCATGGTGTAGTGGTTATGATCACAACGGCCCATGTTTAACACCCGACAAGGGATCTTTGATAGATGTTACTTCCTCTTTCTCAGCCCTCTGCCTTCACCTTGGGTTAAAAGCAAACTGCCTAAAAAATGCTTTCTTTGGCAGGAAGCTCATCCCACGCCACGAATTTCCTAATAAAACTAAAATATTTTGTCACAAATTGTAAAATTGATGGTTTTATTAGATTTTTGACATAATTTGTATCTACACTCTGGACTAATATTCCAAAATCTCGCTGCAAGTTCTTTAGTTGTATTTTTACTAACAGACAGTAAAATATTGAATTTAATTAATAGTAAATGCGGCTGCTTAAATGTGAGGACAACTGTCTGTAGCAGATGCAGTGGGATGAGAAAAATGTGGCAGCACCTGTCTCTGCTGCAGTACAGGGGGCCATGACCCCAAGACCACCAAGAACTGCAAACACTACTGTAGTAGAAGTACATTTCCTACAAGTGCATTCTTCTTTTATTATTATTTCTTCAAATTCTATTGTTGAAATCTTAGGTCAATTTCCTCATTCCAATCAAAAGAAGGCCAAAACAAGATGGATTTTTTTTTTTTGCTAAAATAGCACCTAGATAGACAATATATTTACTACATTTCATGAAACACTAAAAGTACAAAGTCTAATCAGTAAAAAAACTAAATGTTATGACCACGTGACCACCTGAATCAACTTCACAGCTTTCTAACAACCCGACCATGTGCTGGAGCGATTGAGGAGCTCTCGAGCGTTTCCTCTGTCCGCAGCAACAAAAGCTGTCATCCGTCATGCACTTCCTGTTTGTTCTCAAGTTTCCTGTATAAGCCAAAGGACTTCCCTCACAACCCCCTGGAAGCACTGAATCTCTCAACGCTCTGCTTATCTGCTCAGCACACGGTGACACAAATATGGACTCAAGATTCATGGGTGCACGCACACAAACACACACACTTTCCAACAGTAAAGCTTCACATGAATCATTAACGAGAACAAAACAAGAAACTAGTACTGACGAGAGACGAGAGAAGCTTTACCAGCACTAGTGAAAGATGTGCAGAATGTTTTTGCCCCCAAATTTCTGTTTTTTGGGGCTGTATGAAACTTGTTGGGACACTAATTAGTCTAGAATTACTAAATGATAACAGACACAAAAACTGATCATCAATCAAAGATAATGGAGTAAAGGATAGGGCTCTCTGTAGTAAAGAAATAAAACATTAATTATTGAGTTTAAAGGATTTAGTACATTATAATGCAGTCATTTATGTGGCTTTTTTGGTGTTCTGACTTTATCATGGAGGGCATGATAACTGATCACAATCTATTAGTTGCTCGATGCTGTGAATTTATACAACTTCTGATATCCAAACTAAACCTGTACCCTACTATTTTCTGCTATACTGTTTATTGAACTTTTCTTTTTTGCGCTTGTCACCCTTCCCCACATCTTTCTGCCAGCTCCTGTATCTGGTGACACTGACATTTTACCACTGTGTTGACAGAGCTCTCCCAGTTCAGGCTGCTGGGTCGTCTCTTGTTTACCTCTCCTCTTCAGCCTCTGAGCAATCATTTGCTATCATGGGGCCCCGTGGTTTTGGGCCATCAGGAAGGGCTGCGGGCCCACCAGGACCACCAGTGGCATCTCCACCACAGTAAACTCAGCCTGGCAAACTCCCTGCAAGAACAAAGACAGGAAGAAAGTGTGCCAATAGTGAGTGTGTGGTAGAAAAGTGCTGATCTTGTATGCTAATCAGGGGGAAGAAGTGCTGAAGTTGCTCATAAAGCCTAATGTTTCAAATCAGCCTTAGGATGCAGGCTATTAATACTAAAGTCAGTGAGATGATGCAACTAAAGTGCTACGTCTGACTTTAAAGTTTTGAGACACGCGTACAGACAGACCCAACTGGTCCTCTACTGCTGCGGATAGCAAGGTAACACTCCCTCTGGGCTTTGATGGCACAATGTTTAATTCATGAAGATGCCACGACTCCCACCGAAGCTTCAATGCTCAAGTTAAATGTATCAGAGAAGAAAAACGAACTCCCTTACTGCATGACTACATGCCAAAATGTGTCCACCTTAATTATTTAACATTGTAGGTCGGTGACATAAGTGCAGCGCAAAAAAGCATTCTGAGTGAAAAACAAGGCAGGCTGACTGCTGCAAACACGAAGGTAGTAGTTTTTGTGTGCAGGTTTGCCTTTGATACTTGTCCACACATTGCTGTTTCGTCCACGAGCGCTGATGTTGCTCAGCGCTGCACTTTACCTGAGTGCATGTGAAGTGGTGCTTCACACAGAGAGGAAATCGTGTGCCTTCAGGTCCTCATAAACCTCACAGAGAGATTAACAGAATACACAATCCAGTTGAACATGGGCAAACTGGAAACTACTAGATTAGTTCCCAGTTAACAATTGAGACATTTGGGAAATTTTTGATTATGAGATGACATGCTGCTTGTGTGCTTGTGCATTTCAGCCAACATCTGACCAGTTTTATAATATAACATACAGCATGAAGTCGCAGCTAGAAGAAAATAAGAGCCTTTCTTCCAAAGAAGTCTGACAAACATCACCATCTATTTACAAAGCAGCACTAATTAGTTCAGTTCTCCTGCACATTAGCTGGTCATGTTTATAATGATATTTATAATGATATGTGTGTATGATATAACAGAATTAGTTGTCATCCAAAACACAGAGTGCACAGTGGAGACTCATTTGTTATGTTACATTATTACACATAGTCCAGTTTTTTTTTTTATGACATTGGCTTATTTTTGTGTAACAAGCTGATTATTCCAAATTATATTACCAATAAATTAAACATTTATATTACAGTTGGGTGAAAAAAATATGGTTTAGTGACTGAGTAAATCTGCAAGAATATGTAATATGATAATATAAATATAATACAATATGAAATAATGTTAATGACTTAATATTCTGCATCACCAAACTGATAATTTAGCATCAGTAAATGTTACCATAGAGACTTTGAGCCGGATGTTTGAGATGAAAGAGACCAAAACAGATTTAAAAGTGAGTGAATATTGTGCTTAGATCAGTAAGGTGTCAGTCAAATGAATCAGTGACAAACAAATGATAATTTTGCTCCATAACTGCTGGATGTGTGTGAATGATAAGTACGTTTTGGCAAAAAAGCCAAAAAAAAAAAAATTGTTGATATGAAGAAATGGTGACCAAACAATCGACTTTCTTGGAGCTTGCGACCATATCAGATATTCTTCATCAACAAGAGGAGAAATGTTTATCCATCAACTTTCATCCAGTTCAATTTCTTGTTTTCAAGTTTTTGATTGTTTTGAAAAATCGTACATGTCATAACTTCACATATTCTAAACGGCTGTATTTACTTTTGCTGTACTGCCAAGGACACATTTAGACCAAGGTAAACAATAAAGTCAGTCTAATTTAACTCAATCTAACTGTGTATATTTTAGCCTGTATAATGCTGCTCTCTGTTCTCTGTTAATGTTTTTTGTCAACAAGGCTTAAATAATTTCCGGGTTAAATAAAAGAAAAATGAAAGTAAACAAATCAGATGTGACTTTCTGCAATTGGAGAAATAGTGTGACATTGATAAAGTGTATAACAAAAAGCAATTTTTTGATGTGCTTTCATGAACGTGCAGCCCCACATTTTAACCAGGATTACCCAGAATCGAGTGGATTTCAGAATTGCAGGTGGGGATTATGGCATTATTTCTTCAATCCCAACCCAGTAGTTCAATATTTCACTTGCAGATTACAGGGACACACAGCCCATGTGAGTCCCTGTCATATGTATCTGTCAGCTGAGGTCAGCGGCTGCTGGGCTGTCATTACGTAAATCTTATTCACATGTGACACATGATGTAAATCTCTTCAGAGAGAATCAATATCGTTCTGAGTGAAGCAGATGAAGATGTGAGGTGTTTCCCATTTTCTGCGGGGGTTTAGAAGACATATGGCTGTTTCCCCTGATGAAAGACTTTTTCCTTATGTTGTCAAAACAGCAGCACGCCGGCAGCAGGGAGAGAACCCCCTACAAGAATAGGCATCCAGCTGGGGTCAAAGGTCAGGGCCCTCCCTGCCAGTCAGAGGAGAGGAGTGATAACAGAAGACGGTGTCCATCTGTAAGCTGAAATCAAACCAACAGCTTAGGTTTCCACTCTTCATCCTCCCTGCCTGGTTTCTGCTCTGTTTCTGATTGCTGCCTGTGCTCAGCTACGATGATTTCCCTGCAGAAGAGCTTCCCATGCATGAACTATGTTCTTCCCTGTTTCGATGACTGCGACAGAAGATAGATTGAATCAGGGGCAGAAGGAGTAAGTCACCTCTTCTACCTGCCATCTATCTTTATTTAATCTGTCACCACAAAGCTCATAAAGACAGTTCACGACCTTCCAGCCTCAGCTCCTCCATCCTCAGCTGTCTCAAAAAAGCTCCACAGACTGAGATTTATACCCACTCAAGGCCATTACAATGTTATCACCACCTTTTGACATAGTACTGGCTTGTTTGATGGGGCATCTCCCACTATATCCCCCTTTAGAGAGACTTTAAGTCCTTTTCCTTCTCCATTGTGGCTTTAAGACATTTAATGTATCCGTAAAAGGAGGTCTTCTCTCTCTCTCTCTCTCTCTCTCTCTCTCTCTCTTCAGAGGACTGTGAAACTGTTTTAAACTGTGGTTGGCACAAGAAATTGACTCTCCAATTATATATTCAGCTACTGCACAGTTAACCTGTATGCCGACTCTGAACTTTGGTTGAAGTTTTGGCTATTTTAGACATTCACTGTATTGTATAATCCAAAATTATAAGGTTACAATGAATTGGTAATAAATATATTAATACATTTGCAAACAAAAAACTCATCAGCAAAAACATATTCTGTACTTTAGGTTTTAACTGCTGAGGTTTTACGTTGTGCCTCCGCTCAGTTTGTCGTTCTGATAGTATTTAAAACATCTCTGTTCTCTGGATTATCCAGACTAATCAGGACACTGTTCTTGGAAAGACAAGTTGCTGCTGAAGTTTTAGAAATCGCAGACACACATGTCAAAAACTGTGTGAATGAATAAGAAATTAACATCACAGCTTGATGCCATTTGAGAATCTATTCTTTTTTTGTTGTTAGTTTGTAATTTGGTTGGACTGACGCTTCTTTTAAGCCTCCTGCTTCACAAGATTACTGCTGCAGGAGAAAGACTCTGAGATGTGAATGACCTCATCTTCATGTTTACTTTTCAGACTAAAGATAACCATCTCTGAGTCAATCATTAGCATGTTGCTGCCCTGGAGATCTCACGCCAGCCAGCCAATATTAGCTGTGCCCTCATTCACATGTACATCCTGTCACTGTGACACTGTTACAGACTTATGACTTGATAAGACAGTGCTAATATTACCGGAGCAGAGCGGGGCTGCATCTAAAGGAACACGATGGAAGCGTGAGACATGCTTGCTGACGTTCTCTGATTGGCAGCATTACATACTGTACAGCCACAGTGACTGAGATAACACATCATTATCTATTTTCAGTTGGCTTTACTGAGCCTGGTCTGTTATTATGTGTGCAGTGTGGAGAGGGGTTGTAGACAAAGACACAATTTTCATCCTTTGGGTGCTATACAATGTGAAAACTCCTCCACGTCAATCATCTCTTTTCCATCTTTTCCATCAAATCACAGAAAATTTCAGGACCTTGGCAAAGAAAACCCAAACTATCTGTATTACTGCAAGAGGTAATCTTTTTTCTTTTACAAAGTGGGTGAACTGACCCTTTAAAATGTTGGGAAAGCAACAACAGCTCACTGATCTTAACCAAAGTAGGCAAAGACTACATTAAACGTGTTAAACCTGAGTGCAGCTTGAAATGGGACACCAGGCGTTACACTGTTTCCACCTGACACACTCTCTCACAGCTCCACCACCTCTCTCTCCCTACATGGAAGTCTCACAGAACCCTTGTTCTATATCTAATTTGCAGTGTTCATGCAGCCAAGCATTCTTTAAAAAAGAGAAGTTTACTGATAGTGTGCAACTGATGGTTTCAGTGGTTTGCTAACCATGCTTTAATATTTTACTCTTACCCTGGCTGTAAAAGTCTGAGTCTGCGTCAATGGAATGTGTGAATCATGCCGAGCAGCTTTGACAATAGCACAAAGGACACTGGAGTCACTACAGTTTATTAAAAAGGCAGGAATGTTAAGTGCAGTCCAAACTGCAGGCTGAGAGCCAACCATGGAGTCACTGAGTAATGTACACACAAGCTAAATTAAGTCTCGCAGGATTTCTGAAGTGTCCTTGAGCAAAACAAACAGTCCTGGACTGTTGCGCTGTAGCTGACCCTGCATTTAAATCTGTTTTTCCCTTTCGATGGATAAATTGTGTGTCACGCCTTACATATAGTATATACTGTTCTCAGGAATCTTTGGACATTTTACTGATTGGCATGAAGCAAATTCAACAAGAGGAGGATGCCGGAGTGACACTGCATAATTATTATGTCTCGTCTTGTTTGTTAATTTGTCTAAGTTCACTTGTGTTTAGTCTTGTCTCTCACTTCCTGTTTTATTTTGAAAACTAAACTCTCCTCTCGTTTCAGGCTGATGACTTCCTGTCCTTGTGTGTTTCCCACCTTTGTGATTGTCTGCCCCGCCCTGATTGTTTCCACCTGTTCCCCATTACCTTGTGTTGCGTCTCCCTCTGTCTCGTGCCAGATTGTCTTGTCCTGTCGAGCATTCATGTTGCCACTTGTATCTTGCTAAACCATTGGAAACCATTGTATCGAGTTCTTGGAAAGTATTTTGTCATTGTCCTAGTCCATAAGTATTGTTTGCCTTCCTGTCCTTATTAAAGTGTTCATCTGTCGGAGAATTTCCGGTGTCTTGCTTTTGAGTCCTACCTGGTCCAGTGCATAGCCCTGATGATAATAATATGAAAAACAGAAACACTGGTGTGGCTGATGGTTTCACAAAATTATCGAATTAAATATCCAAAAAACAATGATGCTTGATCAAAGCTTATTATATTTTTATATTAACGATGGATAAAATGATTGTGTGCAACATGGAAGGAGCTGCTTAAAATGACAAACCCACAGAAACATTATCTCCCAACTTTGTAGTTCCCCTCAGCTCTACGAAGCATTTTAGCATCTCATTGTTTTAGTTTTGCAGTCTGCACCTTTACTGTTTTGATCACTCTCATGGCTTCCACCAACCCTGTTCCCAAATTAACACAGTTAACAACAAGCTGGTGAACATGGTGGAGCATTTCGCACCTAAAGAGCCAGATATTTCCCTCAGGAGTTGGTGGAGACCAAAAACAGAGTAAAAAGGAGAGTGACTGTTGAACCAGAAACATGACTCCAAATAAATGCTAATGTTGCTATATGTTTTCTGGATGAGCAATAGGCAACTGTTTGCTGACACGTATGCCAATTTAAAAAGGCAAAAATATGTCTATGTTGTATTTTCAGTTTGTCCTGCTGCCCCAATAAACCACAAAATGATTAATACTGCTTTATACTGCTTAGGTCCCATTATTAGTAATGTGCTGTGATTAGCTGTGACTAAACTACATTAATTTGAGAGAAGAAAAAGTAAAATCTCAACATATGAGACCCTACTCCTAATGAAATTACTCTTCTCTACAATGGGTGTCAGATTCCAGCAACATTCCTCTGTTGCTTTACAACAGAGGCCAGTAAATGTGTACCCTCCTGTAACAACAAGTCTTAAATGTACTTTGTGTTTATAGAGAAAACAAAGCAGGACCTCCTAAGAAACCAGTCACTGCTCAGTCAGGATGTGGTGGACATCGCCTT
The DNA here is from genome assembly GCF_042242105.1 of Pempheris klunzingeri. NCBI lineage: Eukaryota > Metazoa > Chordata > Actinopteri > Acropomatiformes > Pempheridae > Pempheris > Pempheris klunzingeri. The sequence continues at coordinate 8,535,023 of NC_092015.1, read as the reverse complement.
GGTAAAGTGTCACATAAAGCTAATCTACACCATGTGCTTGAAACCCAACACACTGACCGAGAGCAGAGGAACAACAGGATGGACGGCCTTGTCAGTGACGGAGAGCTCCCTGGTGACCCATCAATACAGAACAGCACTGCCTAATGATCAAATTCTTTATCTTCCATCACCCAGCCTCCCTAAGCCTGGCTGTCTCCAGCTTGCAGGCCACAGCCAGGGTCCATAAGGCAAGAGAGCACAAGGGCCACAGCCCAGGCATCAATCGGCTGCATTTTTAATGGCCCTAAAAACCTACTTTCTCAATCAGTCTCTCACTAGAGGTGAATGAGTGGGCGGGGCTCAGTGGCAAAAGTATGACAGCATATCACATACAATCTAAATCTCAAAATCTACGAGTGCAAATGTGATCCATGCATGTGAGTGCAGAGGAGCTGCGTGCTAGAACCATGCTAGAATCTGAAGGACCGTGTGACTGTTGTTGCTCTTATGCTCACGAAACTTTCACCTGTTCACCCGCAAGTAGTTTTTCTTTTTGACAATAAGTAGGTGTAACATAGATGTAGAAACTTTGATACCTACGCTACGCATCTACTCATCTGATATACTAGAGCGATCAAGATCTACAAGTAAACGGTACTGAGAGATGCAGACTTCACTACAAATTCAGAAACAGTAGATTTTATTCCAGCAAGTAACTAGTGTCATGTTCAATTTCTCCTGTTCATAGCAAACCAAATATTGATATGATTTGTTGGTGAAGTCTACATCCCTCAATACAGACTGTATTTGTTTACCAGTGGCTCTGCTAAAATGACCTCAACATGGCGAACTATTGTAACTATACGTGGTCATTTCTTCACACAAAGAGCATGTGTTTTGCTTAAGAATGCCTTTTTCTCACTTTGACACAATGTGGCTAAGACAAGCATGTGCTAACCATCATGTTAGACATTTTCTGCCCTTCAAAGAGTGACACATATTTGGACAGACATTCTCCCGGAACAATGGATTCCCATGAAAGTTAAAGATTACCAGTTTAAAGGTTTTAGGATGGTGTAGGATCAAAATATACCCCCCCAAATGGAGTTATCAACCAATCGTGATGTCTGCCTTTTCCACAGATGTAATTACCCAGCTGTATTTGGCAAGTATTATTTTTATTCAGCTGGGAAAATTAGCAATAATCACAACTCTGAGCATGACAGTGAAGTTTCAGTCGGCCAATCAAGACAATAGTTTTGGATCCCACAAACCCAGAAGAATGTACCGCAGATCCCTCTCTCGGCATCTCTCATCCCACGTGGCTGAGCCTTAATCAGAAACAGGCAGACTGGATTGGGTCCCACATGTGGAAGACTGGATTATAAAAACTGTGAACAATTAACATGCACGAGGGTCTGCCCTGCCTCAATGAGAAAGGAATGGTATCTGCTTATGTTAATTTCTCTGGATTAATTTAAGAAGCTTTTAAGGGCACTTCGGTGGGAGGGATTTTTAAAGTAGAGTGACTCTTTTCCTGCTTTGTCAAGCCAAGTGAAAACTGCTCCCTGCATTAACGAAACAACGGCCCATCTAAAACTTCAGAACTCCTGTATGCATGAACAATGAGTTAAATGTGAGCAACGAAGTCTTTGGTGCCACTACACAACAACACTTTGGGGCATATCGGGAGGAGAGCGTTCCACTGTGCCTGTGTTTCTGTGGTGTTGGCTCAGAGCTGAGCTGGCGCCGCGTTTGGCCCCATGGCTGCGGCTCCAGATGTGATCTGTCTCTCTCTGTGAAGGACTGCTCAGCACAGCCCAAGGAGGAAGATGAGGAAAACTCTGCAGCAGGACTGAGAGGGAGGAGGTACAGCTGCAGGGAAACTGAAACGTGACCTCCTCCTCCTCTTACGCCCTGTTGTCCTCAACACTCCCCGCACCACCCTGTGTGACACATAACTCACTCTCAGAGGTCTGACGTTCAAGGGACTGTGTGAAAATTATTTGGGCTGGGAAAGGGGCTGAACTTTACGCTTCACTTGCCCAGTGTTCTTGATATTTTCTTTGGACCCTCATCTTGACTGAAGCACTGTTCCATCATATAATATCAGTGCTGAATTGGTACAACTCATTTAACAGATATCAAGCCTTCATTTTTCATGTTTATGTCCTTTCTCGCTTCCAACTCAATCAGCTGACTGAGGGCGTTCACACTTTTCAGTTTATCCAGTTAGATTTGACGCGACCTGTGTGAACCAATCATCTCATTGCTGTCAGTTTTTGTTGGCAGTGTTTGAACAACTTGAACCATCTCCACCTCATTCACCTCCAGTTTCATCAGAACCAGCTGTTCATCAGATCCTTTACATAAGCCGGGCTGTTCCCCACTCTGTCGCCACCACTTTATCAGGGGATATTCCTGTAGACATTATTTAGTACTTTACCACTTATACTACTTATATACTTCCCATGTTAAATAATGACATCCTAATGTGTCCAATAGAAAAAAAAAACCCTCACATATCTAACTAAACTTAATAACTAATCCTTTTTTCAGTTAGTCTCTTCTGATTTAACTTCAGGTTGTGTTCTCCACTTAATGTCTCAATGAAACAATAATATAATTAACAGTGCACACAGTATAGAAGTGAATTTGGAAACATTGTGAATTTCATGAACAACGACGACAATAAGAATTTGTTGACAAGCTTTTTTCATAATGAAAAGAAGACTAAATCCAAACAAAAGCACCCTTTGACAACAAGAATAAACAAGAATTATGACAAAAAGTGTAACATCTTTTTGTGGTCAAAGAATAAAAACTAGATATGAAAGATGGATATACTGTTTAGGCAAATCAGTTTGTGTTTTATTACTGTTTTTTCATGTTGTATGCCTCAGATTACTAAAGCAATGTCCTCTTCCACCCTTTAACCAAAAGGAAAATCACAATACCCTCTGACCCCCCTCACTCCCTTATAATTTTCCTACAGTCCCTGAAACAGAGCCAATGAAATGATCCCCTCTGATTGATACAGTGATGTGACAGTGATGACCCTGTGGTCTTTCTCAGCCTCCACCAGTGGACGCCTGCCAGTCCTGCTGTAAATCAACCTCACTGGATAAATTCCTTCATCGCATTAACTCTCCCCTTTTGTTAGGGGCCAAATATTGCCGATTTACATATGCAATTAGCAGTGCTGAGGGGGCACATTTCAGCCTGACCATAGTTGTCATGGTCCAGAAGAGTAATGCAATTAGAGCCAATTGTTTAAGCACACCCGCCCAGTTCAATTACTCGTGTGCAGCTGACAATTACTGTCTGGCTGTTTGAGATGAATGACTAATGAATGACATCAGGACATGCTTCCATCTTGCATTACTGCACGGCTGAGCTTCTACAGACATGGTTGTCATAATAACACCAGATTCCTTTTAAATAAATCCTAATGGAGAATGGTGAGTTCTGTTCAAACATTTTCAGCGATTTTTAATGATGAGTTAAAAGAGAGGATTGAGATATTCTCTTGTTTTTAATGGGACTTTGTAATTTCGCCCTCTTGAACATGATCTAGGAAATGAGAAGCAACAAAGATTTAATCTAATGTTACACCCAGAGGGTGTTTGTTATCATCTTTTGTCTCTTTTTCACAGTTTTACATTGCAAGAAGAAAAAAAAATGCAAAAAATATGTTTTCTCGCTCACATCTATGTTATAAAGTGAGCAATAAGAGGTAGGAGTACTTAGAAGAGGCAGAAACCTCCACGGAGCACACTGAGCTCATTGTTTTTCATCTTTTGCACAAAGTTCATGTCCCACGGCTTCAAACAGCCTGAAATCACAGAGGGACAGGATTTTATTAAAAGTAGGAAGGATCTGTTTGTATGAACGGCTCAGATTTAATAAAGTATATAAACAATTCTTGTATCTCACATATTACAAAGCTATAATGTACAGTATGTAGCTTTTTTTTTTGACATTTTCAGCAGAATTTGAAGACAATCTGTCATTTTTACAAAGAATAGATGAGATCAGCATCTTATTAAACCTGCAACAGTGCACACTATATAATGATATTTATACTTCATACAAGCATCGGTTGTTTATCTCGAGGGTTTTGATGCTGGGCTCTGTATGCCACATGAACTCCATGCAGAAGTTAGATTATTTATTTGGCTGGCGGCCCTCAGTAATCAATACCCTGGGGAACTCCACCAATTTTACACATCAAAGTCTGTTTACAGGTCTCGGGGAGGACTACTGCACATGTGAAAAAAGTTTTTTGGCTCCAGAGGGAGCTGCATGAAGTCTGGTAATTGCCTCAGGTGATGTCACTTGAGTCAGCGTCAGCTGGGGCTGAAGTTTTGAAAATGAAAAAAATGTGGAGGTGTGGAGTTAGAAGGGAGTTTACCAGACCTCTGCAGCCCGCTCGTCATCTCTGCTGGAGGCTGACAGCTCGAGGTCACAATAATCGCCACCACAACTGAATGTCTAACAGAACTCTGCAGTCAAATTGCACTGTGGGTAATGTAAGTGCCTGGTTTTGACAATTAAGAAGAAGGCGTGGAATAAAAATGATGATCTCTTGTTCTGCAAAATTGGACGAGCACTCCTGATATTTATTTGGCAAAAATGACTCATAAGTGAATGTTGATACTGTGTTGCATTAGAGACAAGTGTACCATGAACCCATCATAAACAGAGGCCTCACAGAATGAAAGGATCGCTGTTGTTGTTGCTTTAGAGAAGAAAAGGTCATTCACACACATTTCTTTTAAACTCCACTGACTACATCTATTCTATGCCAAAGATATGGAATTAAAACAGTTTGAATCCAAGGTGTACTTGTTTGATTGAAATAAATTTGATCATATTATTTATCTGTGTTGATAACGTCATGTGTTGTTCAAATAACCTGGTGCAGAACAGGGCACAGTAGGTGCTGTTTGCATGCTTTTATTCACATGGGGGCAGAATTAGATGGTAAAAGTTAATATTTTTAACCTTTTGTTTTCATTTATATCTACAGTAAATTTGTGAAAATTTTTTTTTTTAAATATTTGATGTAAGGGATCCAGATTTGTTGCTGCTTATATATGAAAGAAACAGTACTATGATATAGAAATGTACCATACATAATAATATAATGATATAAAATAGGATATTCTGCATTATGTGCATGTTTTGTTTTGTATTTGACTTTTTGGTTTAATCCTGACTGTATTAGAGTATTTTCACATTGTAGTTTTAATAAATCTACTTAAGACAAAGATCAGAATACTTACTCTCACCACTGATACTGGTTTTGTCATTCAGGAAAAAAAAATCTAATTCTATCTATGCTAACAGCAGCACAAATGGCCATATTTGTGAGCCCTTTTTAAGTGTCACCTTTTCAAACCTGAGGAGCAATCTTGTTGCCAATAAATGTCAGCTTTGTGTCAGGACAGCTTGGCCCGGCAACAAAACATCAATTGTTTCCAATTGGCAGAATTTCCTTCCCTCAGCCGTGGCTCCGGCCAATCAGAAGCCAGCTTGGTGGAACAGAGCACGCTCACCGTGGCAACCGCTCCACTCTACCTCTGCTCACTGACACTCCTCACACCGTCCTCTCTGTCTTATGGCCAAAATAACACCCACCGGTGAACTGAAACTGGCCGTTCCTGCAGCCCAAAATGAGTTAAATCCTCACCTAGCAGAGGAAGGGGGGTTGTGGTTGTTTTGCACATGCTATGCTGCTTTTTGGACGACCTTTCGTCTAATAAACCGGGTCTTAAGAGTCTAATATTTCACGTTAGGAGGTGAGGTTATCTCAGAGGTCGAGGGCGGTGACTACAAATGAGTAAGACATGAGACAATCTGAAAGCAGGGGTTTGTGCAAGGCAGCGTCCTCTGTCTAAAGCAGATGCTTGTGGGGGAAGCAGTGATATTTGAGCCACAGCACAGATGTGGGAATACAGCTCAAGACAAGTGTGGGTGGTGCTGTGTGTTTCAATGCAGCTGGGTCAAAAGACAAACCACACTTATTTGAGTAACCCTTCCCTGACCGCGCGCCAGCAAACACACATCTGTACACAGGAACAAATACACACAGGGATACTAAACATGCAGACCCCCAATGGAGAGACCTGCTTGACACAGAGCTGAGAGTATTCACTCCCCTACTTCTTTAAAACGACAGTGTAGCCGTTGGGGGCTCAGAGAGACTGGGAAGCCATGTTTAGAGGATAATCTCAGCCAGGCCATCTGGTCAAGATTTTCTCTCTTTTCTCTGGAATTCTTGTATTTACCATGAAAAGACAAAAAAAAATCTTTTTGCAGTCTTCAAATGTGACTAAACGTCACATGGATTTGATTTACTTCTTCAAATAGATAATTGAACTGCGTTTGTAGCAGATAGGGCAGCTTGTGCAGCATCCCAAACCAGTGGTGAACTATATAATCTATACTTATACCATTACTGATCACTTCCAGTTGCTTGTGCCCATCTGGATGCTTCTGCAATCCCATTGCTCTCCCAGTTTAATCGCTGTTGACATAGGAAATTTAATCTAGATATCTTGGTGATGATGAAAGTGGTTGTAATAGGATTAAGCTGGGCTTGACAGGAGTGTGACATCGCTACTGCAGGGCATTACTCCATGAGCACAACACTGAATTATACTGTTGGTGGGACGTATTTGACACATGCTCAGAACTGAAGAAAATGCACGAATTCAAAGCCATAAAATGAATATGAATTATATGTATATGTTCCCAGATTAAATCAGAAAGCAGTCATTATAAAATAAATACCAGTGAATTTATCTGTAGGTTTTAGCTAGCTGCTAAGTTTGCTCTTATTATATTTAATTGCATGCTATGTAGTTTGAGATTTTTCACAACCATTGCTTTCCATTCACCTCCATACCGCTAAAAAATCATCAAGCACTCTTGAAGTGGCACTCTTGTGTTGTATAATCCATCTCATCCATCTGTGATATAATGAATTACACAATTTATGCAATTTTCAAGATTCTGCTAGTGGAATTTAATACTGCACAGAAATGAATGGCAACCCATTGGAAGCCTTGGACAAAAGGAAAAAACTGTATTTAAATGTTTCATTTTAAGATCTAAAGATATTAGAAATAAATACAGGCATGTATTTATCCCATGGGTCATTTTTGGATATTTTTCAGTTTTGAGGACTTTCACTGTGCCAGTGTAATACGCTAATTTTATAGATTTTTTTTCTTTTTCATTTCTCCTCATTGTTATTGTAATAATAACAATATAATAATAGATCATAACTAACAATATATAAGCATTTTTAGTAAAGTGTAAAACTGATCTGCTGCTCTGCTGGTATGATAGCATATCATAAGTTCTAAAAATACTCCATTTGCAGACAAAGCCATATTGTATGACACAATATGTGCTCTGCTCTGCCAGCAGACATCACTGTTATCATTGAAAAAGAAATACACATGTAAGCACATGCTGAAAATCAACCACATACACACATCTCAATAGTATGTAGTTATTGGCATTCAGTGTACATAAGTTTAATTGCCTGATCAGACCAATTCCCTAATGTGTGGGGTAAGAGGTTTATTGTGAGAGGATGTGTAAGACAAGAGCTTTATCTTGTTGAAAAATAACTTTATATGTCACTTTTAGTTTGCCAATACCTGCTAGTTATTCTACAAAATTGTGCATTTGAACTTCAGAAAATGGGAGATAAAAATAGGCTGAATGGCCATAAAAAAACTATTTTAGTCTGGACTCAAGGATCTTAAAGTATTTTGCTCTGCTCATGTATCTGCCATGTGGCCTTTTACCATACGGCCAGATTATGGGTTGCACGGTTGCAGCCACAGAAAGCCATTACTTAGGGGCTAAAGGCAGGAGTTAAGATTATCTGCAGGACTTCAGGCCAGAGAGATTTGTTTCTGCAAGCACAACGTAACACTGTGTTTAGTAGTGAGAGGATTCTGAGGTGGCAAGGGTTAAATCCTCAGTTAAGCTAATTTAATTCTGGCTGATGACCATTTTAGTTGAATTTCTGGGCAAATAGTGCTAATGTTCCTTTTAACCCTGTTTGACTGTGAATATCAGTATCAGTTCTTTAAAGCAGGAAAATCAGAGAAATATATGCAGCTCCCTAAAAGCTGCTCTTTCTCTGGTCTATCTAAACTAGTTAATATATTAATGTGTTCCTATATTGTTATTGTTTACTATTAAAAAAACAACCACTGATCACACATTAAACTTCATATTCACCTCTTTACATGTATGTCTGTAAAGCATGGATGCAAATATTAACACTGACTACTTTGGTGGAAAATGTAGTTCCAGGCAATAATATAATCATTATGATTTTCATTGAAAATGTTTCTTAAAATAGCAAAACTGATTTCTTTTTATCACCGGTGGGCAGCAGAAAGATGTGGATACATAATTGACTTCTCACCACTTTTTTTGATGAACTTGTACGAAGAGTTTTTTCGCTGCCTATCTGTTGAAAATAATAATAATAAAGAGCATTGAGAATGAACCAGAAGAGTCAAGTTGTGCAGCTAAACAATGAACTGAATTTTATTAAAGACACTATTATAGCCACTTTAACAAAAACTGCATTAAAACTATCCTGTGCTATCTTTCACATGAATGGCTTAACTTATAAAGAAAAGTCTTTCAGTCACTCTCTCCTCTCTCACTATTGATGTGGTAATGACAACTTAGAACATCAATAGAGTATTGATATTCACCGATATGTTAAGTTAGAAACAGAGAGGCTTCTTTTTTTACTTTGGACCTGATCGCAATTGAAGATTTGCTTGGACAGGTGGGGAATGTGGAGAATAATGTAGAAGATACCAAACCAAAGGGATACACAATACAGTCAGAGTGACATTCTTTTAACAGAGGTTTTGTTGTGGATTTCCAGGATGCCTCCAGAGGTTCACACACTGCAGGGACGATTTGTCATCATGAATGTCAACTCATGTAAGCAATGGTCACTGAAGAGCCCTTTCAGGTTCACCGACTGAAACCACAAACCTCCTGCGTACACACTGCACACATGACCATGAAAGTTAAACATGCACTGTTTTATCTGAGAGGGTGCTTATTAAAATGCAAAACACTGGGAGTGAGTTTTGCCCTCAGATGTACACAGAGGAAATGGCTCATGTGAAAAAAAGAAATTCCCACGCTGCATGGCACTAATCTAATGCAAAGGGTGACAATGAATTCTTGGCAATGCAAGAGAGAAATGTTTCAACCTCTGTCCTGCTTTTGTCTCACTATTATGCATCTATACACATAAATGTTTCTCTTTTATGAAATAATGTAAAATACAACCTAAGTCTTAATGTCACAAGCGTCAGAGCGATTTCTGCAAAATGTTATGCACACACACACTCACCAAAACATGTGAGTCAGCAAAGATAATAATCATTGTGAATCACATACACACATTACAGTTTCTCTGTTGAGCTGTGTAGTGTTCAGGAGGCAACAGATTTCAAGACACCACGTGTTCTCAAAAACACACTTTTGTCTCTCACAGTTTATAATCAGCAGTTGACAGATTCTCACACCTCTCTGGATGTTTGTATCAGAGCCGTCGGGGAATCCTCACAGATGTGTCAAATACTGGCCGTTTTTATAGTGAAATTACCTTTACGACTGAAATGCTTTTGCAGGCCTTTATGTGATGTTGTGCAATACAACTGTTTTTAAAGGTTTCCTATTGAACAACTGAGAGGAAAAGAGCATTTAGCTTTGGGGGCAGTGATAACAAGCTGTGAACACAACTCATACGTATTACCTGTTAACCTTATGTGATAAATCTGTGAGTAAACAGTTGCCCATTAACCCATCCAGCAGTTACAGAACAACATTAGATTTCATTTGGAGTTGTTTTTCTTTCCACTGGATGGGTGTAAGTAGCTCTGTTTTTAGTCTCCGCCAACTCCTGGCTCCTCAGCCACTGAAAGCTTCACTAACTTTATCTGTCTGCTGTGTTAGATAGAAGCTGGGAGCATGTAACAGCATTACGTGATTACAAACTAAAAGTCAGTGTAATCTGTTATAAAACCAGTTTGCATGTTTTCCCTGTGCAGTAATGCCTTCTTTTAACATATTTCCAGACAGCGAAGGTCGGCAAAGCCTGAGGATGGTTTACAAGAAGCCGTCTCTGCATCTATCTGGATCTACAGGGATCCATTCATGTGGCAATATGCACTTATATTTTAAGCTCTGTTTTTGACGGGTTCTCTTTTTTGAATATGCACCGCTTCTTGTCTGTCAATCACATCGATGCCTTTTGCTCTGAGCAACTCCAGTCAGTCAAGCCTACAGTGTAACTAGTGATTTTTAATCTATTACATTTCAAAATTAGCCTTTTTTCTGATGTTTTTCGAGCTTCTTCTTGAGGGTTAGGGTTAGGGTGACTTGTAGGATGAAGAAAACATGTTAAAAATAATGAAACAGCATCTGGAGTCTTTTGTTTGCTCACAACAAGAGTCTGAAGAATAACAAAATACTTGTGCATATTTTGTCATTTGTATTTGTGGTTTTAACTATTGATGCTTTTATAGAATCAACCATACAATTTTTCTTGCACATTTATAACATCAATCAGAGATTTCATTGATGCTTATGGGTGAGCTTATGGCCTGTGAGCACCTCCAAGTTCCTTTCCCCAGAGCCAGCATGGTATTCCTGTAATCCAGACCAGTCATTGATCCAAACCCTGCAGCATCATGCTGCCACGGTGGGTCTGACTGACCTTTGACCCCAGGTCACGGCTCCTGGTCTCACTAGACTGGTTTTAAAAAGAGATTAAAACTATCAATCACTGGCTGGATGGAGGCACATCAGAGGGAATAAGTAAATCAATATGCAGGAGAGGTGTAGGAGTCTTTTTCTTTCCAAATAATAAATCGTCCAGCTGCATTTTGCCGGTATTCTGTGCAGTTGAGAAGCCAGTCAGGTCAGTGAGGTCAGAGCAGTCAGACAATCTTATCATAAGCAGTTGTGGTCAACTAAAACTCTATGTCATTCAGTCTGTGATCCAGGAGAAAAGTGAAAACAAGCCTCCAGCATCTGTATTGTCTGAAATCTACAAGCCTTTAATCAATCTAAGCATGAAGCCCCACATAGAAAACCACATGCACTCCAATGGGAGTGTCAGGCAGTCCTCTCACTGAATTAGATATACTTGCATGTGCGTAGGGTCTCATCTGAGTGTTTCAGATATTTTTGTAATGATTTACATAAGATGTTACATACTGAGCTCATATCACAATAGTCACAAAGGATATGCAATCATTTAACACCTTTGCAGCTGTTCCCATTCCCGTTTCAGATCAGTGGAATTATACGGGTGACTCACAGCTAATGCCTTTTGGTTTGGAGGGATGGATCGGGTGGAGCCGCCTGTGAGTAATGCAAGATTAGATTTTGGATAATCCAAGACAGAACATGCAAGAAGGTCAAAGTACTTGACAAGGTGATTCTGACTCTCAACACCTTTCATGTAAGAAGAGACATTAGAGAAAGAGGGTGTAACAACTCTGTCTTCAAGTTGGGAATAACGTGTACTGACTGTATTTAGTACTAATTATAATTGCAGGGTACAGTAATATTGTTAACAGGTAACAATGGGAAAACAAAGTAACAGTGTTGATATTGTAATAAACTGAGTTTTGTATCATACATTTAAAAGAACTATCCTGTGTAATTACTGTGCCACAATTAGAAGAGTACTAATTTAACTTTACTTTATTTCTGGGTCCTTCTTAAAGGGATACTTGCTTCTATCTATAGGTAGATAACCAGTGAGTGTTTAATCAGTGCTCCACATATACAATATATTTGCAATGTACTTTGAGGGAGAGAGTTCACTCTAATGAAACATCAATGAATTTGCCAAAAAGTCTTAACTCAAGGTTCATTTAACAGCTTTTTCCAGAGCTTTCAGCCACATTTTACAGTCTGCCTCAGTGGATTCAATTAGTTTTTGTCAAATAATGTCACCAAAGGCAAGAATAAACCTTTAAGCTCAACCAGTGAGCTTCTTGTCAGCTGATTTTACCAACTCAAGGTGAACTCCTGCTGTGCTGCTCAGATGTTTTCACTCCTGGGAGATTCACCAGCTCACACACATACCACCTCCTGCACTGAAAGGCAGAATTGTTTAACGTCAGTATAGGGGAAGACAGCATGGCACCGCTTCATAAACCACAGCTCCTCTTTGATGTGTTGTTTTTTTATGGGTGAGGACAGCCTCATGGGTTGGGCCTTTCTCCGCCTTTACCACCTCTTCCTCTTCCTCCTCCTCCTTTAACCCAGCTGGCATCTAACTTTCAGCATACATTGACCAAAGGTTGGGTGAACTCACCAAGCGGGAACGACACTGATGTGTGCGCAGTGTGTTTGAGAACGTGACTGTACCTGCAAATCATTTACCAAGCGAGTGGAGGATCATATGAAAGAGAGCAAAGCCAAAGGGCAGCACTGTACACCGAGCTGCACGTGACTCTGCTCTGCATGGGAAACATGGAGCTTGCAAACGTGTAATTAGCTGTTACTATTTTCACTCCACGTCGCCCTGAAGCAGCACAGGGCTGTTGGTTGTACGCCCCTTGCCAGGAAAGTTTGAGGCTGTCAGTATGGCTTTTGAGTCTCTTCAACTTCAGCTATTAACTTTCTGTGTTGGTCTGAGGAGAGACATGGGGGACTGTCCTGACCGGAGGACCCCTCCCTGAAATTAATGAATGATCCTTCTCACTGTGCGGAAACTTAAAAGCAGCTCTCCTAAATGAAAAATAAGCTCACTCAAGGGGCATTTGTTTTCAAGGATTTTGGCAATATCCTCAAAAAGGCAGACATTGTACAAAAGCAGGGAAAAGTCATGCTGTATTCCTAAAACAGATGTTGTTTTCACTATAATGGGATGAAAAAGTAGACTGGGAGAGTTGAGATTATACGTTTTAGGAAGGCTTTGGCTAGCTATTGTACAGTAAGTGGAAAACAGGACTGTCCTCCTGAGGGACCTCTCAGTGACTTTGACGTTAAAAGCTCATTTTCCTCGTCCCTAAATCCTGCTGCACTGAACATCATCCAGACTGCAAGCTAATGCATACTCCTGGCACTGCTTCAAAGCTGGGCTGGTGTCTGCCTCACTTCCTCTGCCCCCTTTCCTCTTGCAGTGCTGGAGAAAAGACTACAAAACAAAAAAAGGCAGGACAGAAACTGCTTTAACCTCTAACCTAGATCACTGAGGAGTTGATGAAATGGAAATAAAACAAACTGGCTGCATCAAGTATGTCCAGAATAGAAGTGGTGTCTGTTTTTGGACAAACTTTCTATATCTGACAAGAAAGTTGGGTGGATTATTAAGGTGCACTGTGAAGATAATAAACAAATATTGAATGAATATTAATGAGTGGAGAAGGCAGGGCAGAGGAGGCAAATAAACACTTGAAAGGAACAATTCTGTGTCACTGAGTTGATCATCATTAATCATTAATTCACCATTGATTCTAACTTCAAACTTAGTGGTCAGCAGGCAGAGGCAGCTAGGACTGGGTTTAAATACTGGGGGTATGTGATTGGATGGGCATCAGGTGTGGAGCTGAATGATCTGCAGGTGAGTGATCTTCTGGCAGCTCCGCCAACACACACACACACACACCAGACAAATGGGGGGGGGGGGAAACTGAAACACAATGGGAAAAGGAGGGAGACTAGACAGGCCCATAACAAGATGTCCAAACCTGCACTGGTCTGCTTTTGACCACTTCTAAAAATCTTACCCCAAATATTAGTGCAATACAAAATCAGGGGAAATACATGCAAGGTGTCACCAAAAACCAGTGAAACCAGTGAGGTAAGTATGAAGTTACTATCATATATTGGAGTTTTTATGTTCTCATACGGGACATTATGTATGGCGGTATGACAAGCAATAAAAAAGAAAGGTGTCATTTTTTTAATAGTCTAGACTAGAGCTAATTATGAGGAAGTTCTTGCACCATAAAGTCCAGCCAGGAGTGTAGGATCAACGGTTTCACCTTGTCTGAGGATTCAGGAGCTCATTTCAGGATTTAATAAAAGTCATATTAAAATCCAGGTGGAGGGATACTCAAGCTACAATGTGAAAGTGGCTCTACAAGAGACAATTTTTCTTTTGATTTATTTGTACCCGTTTTATTGATTTGTTTGCAGTTGGAAGACCTCGCTGACTTTGATTTGCATGGACGCTGGCAGGTGCTGCTGGTGTCCTCTGGTTGGTGTTTGTCTCTCCAGATCAGACTTACAAATATGGTGCTGTTTGACTGAATTGAATTTAATCCGATGAAGATTAAAAAAAGTGACACATGTACAAGGGATCAACAGTGTGCAGATTTTTCGTCTTCTTCACCGTCTACTCTGTACAAAAAACTCTGGCTAAAACGGCTATAATATATGGTATTTTATTTTTCAATTAAGAAATTGACAAGCACTCATCAATCAACATATTAAAACATTTGTGCCATCTGTGCAAACTCACATGACGGCTCCTTTAAAATAAATACTTTTAAGAGGAAATAATACAGACAGAGTATGCGAGGCTGAAACCACAAGTACAAACAAATTATCCAAATGTCCAAGAGACGAAAGGGTCTGAAAATTCCCAAAGTCAACCCCGACTCTCCAACGAAAAGTGTTTGTATAAAACAGCTAAGTATTTTTAAAAATACAGAATCTTACAAAAAGTTTTATCTTCTCACTTCTTTAAATCACTGTAAAATATCAGCTGGTATTATGACAAGAAATCAGGATTTTTTTTCAATGTATAATAATAAAAAGACAGAATGTGCTTCTGCATTTTTACATTAGTATTCACATAAATCATGAGTGTACTGTATCAGCAAAGTCCTCCTCCCCTCTGACGGTGTTGTGATGAAGACGGGTGTATCGCACGGGGCCTGGTCCCTCCAAATGCTCCTCGTCGCTCAGTGTGTGCCGGGCTGATGATAGACACTGGTGACCATGGTAGCAACAAAGGCGTAGTCAATCCCGAGACACCCACATATTTGCAGAGATGATGTAATTAAACATCTTTTCAAACAGTATGCCGTCAATACCCAGGCTATGTAAAAAAAAAAAAATACACTTCACAGCCAAGTGTTCATTGTCTTTACGGGTTATATTACCAACAGCGTTCACATTTTGTGTATATAAAAACAGAAAAAAACTTAAAAAACCTATTCTTTCTGACAATTTGTCAACTTCCAAAAGGTCCAAAAAGAGACAAAATAGCCATCGATGGGAGATGATTTCAAGAATACAGGTTACAGTACAAAAATGTGGTCCAGGTGGTAGCACATGAAGCATGCATGTGTTTATGTTGCCCTGCTCACCCCTAAAACCCTCATGCGAAGACATACTGTATAAAAAGGCCACATGGCTTTTCCTTCACTATTAAATGCGCGCATATTCCGACAACTGGCCTCTTTGTCTGTACTGCTCATCCGAAGACCGGCGAAAGGTGCTTTTTTTTCCTATTGGTGGAGTCCACAATAGACACGAAACCTCTTAGGGTCACAATGAAGTGTGTGTGTGTTTGGTACATCTGCACACTCCTGACGCTATTCACTACTGGGTCAAACTACTGACAAACACAAGTCACAGACAGTTCCTGTGATGAAAGCAGTTAACTGGAAGAGACAGATCTGTAGCTTCAATGTTGTCTGGTAAAAAACTTGTCAACTTTTTTTAAAAGGTTTTTGAGCTTCAGAGTTGCATTTCTTTTTTAGAAATAACTAAATGTCAAACTATTCCTTCATTTTTGGGTTTTTAAAAATCCCCAAAAGTAAAAGAATAGTCTGAGATTTATTAGTTTTTTGCTGAGAGTAAGATGAGAAGACTGATAACACTCTCCTTTCTTTCCATTCAATATACGGCTACAGCCAGCAGCCAGTTAGCTTAGCCTACCGTAAAGACTAGAAACAGGAAGCCTTGACCTTTAGCTTCTCATTTAGCTCATTTCCCAAAATATGGAATCGTTCACTTAAGCATGAAGCTACACCAATCAGCCAGTTAGCTTAGCTTAGCTTAGCATAAAGACTGAGGGGAAAAAGAGGATCTTCTCATTCAACTCAACCAAAACATCAATCTATGCCTTTAAAAGATGAAAATCACCATCAGTGAAGCTGCAAGTTTCTCACTTAAACATCGATTTGATGTTTGTGTACACACAAACCTCACGAGCAGTCTGTTACTGTGTGGGGCTCTGTGTTTGTTAAGGGATCAGCGGGAGAATAACGTATGAGTGTGTAAACAAAAGGCAGTTGGGCTTGAGCTTGAGTCTGTTGTGCTCCCTCTTCTTTAGATCAACGCCAACAGGACATCTCTAACCAGCTTCCACCTTTTCTCTCTACTCTCTAAGTGCAGAGGCTTAATCAAGCCCTTCACTCCTATTTTTATAACTTTTCCATAATCTTTAACATCTGTACTGCGGAAATAACAACAAAAATATAACTTAAGATAAACTCTCTAGGCACTGTTTGATTTCCAAGGCTTTTTGTTGAGACTGTGATAAAAGGTCAGCAAACGGATAAAAAAAAAAATAATAAAAAAACACCAGAGAGTGATGGTTCTGCGGACCAAACACTTTCTCCTCTGTGATGTATCAAGGTCCTCCGAGTCAGCTCACACAGCCAAACAGACTCGCTTCAAGCTCTGTGGTGGAGAGGCTGTAAGGGCAGAAAAGTATCTAAAGGGCAAGTGTGTAGAAGGTTTCAAGGTTAAGTGTCACTTCCAGTCTTTAACCTATGTTTCGCCTTCAGAAAAAGAAGACGAAGGTCAGATCTTAAGCCATTATCTTCTGGGGAATCTCTATAGAAGCCTTGATGAAGATGCAGTTGTCTCGGATGTAGTTCCTCTTCTTGATCTCCTCATGAGAGATGAACTTGGGGTAGCCGAAGCCCAGGGTGCTCTCGTCCAGCGAGTTGCGGCTGCTGCTGGGCTTCTGGAAGTTCTTCCAGTTGGGGTCGGGGTTGAAGGTCTCGGTGATGTGCTGGGGTTTGGAAAGCGACGGGTCGCTCTGGTCCAGGATGGAGAAAGTCACCTTGTAGGAGAAGGGCCACTCGAGCAGGCTGTCGTACTCTCCTGGCAGCACGCGGATGTAGACAGAGAGGTGGGAGCCCTCGCCGCTACCGTTACCATTCAGGAAGGCCGAGACCTGCAGCTTGTAGCCGTAACGGTGCGTGTAGAAGGGCGGGCTGAAGAATTCGTGGTTGCTACGGAGTTTGGCCTCCTGGAGTTTGCGGGAGTAGTCGCTGAGCTTCCAGATGAGAACGCCGTCATGACTGACGGACAGCTCCTCCATCTCCCTCCGCAGCTCCAGGATCTCCTGCCGCTGACGCCCCACCAGGTTACACATCATAGTCAGGTGAGACTTAGTGGTGTCTTCCAGGTGACGACCGATAGCCAGTTTGGGGCACTGCCAGAGAGACAACAAAGAGATTAATGATGCAGAACCTGCTGCATAGTACATACAGATTTAACACATACAAAAGGTATATAAAGTCATGCAAAGGTACAATCTGTGTCTGTTTATGTGAAGCATTTAGACCACTTTTGTGGATACATTGTATTCCACTGTTTACTTCTCATGTGTATATATGTATATGTAGAAGACGTGGTGTGAAGTTTGTGGTAAAAATGACTGAAAAACATGGATGCTTTCCATATCTGTTCAGTTTAGAGCTCATTACCGGTTAACATGAATTATGCACTTTTGTTTACATCCCTCATACACAGATCAACTCTTGCACTATTATATTTAATGGTCACTGTTTTGCTTTCCATCAGGCCGCCTATAAATGTTATACATCCAGCTTTGCAGATGCGTTGTAATTCTTAACAAAGCGAGGAGCCGACAACAGAGTATGATGCTCATCTGCCGCTCTTCCTCGAGCGTGTCCACATTTTCTCAAATTGACGTCAGTTTCAAAAATAGACAGAAATGCGCAGTCAGAATATGGAAGTGTTGCTCTCATTAAAATAGACCCTACAGGCACAGTACTACATGGTCAAAAAGAGAAAAATCATTACTTTGGACACAGTGAGCAAGGATTTGAAGGAAATATAATGAAAACAAGCATCGAAACAACAAAGACAAACAAGCTCGATAGTTGATTAGCATACGTGTTAACAGGATGGTTCCTCCAGAGGTCAAAATAATCCTTTAAGGTTAGAAGATGCAGGTCAGCCTTACCCTGTGTTTACAGCCGGCATCTTTGAAGGGGCAGAGAACGAGCGCGCTGCCACAGTTGTCCTTCACATGGTTAGCCAGATCCTCTCGGGCGATGTTGGGTGTGCCGCACTGGTTTGGGCACTGGACAGGAAACCGAGGGCAGTGGTACTGGTGGTTCTGCAGAAGAGTCAGGGATAGAGTTAATATGTGCACTGCTGACTGACAGCATGAGCGATAAGAACACTGACTGCACAGTAGGGTCACAAATGAACGGTTGCACAGGGGGAATATGTCCTTGAAAGTAAAAAAAAAATACATGCTGTATTAAAAATGAGGCTGCTAAAAAAGACTAGAAAAAATAGGAAACTACTGATGATGCCGCCTGAAGCCATGGAAAATACTGGGACCACACTGCTTACAAACACATGCGACGCTTAGTAAATCATTGCGTCAATGATTTGAGTGTAACAAAATACTGACTGGTATAAAACATACTAGTCATTTTTTTGTGATTCTTGCTTTTGTTGCTGCTTTCTGTTCTTTTTCCCATTAATTACTCAATCTCTTGTCAATAAAATGTCAGGAATGAGTAGAAAACGTCCTTCCCAGAGTCTCAGGGTGTCAGGTGACATCTTCATCTTCATTTGTTTTGTCTGGCCGACAGTCAAAAACTTACAATAATATAAAAACAGAGATAAACAGCCTTCATATTACAGGGCCAGGAAAAAAAAGCTAATATGGGGCATTTTTGCATGAAAAATGACTTAAATGAGGAGAGTAGCTGTTCAGCCTCTGGCCAGATGTGTACAGAGGCAGGTGTTTAAAAGCCCAAACAATAAAACAGCAGCTCCCACCAACATCCAGCTGTCACAGGACAGCGACACTATGAATGGCAGCATCCTGCAGCTACAGTGGGTTTTCTGTGTCCTGTAAACTCTGTGTGAAACTGACCTGGATTGTGTCGAAGACAAACTCCTTGCCGCAGTACTTGCAGGGTTGTGTGCGTTTGGGACACTCGGCCATGCTGTGCTGGGACAGCAGGCGACGCATCATCCGTGCCCCACATTTGTTCTCACAGTAAACACTCTCCTGGGGACACACACCCTGGTGGTTCTGGGATAAAAAGAAAATGTGTGATTACAATTTAGAACAGGGTTATACAGTCAACACATGCTACAAATACTGTAGATACAGTAGGAGCTTCTGTTTACTCAAATGCTGTTTATATATACACTATATTCTATATTTCTATTCTATATATATGAACGAAATAGATCAAACTTTTCAGAGAGGTAAAGTTTTGACTTGTCTATGACGATTACGCACAGAGTAGGAAAGAGCAAGTAATGGACCAACCAAAACAACAAACCAAGAGGGATAATGTAGGAAAGTCGGTCCAAGACGATTCAAAACAAAGGGCACCGCACTATGGCTGCATTCTACTTCGCACACGAAGAACGGAAAAACCCTTCTTAGTGTTTAAACAAATGTTGCGAGATTTAAATAAAAAATACTTGTAAAATAAAATTTATCCAATTACCAACTTTTATTGACATAATTTACTAGTTTACTTATTATCATTACTCTGTTTTTATATTATTGAAAATTTTAATTTTGGACTGTTGGTCAGACAAAACGAGGACATCTGAATAGGTCATCTTAGACTCTGAGAAACTGGGAATGTTATTTCCAAAGTAAAGTAAAATGTTTACTAAAGTATCACTGTAGAGTCACATTAGTATTGGGGTTGAATCTCATGTACAGAGCCATTCTGAAGATAGATTAATCATATAAGTAATTTTTTTCTTGCAAAACCTCCAAACATCCTTGGTTGCAGTATCTCCAATGTGAAGAATGACTGCGTTTCTCTGATTTACATCACAGAATTGAATATCTTTGTGTTTTGGAGACACAAGCATACTAGATACATTGTGTAAGCTACTCAATATCATTTGTCTGTGGTATTGAAAGGTTTTAATGATACACAGATGGTAAACATGACTGTGTAATTCCATTGTGAGGGCCAAAAGGTGGATTAATGCCCTTGTAACTGTGTGCAGAAGGGAGACCATGTGGGCCAGAGTAAACAGAGGAGGGGGCAGCATGGGAAGAATGACAGAGGTGTTTCACTGAGGAAAACATATTCAGTATAAAAGACCCAGTCAGAGCGTCTTTCCATCTGCCAACATACGTGTTATTTCAAAATAGACCAACACTCTGAGAAGGCACCAGTCTGTCCTGCTGCTTTTCACAAAGATGTTTTTCATATAGGGATGGAAATTATGTAGCGTCACTCTGGGTTGTTTACGTCAAACTCCTGCTGCGTTGCAACAGGGAAAAAGAAATTAAAAAACAGGTTTGGAGGTGGTGTGTACCTCGTAGGCTTCACCGGTGAACTCGCTGCCACAAAACTCGCACTTGACCTTGCGCTTGGGGCAGTCATGCTGCAGGTGGTCGGGCAAGTCACGGCGCGTCAGTTTGACGGAGCAGCGATTGGGGCAGGGTATCACATTGAAGGCGCAGGTGGAGAAGTGGCCCTGAGGGAGACAAAACGACAAAGAGAGGCAAATGTGTCATCGGATTCACAGACATACACACCCACATGTTGGGCGTTAAGCCAGGTTGCTGCCAGAAAACAACAAGAGGTGAAGAGAGGAAGGAGAACAACATGTATCAGGAGGTGCCCAAGTCAAAGTGTTCGATGAGGCAGTGAAATAAAAAAAAAAAGATGGAGCAGCGACAGTTGAGGGGAAAACGAGAGAGGATGTCAAAGCTTCTCACCTGCAGCTGCTTCATCTGGCCGGTCCAGCGGCAGCCCTCCTCACTGTGGATGCAGCGGATGGGCAGCGCCAGGATCTGCTGCTCCAGCTCCGGGTCTGGGTAGATCTGAAGAAGAAAAACCAGGACGAGGTCAGTGTTGCAGTGGCAGCCATGCACAAGACAAGTTAAAGGGGCTGACCAGGTCATGAAGAAAGACTGAAATAAATCGCTTTCATACGCTTGCAAAAGTGTATGTGTAACGTGTCTAAGTGTTTGGTGGTTTTAAATTTTTAAAGAATCATGTTTTCTGTTATGTGTTAGAAAATTCTCCATCTAGTTAAACTAAATAAACCACGTACAAAAACCTTTGAATTACCTGAAAAATGTGAGTCATACGGCTAGTGGGGCTTTTTTTTTTCTTTCATGCAAAGTTTTGGACCTTTTGGAGAAACATGGTCGTCACAGGAAGGCAATGAATGTTTGTTTGTTGTTTTTTGGAAATGCTTTAATTTGAAATGAAATTAGTGAAATGAAATGTGTTTTATGGCATTTTCTCTGCAAATAAGGTCTTTACCAAATTAAGTTTTCTGTCTCTTTTCAATGAGTTGATTAAAAGACGTTTAAATGTCAATATCAACATATTAAGCTTCCATCCCTAATGGAGACGCCTGTTTATCAAAGGTAGTTTGCGACCCCGGCTCAAGCCTGTACAACTGACATGTATTGTCTTTATGCTAAGCTAAACACACCTTCCTTCACTCCTGCTCTGTACTTCATACACAGAGCTGAGATAAGTGTTTCTATTTATACCTCACAGAAAGAATCCTTTAAAGAATTTCAACAAAGATGGTAACATGGTGACATTATATCATACAAGACTGAATATTGAGCTACAGGAACAATTCCTCACTGGAAAGTCAAACTGTTGAGATTGTGCTAGTAAACTGCTGCAGTGAGTCGACCGTGGCAGTGATGATAAGTTAGTTTGTGAGTTTATGGGACCTTTGAGAGAAACAGAGACAGAGAGCAGAGGAGCAGATTTATTTTTCCTCAGTCACTGGGTGATGGGGATGAGTCAGTTTTCTGCCCAAACACCCCAAATCCTCCCCTACAGTATGCTGTCCTAAGGATTTGCAGCTTTGCTCTGCATCTCCATCCCCCTCGCTGTCGCACGAGCAGAGCACTGGTCAAACGAGAAAAGCCACTTCCTCAAAATGTCACAACAGCCCTCTAAACAAATAACAGCTCAGTAACAGCCCAGCTGCGCTCACATGTCTCTGCAGCGAAACATGGGAGCCATTGCCTCCAAATTAAAAGTCAATTTGGAAAATCATCTCTAATAAAACACTTCCACTTATCTCACTCATTGTTCCTGGCTGCTGTGTTTGGAGACGCCTAAATGCGTACAGTCTTAACCTGTTAATGTGCTCTACAGAAACACAGATATGGCTAACGTTACAGATTGCTGTACCACTTATACAGTAGAAGCAGATGCTTTTTTGCTGCCATAATCACATTCTTTCAGGGGAGGCAAAGAAGGAAAAATCCTCTAAAGCAAACTGAAACACTCTCTCATTGTTCCAGTCTTGGAATCTGCAGGGAGACAAAAATAATGACCTTTTAATAACTTAGTCCCACTCGGATCAGGGGGGGGGGGTTAAGCTCTTTGGAGCTCCAACTTGGGGGTTTATTCTGTCTGCTTTAGCCATTGTTAGTCCCACACCACTACGACTACTACTGCAGCACAATCCTTTAATGACTGCAACACTCTTCTGTTGGAGCCAGGCTGTGTTTGTGCATGTTTTCGAATGGACTGTGTGCAGCGAGCGTTGCAATAACCCTGACAGCGGACCACCAGGACGGGGTAATTTGCAGGCGACTGGGAGCCTGTGAGGGTAAATAAGAGCGTCTGACAGGTGTGCCATGAGCCCATCCTTCCCCTGGGGAGTCGCTGCTATTACAGCCGCCTCCATCGCTCTCAGCACAGCATGCAGATCTGCACTGCTGCCCCCCCTGATTCTGCTGCAGCTCTGAGTGGCTGGCTTGATCGCTAATTCAGGCTAACGCTAACAAACTGCAAGGGGGAGATTACATACACCAGTCTGCACTGAAATGATGCAAAGCTGCCAAGACAGTGGGATGATCATTTACTGTTCGTTGGTTAGTCTCTCATGCATAGGTCAGAGTTAAGCTCTTATCCTCGTGTTGCACTCCTTCACTTGACTGCGGGGATATCAAGGGGATATCCTCAAACTCAGCATACTGTTAGTCACCACCTCCCCCACTACAGGGTACAATCTGATTAACTGAAAAAGTGTTCAGTTTAGATGCACTTCTCTCTCTTTTTCTGGACTGTGGAGGTTTATTTTAGATCAACTGATCGCTCTGCTTTCCACTGTAATAAAATGAAATAGAAATCTCTGACACTGAGTTAAGCATTATTGCACACAAACGTTCTTTTTTTATTGTAACATTTAAAGCCAAATTCACCGTCCCGACATTGTTTTTCTCTTCAAGTCTGACAATTTGCATCTCATATCTCAGCTATATCCAGATCAAATGTAGCAGGGTTATTTATGTCCCTATCTGAGCTGCTTGTCTCCTCTCTGATTTGCATTTTTCCTGGTTATACCGGTGCATGCAGGTTTATTTACATTTTTGCAGCACTTGTAATTTGACTATTTATCTGTAGCCGTATTTAGACCAAATCTGTAACATCTTTAAAATCACATCAGAATGCAATAACAATGTTTTTAACCTATTCTAGTATCATATCTATTCTAGTTTTATGTTCTTTCATGTTCTGCTGATTTATTTTGTATTGTGCTTTAAATTTGTTTTGGTATTCTAATTGTTTTTTGCATTTTTAGCCCGGTTAGTGTCCTAAGGACGGCAGTGTCAGTCTGTTGGTCCACCACATTCATGCAGACAGAAATATCTCCAAAGCTACTTGATGGATTACCATGAAATATCTAAACAACTATTGCATGTCGTGTCATTCATGCTCCCATCAAGATAAACAGCAGTCACTGTTGTGGACCTCTCACTTCCAAATTTCAATTTGTCCAGTACTTTGAATACCTGCAAAACTGGCATCTACGTCAGTCTCGGCTGTGCTTTGGGTTTAATGCTAAATAGGATATATTAGCATGCTAAAATGCTAAGCTAAGACGGCAATTGAGTTTTTCATAATACCTGCTATCATCATGTTATTCGAGCATGTTAGCTTGTTGCCTAAAGCACCACTTTGCCTAAGTACAGCTTCACAGAGCCTCCAGTACGGCTGCGGACTAGTCTTATTAGGTTAACTCTGTTGTCTTACTGTTATGCAACTACTGTTTGTAAAGGTGTTACATTACAAATATATATTATAATCTAATTACAAGCACTCTTACATTATTCTTTAATTCAGGATGAGGAGTGAATGAAAGCGTGTTGTTTGGTGTCAGGGTTACACGTACCTTGGCATAGTCCAATGGCAGCTGATCCTCGGGACACTTGAAGACGCCCTCACTGCAAAAAAACCAGCAGAAAGCTTTTGTTATTATTGGAATCACTCAGAATAAAAGATGACTGCAGACAAAAACAGTTTACTAGCGTCTCGACAAGGACAATCTTAAGTCACATTCAGTGAGATTTCTAACTCTGACCCTGACTGAGAGGAAGCGGAGCTAAAAGGCACTTCTTTGACAGTCTGTGAGAGCAGCGCTGCATCGCCCTTAGTTTTATTCTGTCTCTTCAAACACTCTTAATATGAGAAGTCCTCTGACGTATCACACTGTATGACGTAGAAACCCACACTCACAGATACACACTGCACAAGAAAGTCAGATTTTTCAGAAACGGGCTGTGACAGCATCGGCTCTTTCATCTTCTCTGTTTCAGAGGATTCGTCTGCACTGATTTATTGCAAGTTGGATCCTGATCCGTTTATTTACGATACATAAAGGCACGCTTGATGATTCACCTTCCTGCTACCTTTACCGTTTCTCTCACACCTCAGAGTGAGTTTAATTTTTGCCCTTGTTTTGCAGTCTAGATAACAATGTGCTACTTTCAGGCTAGTAACAGGCTTCTGATTTTCTATGAATAAAGCAGCGTAAAGCTCGCACTCCTGCTTCAGGCTTTTCCTCAGGGAAGAAAAAAACAACGACTTACTGCTTTGCTAGTGCGAGAGGGAGAATAGTTTTTGTTGTTTTCCTCATCCAGCCTACAGACCCCCGCACTGTATTTGTGGCGCCACAATGGAGCCCTCGCTGGCCTGTTAGAGGGCCAGATGAGCGTGTGCCACAGCTCATTAAGGCAGCCCTCTCACAACGTCCCTACCCTGATGTCATCATGAAATATTCACACGTGTAAATAATAGAGGCAGCAGCCACTAGGGGTGAGTTGCTGCACAGAATCGAAGCCTGTAGCTGCACAGCAAAACCCTCCAGACACATAAAGGTTACCCAAAAGGAAAAAAAAACAAAAAACAGAAAAGGTAATCAGTGGGTAATCTCTTGAGATGTCAGCAGTGTCACGACTCAAGCCCCCATATTGTTTCTGGATCAGAGAAGGTTGCAAAGACCGTCTTCATTTCCAGGTCCACTATTTTGATAATTATTTAAGTCCTTCATTTGGGGAAATTTGATGTGGCGATCTGCTGCCACTTCTTGATTGAATGAGAAAACAATCTGCAGTTTCAGTCTTAATCAAACTAATCTTTCTTGGATATATTTTTTGTTTTTCCACATGAAATCTATTGAAATTGCAGACAACAGGGATGCATAGAAATTTGTTTTGTTCAAAAGTCACATGCCCCGAGGCTTAATCTGACCTCTCCTGCAAAGAGGCCTCTCATAAACCCCCCCGACAATGCCTAAATTATGTTTAAACTAATTAAGGGACGAGTTAGTGTGCAAACAGTAAGTGTGTGCCCCTTGGTGCTTTAATTTGGTTGGCTGAAGTGTCACCTGACCGTGGCTCCCAGAGGCACAGGGACATGTGACAGGATGGGAGTGCATGTGCACTTCGCCCCGGCTGCCCAGCTGCTATGAAACCAGGGAGTGTGCTGAGGGGGGGGATGGGAGCAGAGGTTAGGCCTGAGAGGGACGGAGAGTTGATGAAAGGGGGGTGGAGGAGGGAGGTTAATGCATGACGAGACGGCAGTAATTCTCCTCCATTAGGGTCACTGTGTCAGCAGGGAGCTGGAGACCAATTAACAAGCCACAATAGGCTGTAAAAGAGGGTCAATCGATTAGAGGCTCGGAGGGCCCAGTCAGCATCTCATGCGTAGTGTTAAGTCATAAACAGTACTCTTCGCCATCACTCAGAAATCATCTCATGCCGTGGAGGGAGAAGTATAGAGAGCATAGCCTGTCCCACAACCACACAGAGAGAGGAGATGGGAAGCGACAGGCTCTCAGCTCCGGACAGGGGACAGCCAGAGGCCCCATCCAGCTCGGGCCCCGTATCTGACGCACAGAGAGGCAGACAGGCGAAAAGAGCCTAGTCACAGACTGTCAGGATGATTCCTCCTCTGGTTGCAGAGAAGCTCCCGCAGCCACACATTCATGTGTTCACCCCTACTGCTGATGATACCGCTCGACTCTCTCGGCCGCTTGGGAGTCGAACTCGCTGCCGCTTTGTGACAGCACATTAGCAGTGAAAGGTGGGGCCGATGTGTAACACAGCTCCAGTTCAATTCCATCCACCTTCACCGACTAACTATTTATTCTATATATTAAAACTGAGGGCTTTCTAGCAGAGCCAAGAGAGCAGAATGACACAATATAACTGAATTTCACAAATAGAGCTGTGAGGAAGGTATCGATTAATGTATCGCTTGGTTTTTTAAATACATCCATTCATTATTTTGACTACAGAATCTCAGAAAACAGTGAAAATATTATTAGATTTCCAGACCTCAAATGTTTTATCTGACTAACAGTCCAAAACCCAAAGATACAGAAAAAACAGAGAAGCAGCAGATACTCTTTTAGTCATACTAGTGATGTGGCTTAAGCAGGTTATTCATTCTGTGATGGTGTACACGGTAAACATTACCTGCTTTACGTCAGCATGTTAGCATGCAGATGTTAGCACTTCGCTTCGCAGCATGGCTGTACACCCTTTTGCTTGTCATTTGTTTGACTGATGATAATTAATTTTGTGTTGATCAACTAATCGATTGACTGGACGCCTCCACTATCATCACAAATTTGACTCGAGGCCAAC
This sequence comes from Pempheris klunzingeri, assembly GCF_042242105.1. Lineage (NCBI taxonomy): Eukaryota > Metazoa > Chordata > Actinopteri > Acropomatiformes > Pempheridae > Pempheris > Pempheris klunzingeri. Next base: position 8,507,821 of record NC_092015.1, on the reverse strand, counting down.
ATCGATTCAGCCTCTTGTGAAACAATTAGTTGATTAATACAAGTCATTTAGAGGAAGGCAAAAAAGTAGGCAAAAACACTGTAGGCAGAAACTCTAAATGCTTGCTGGTCCCGACGTGTGCAGATGTCCTCTTTTATATGACTGAAAACTGACTACTTTGGGTCCAAAGGGAAAACTCCTTCGTGTAGCCTAGTTGAAAGTGAGAACTTCCTCCTCACAAACAGGATCTTTTAAATCAAGTTTCACAGAAGTGCTTGTCTACCAAAGATCTCTGACCATAGTTCACACCCTCGTCAATGAACATCCAGGGTGAGAGGCTGATAAACAAGTGTTTGAGCGTTGTGTCAGGATGTCACAGGGGAGCGGCTTAAGACTGGGCAGCATACCATATAATACAATCACCTCATTAAAATTTCATTGCCTCCTTCTGTGCACTCATACTGTGAGCAGCAGAGGCTCTACAGCTGCTCTGCTGTGGAGGCGATTGTGTTTAAATCACCTCAAATTCACCATCACACAGGGTTACACACATCATCACATTGTGCTAGCTTGTGGAAAACACATTCACCCCTCTGCAAGTGAAACGCACCCACTAGTCATACCCATCATCGACTTGGACCTTAAAACCCTCTCCCCTCTTATTCCCCCCTCTCCTCCCCAACTTCAAATCTTCTTTTCAGGGCGCAGATTAAACAGCCATCCATTCACCCAGCTGATACCACGAGGACAGCCGTCACAACATGCTTTGTCACTCTGCGAACGGCTCCTGACAGGCAGACGGTGAGGCGCACAAATCCCTCAGGTTTAATCTCACCGGTGCAGAGCGGAGGGGTGTTTTTCAAGAGACAGCAACCAGCCTGCAGGCCACACAGAGGGGACATGTTGGTGACAGGTCGCCGCCTCACTAACCAGGACCACAGAGTAACCATGAAACCTGCTCTATATCAACTAACAGAAAGACTCATAAACAAACCTCCCTGTGTGTGCCATTGTAGTGGGGAGGGCTGTCCAGACACACTAAACAAACAAAATCAAAAGCATGAGGCCTTTGGAGAGGACAGGTCTGTGGCACATTAACACTCTAAACAGATCTCTGTCGCATGACGAATTTTCTCATTGACTCAGATAGCATCAGGAGCCTTGACTGGACTACCCGCCTATCTCCTGCTGGAGCTCACTACCAGCATTTATGTTCATCCTCATGCTAAACCCTTTTTGTCTTTTCAAGATATAACCAGGATTAACTTTTATATACACAAACAAAACCTTAAATTCCACCAGTGCCCTCTGTGCAGATTTTTGGTCTCAAGGCTGAGACTAAATTCCCAGCTTCTCCTCTCAGGAAGTTGGGAGAAAACAGGAATTCTGTTTTATCTCAGACAGAGTTCCCCTAATCCCCAAATCCATCTGTTTTTAAGTCTGCGCAAACAGGACTGTGTGCAGTCGTGACCTCGTTCATCTGAGCAATAAAGACTGTAGATATTACAGAGTCATTATAGCGTGTGTGACTGCTAGTTTTTGTCCAACAGGAGTTTTCTATATTGATTTAGAAAGATGTTTTTTCTACTTCCTACAGCTACTTCAGCTGAAAGTATCTCATTTGACCAGAGCTGCAATTATTATCAATCTGCTACAATTTGATGATTCATTAATCTTAAAAAAAAAACGTGAGTTCCATCTTCACAAATGTGAGAATTGGCTGCCTTTCCTTGGTTTACATTAAAGGTAAAGTGAATATTTTGGGGGTTTTGAACTGTTGCTTGGACAAACTGGCCTTGACTTCTGCAAGCTGATTAATGTAATCAATCTTAATGCAGCTTGTAGTATGGAAACAGATCTTTGAGATGAGTGTAGCAGAGTCCACACTGTACTAATAATATACAAAGTACTGTACAAACTCCTAATTGTCATAGTATCCAGAATGTAGAGGTATACATAATATGCATCTAGAACAAAAGAAATCAGCATACTTACATTACATTTGTACTGACATTAAAATGATGTGTGACTCTGGACCACTAACGCACTTTAATTATGGAAACTTCACAAAGAGACATTTAGTAGTTTATTTTTCAAGTTTTCCCAGCTGTCTCTGGAGCTGTCAGACCACAACCCACAATTTGTTTTAGCTCTTTCAGTTCTGCTGCTCAAGCTATTTGGAACAATCCACTCCACATTTAGCTCAGCATAAAACTAATTTAGCATGTGCACTGCCATCTTTCTGTATTGTTAACTTTGTCAGTTGTAGCGTATGAGCGCACTGAATGCTCGCAGGTTTGAATAAATTGTTTGTATTGTAATTCTGACATGGCTTAAAGGTATGAAAATGCCTACAGACTTTGCTACACTTCTCAAACCAAGTGACAATCCATCCTGCAAACAACGTGCTCTCACCACCTCGGCTGCAAAGCTGCCGAAGGCGTTTGGCCTACAGAAGCTCTTCATCTCATCCTCACGACTCCGTGGATTAACGCCCTAATGTGACGCTGACTAAAGTGGCCCCTCAATGAGTTCGAGTGACGGGGGCCGAGGCCGGGTGGTATTTCCACCTGTGACACCTGATACACCGAGAGCACAGAGCTCCCTTCGCCCACGGCCGATTTGGCTTTCAGCCGAGCTCTCTGCAGCCCTCTCGTTTGTCTGAAAAGGGAGGAGCAGCTCCTACTTTCACAGAGTGTGATGACACATCGTCCCACAGGTGGATCGACTGCTCCTTCACAGGCTTTCAGTGTGGGACATCCATACAGAATGACGCTATGACAGCTTCTTGTGTGGGAATTAATACGTACAAGATAAGCTGTCCATACCTGTGGTTTGTCAGAGATTATAACGTACATAAGCCCTCTCTGACGTTTGTGGTGACATTCTGTTCTGCCTCAGGAAGGCAGTGCTTATGTCTATAAGCAAGACGCCTGTTAACACACTACAGCAATGTATTTGATCCAACTCAAAGAATCCAGAGCCTGTTGATCATCTCTTCCAACATTTAACGCTAAAATCATCAAAATCTTTGGCTCCAGCGGGTAACTCAGACATGCTAATGCTGGAGAATGCATAGACAACGACTACTATTCAAAGTGGGAAGAGAGGAGCTCCACAGAAAGTTCTTGATAATCAATTAGTTGCCTAAACTGTTTTTTAAGTTGAAAAAAATCCAAACATTCCTTTATTCAAGCTTCTGAAACGTGAAAATTTGCTTTTCCTTGTCACTCATGTCACTCATCTTGTGTTTTTTTTGACAAAACATTCATTTGAAAGTGTGTTTTACAATTCTATCTTTCTACAAAAAAAAGTCTGTTAATCGAAAAAAACAATTGTTGGATTGATCAATGATAAAAACCATCAGTAGTTTCAGGCCGAGCGAAGAGTTCTACACCTTTTAAACAGTCCATAGCCGGAAGTGGTTGTTATTGCTGTCGCCTGTTAATTCACACTAACTTTAGGAGCTTTGTCTGTAAACAAAGCCAGTTAAAGTCCTGTAGAATGAGAGATGTCTGTTTGTACAGCTTATCATTGTCCTTCCAGCACCTGGCAAAGCCTTTCAGCCAGTTAATAAGCGTTGGTAGTTACTTAAACAGACTGAAAACAGCATCTTCTTATCTGTTTTATGGGACGCTATAACAATCTGCTGTCCTCATGTAATATTATGGACTTTATAGAGCTCAGCTGTGTGCTCACTCTTGCTCCAATCTGTTCTTACTTTGTAAAGTACAAAATTTGCCATTCATTTCTAACCATATTTCATCAAATAAAAGGGTCATCTGAGGAATATTAGTCCAGCGTGATTTTTTCCACAAGCGGCTGATAAAGTCAGTAGATTTGAGTGAAATAAAGACTTTATTCATCATATAAATTCTCCAAAAAAGCACAAAAGACAGAGATAAATTCTTAAATGACCTGTTAGGTGTAGTCTTATGCTAACAGGAGATTATTCCCTTTTTCATGGAAGGTTTTGTGTCAAAGATTTCAGGAACCTGTTTGAGTTCAGTAGAAGCTTGTCCAGAAGATGACACCTATAAAATCCCATGTGACTCCCTCTGCTCGTCACTAACCGCCACCGGCAGCTGTTTCACTTGAAGTAACAATGGCTGACAGTCTGCAGGTCACGGTCATCAACAAGACAGAAATAAATTACATCTGACTAAGTGTCAGACAACCCTAAAAAGACAGGCGGAAAATGAAACCGCTTCCAATGGTGATTACACACATCCACGTAAATCAAGCAGAGCTAAACTTTTAAGCATACTTTAAAATCTCTATTTTATGCTTCCTTATCCAGCCGAATGCTTTTTCTTTTTTTTTTATTGTGTTGCTTTGCCAGAGCAGGAAAAAAATGATGCAAGTGGAAGAAAGGCACTACTACGGGAGTGTGCGTGTGTGTGTGTGTGTGTGTGTGTGTGTTTGTGTGTGTGTGTGTGTGGGTGGATGTCTGGCCTCTTTCCCTGGCTTCATCTCCAGCACCTCGTGTAACACACTCACAGGGACCAAATGTGAACCAAGATAGAAAAACTGTAAAAGGACGGTTTTATTATGAGCTACACTGACACTACCTACAAAACGTGAACAAAAGAAAATGGTTTTAATGCCACTGGGATTTTGTTTCCTCTCCTTTGTAATATTCCCACGCAGAGATAATTTCTACGACCACACAAACACTGTAGATCCTGACTGTCAGGACACCTGAGGCCATCCTTGCCCATGCCGTCATCGCTTATGTAATGATATTCGTTCCTCCTTGCAGTTCACCTCACCGTGCTGACATTTGTGAGCACAAGCCATCTGTGAGAGAGTTCACACAGCTATAAAGCGTCCAAAGGTTAACAAATTCTCAGTTTGTTTTTCTTAAATGTCAGCTTTGCAGTAGCACCAACAGCAGATAAAGAGTAATATTACTGTGTGTGTTGTGTGTTGTTTAAGGACTCAGACAGAGCTCATTTATATTTCATCCAAAATATCTGGTGAGAAGATTGCTCATTGGTTACATTACACCTGGCAAAAACCCATATAAAATTTTGGTAAATGTTGAATATCTCTTAAAATACTTTTGGCTGCTAGAAAGAGAGCCATCTGACAGAACTGGCTGCAGGCAGACTACAACAACAAAGAAAGACCGGACTGCAGCTGTCAATGAAAGATACCGAATACTGTATTTAGAGACAAACCTTACGCTAAATACAGGAAAGAAAGGGACCACATATATGTATGTATATGCCTAAAAGACGTAGCACATGTCATTGAAAGACCCTGTTCCTGCACTGTACTGTCCATGAAAACCCCACTCATAAATGTACACATTTTTAATGAAATTAATAAGATTCATTTCTACCACTAAATATGTCATAGAACAAACAAATATGCTAAAATTGTGACAAGAAGAACTACTGGTTACAGTTAATGAGGTAATAATCCTGTTAACATGATGCATTTCCCATTGATAGTAAGGCTACCTTTCATATATATATATATCTAAGGGCTTAGTAGAATAATTACACCTTCATGGTTTTATGTTATTGGTTTATGTTGTTTCCTGAAAGCAGATAAAGATTTCCTGGACGGAGATTCTTGCTCGTGTGATTATAAACGTAACTCTGCAAAGCTGCTGAGGTGAAATCAGACGGTCGGTTTGAATTTGTGAGCAATTAGACGATGACTCATCAAATTGCCAGAGGTGCAGTTTAGACGCCTCTGCCATGATAGCAAACCATGAAGGAAAGAGCCACCTGCCAGAGGACAAGTTGGCTCAAAAAACAGAGTGAGAGGAGAGAGAGGAAGGAAGGAAAGAAGGAAGGAAGGATGGATGAATGAATGAATAGATGGAGAGAGGGTCAGAGGGAGGAGGAGCAGCCATCTGCAGGCCTACGAGATGCCATAATCCACCTTTAAGTGTGTGAGGAGGGGACACAGCACTTGCAAGTATTTATAATCCCCTCACACTGTCTCCTTCCATCAGTGTGATCGGGCTTTGACGTTGAGTCTTTATTATAGAGGGGAGGGTTGAGCTATAACATGAATCTTCTTAGTTGGTTTCTGTAGACTTTATGAATTTATAGCCTTCATAAACTCAAGTTGTGTGGGAATTCCTCTAAACTTCCGCCTGTGATAAACAGTTTTGCTGTTTTACGATGAGAAGATCGATACCACTCTCATATTAGCTAGCAGCTTGCTGGCTTAGCTTAGCATAAACACTCGAAGTATTTGGCTCTATATGAAGTGCAGATCAAACAAATAAGATATAACAAGGTAATTCGTTGAGTTTCAGAGGTGCTGCCAGGTGAAAATTGTTACCTTTAAATAGAGACAGGCTAGTATTTTCCCCCTGATTCAAGTCTTTGTGCTAAGCTAAGCTAACTGCTGACTAAGAAGCCAGGCTTGTTATCTCAGCTAAGCACAAAGACTGCTTAATTAGCTTAGCATAAAAACAAGGGGGGAAAAAACTAGCTTGACAATGCACAGACAGAAAGAAATAGTCCAGCAGATTATGCAGTGTCATCTCTATAGCATACAGATTGTTTTCTACTACGCTTGGCGAGCTATCAAAAAAATAAAACTGCAAATGTAATAGAATGCCATAGGATCTTTGTTTTCCTGGTCGATTTCATCCGCCAGATTATACGCTGTATGCAGGAGGTTCAGGAAAATCAATCCACTTTCATTAACTGCTGCTGATCTGGGTGCAGGGTGGGGGGGGTGGAAAGAGAGGAGAGCTGAGCTCATGCATGCATGAGTGAAATCACCCTGGCCCACGCAGTACACAGCACAGAAAAAAAAGAAAAGAAAGGAAAAAAGAGACCACCATAACGGAGGCGTACACACACATGCACGAGAGCCAGCACTGCATACATGAAAGGAAAGGAGGGCTTGAAAGGAGATGCTTTACGTTTGATCTGGTTGAAGGGCGGTTTGTGGAGGGGCGGGGTGGAGATCAATGAAAGTCCTGAGCTTTAACATGTCGCGCATGTGAGAAGGACCTACTGGTCTGTGGAAAAAGTGCTAAAAGCTGCTGTCAAGGTTGCAGTAGGTGTGAAATACCCCACTCTCCATTTCACTACCCACTGTCACACATTTGCGAAAATTCAAATGCCGCGAAAAGAACAAGAGCGATCAACTGTTATTCACTGACTTAGCCCAAATGGAAGCAGTTACACGCTACAAATTTCTCAAGACGTGTGTGAATTTTAGCTGCTTTAATCACAGATGGCTGGTCTAATTTTAGCACAGCCTCAGAGGGCAGATTTCTGCTCAAAAGGGCGATCTGCAGCGACGGCTGGCTTCGAGGAGCTGCAGCGCTGCCACACTAATCCTGTGGCATGCCTGCACTGGACAGAGGGGCTCTGAGATTGCCAAGGCAGTGCCTGGCCTATTAAAAGTAGAGATGCCTGCCAACTGTATGCATATGGCATTGCAAAGGCAGCACTAGACACAGTCGCCTCATTTTCCCTTCAAGCAGCATTAATGAATCAGCTATTGGAGTCACAATCATCAAGAAGCACAGCATGAAATCGCAGCACTAATACAGATTAAGTGTGGAAGCAGCAATGCGCTTCGGGTTATTGTACAGGCTGCCTATCAAAATAAGAGAAAATGGATGCTATGCATTTTCAATCAGTTGAGAATTCTGCAATAATAAGCCGTGTCATCCAGAAAACAGAAAGGTGTTTAGTTTGAGGTAATTTCTGTCATCCTCAGCTCTCCATTTACTCAGTTCTTTGCCACTGATTTTCATAAACATATCTGCACATGATGTTTACTTAGAGCAGTAGTTAGTTTTAGGAAACACGCTTATTCACTTTCTTTGAGAGTTAGATGACAAGCTGGATACAATTCGCATAAATGTCTGTTAAATATCCGGCCTCTGTCTAGCTTAACTAGCTTAGCATAAAGACTGAAAACAGGAGGAGAGTTAAAATAACAAAATCCACGTTCCAGCACCTTTAAATCTGAGACCAGAGACCAGAGACCTGTTTCCAGTCTCTGTGCTAAACTAACAAGCTGCTGGCTGCAACGTTCGCTTCATATTTAGTGGACAGGCACCGTATCGATCTTGTCAAACGCTCAGCAAGAAAGTGTATCTCTCAAAATATCCAACTGTTCCTTCAAGTTTCAGGAGGTATTTTGTATCTTTTAATAAACTTCTGACTAAGCTAACATGATGTTGATGGCTAAAATATCTGACAGATGGTTGGACACGGCTGTTAGGGGATTAATGCCCTGTAAATCCAGAGATAAGCATATTCCGTATGATAAAGCATTTTACTTGTACTACACTTTCTCTGATTAGTTGGGATAGTGGCAGATAAACCAGTCCTTTAGGAGATTCTCACAAGACTTAAAAGTTTCCTTTCAAGCATCCAGAGAGGAGGTGCAGCCTTGCAATATGAAACCACCATCAGTCAAGAAAGGATCAAGTTTTAATGGGGTCTTTTTACTCTCATCCCTTAAAGTAATAAAGATGAAAAAAGAGTCAATCCTGACACAAAATCCCACACAAGTGTTTTTGTTAAAAAGCCATTAAAGTTCCAAAAAAGGATTTTATATCCAGAGGTTTCATGCTCCTTTAACCAATTAAGATGTTGTGTATGAGGTCATCCCATTGTAGGATCATTCACAAGCTGTTGCCTAATTTAAGCAGTGTGGATTTCAGCGTGAATTAAGTGTCAGAATGTGTTTTTTGTCAAAACAGCCTTGACTCCTGTGGAAGACTGAAGAGGAATATGCTATTTGCTTTTTAGCTGGTCCTAAGGGCTCATTATTCCTGCGAAACGACCTCCTTTTGCTCTCCACGGGGTTTGTTTTATGAGTTTCAAAACCGCCAAGATCTGTTTCACCCAGCCCAGAAGCCAAGAGGGACAGTTTCTCTTTAGAGAGAATTTACTCCCTTGGCCACCAGAGTCCAGACATCAATCAGTGGCCACTTGAGGTTAAGTTTCATGATTTAGCAGCACCTATAGATGCATGAGCTCATGGCACCAGAGGAAGGAAGGACGAGCTGCTGCTTTGTGTGCGCTCACCATGAATCACACTCAACAGCGACGCGTAAGCAGAGCACCTCAGTTCAGTTTATGGTGTCTTCGCTCAGTGCCAAAGCCAATAGAAGGCAAGAAGACAGTTGTTTTTAATGCACACAGATCTACTGAACGCCCCCAGGGGACAGAGCCTCAGAGAAACACAGCTCTCATCACCCTTCAATTAAAACTATTCTTTTATCGCAGAGTGACTGTCACTCCTTTGAAAATATGTGGAGCAAAAGTGAGCTGCAAACAAGCCAAAGGGGAAAACACAATATCTGTGCAACCAGACTGAAATTGAACAAAAACAGACCACAATGAATTCTTACATCAGATCCAGGAAGCCAGCAGCCGATGAGCTGATTATCTAACCTCATTTCTGTATCGCCTCCACTGCAACAGCAGCAGGTGGGCAGTGCAGATAATCCCTGCAAACAGCAACATCCTATGGAAAACAGATCCTTTAATGAACGTGCACCTGTTCTCCCCCAGTGTACTGGAAGAGGAAATGAAACACAAAAATTTGATACCTAGAATTTACTGTTTAAAATACACCTATACACCTTTTAAATTAATGTGTTTTATGAGAGCTTTGGACATTCAAAGAGTCGAAATATGGCAAAAAAAGATTGTATGCTTGGCTCAGATAGAAAAGTTGATGTATTGATAAACACATAATGTGACAAAATGCAATGAAAAATGAGATCTGAGGGGAGCGGTGCGGAGGCTGTAACATTCCTCAAACTATTCCATGAAACACACCAAAATGTTACATTTCCATCATGTTTCCCATCATTTGAGATTTGACTGGTCCTCTTTTAATACGTCACTGTGTTGCGCTCTCTTCTTCTGTTGTGAAATTGCTCCTGATTGGAGAATTAGCGCCACCAGTTTGTCTCGATCATAGGCTGTAGAAAAGAAACGGATGTAGCTTCGGGTTTGAAAAGTGAAGCTGATGCGGACGTGCCTCAAAACTGCATTCTTTCTAATGGCCAAAAGGAGTCAATTCTGCTGGCTCCAAGTCCATCGTATGGAAGTCTGAGAAAATGACCCTAATTCTCACATGAATTATTAACTCAGTAAACATTTTCCTAATTAGTTTATGGTCTCAGCCTTGATCTTCCTCAAGTCTTCCTCAATACCGCATGATGTTCGTTTAGCAAATTCACAATAAAGCAGGGCATGCTTTAGGGTGGGACTACCTTCTGACTAACCAATCAGGGGCAGGCCGTGCCTTAGCCATCACTTCAGGTTTCAAAAAAATCAAGATGGCAACAGCTGCTAAAACAGGATGGCGATTTTGAAAATGCTCGACTCAAGGTTTTAAATCAGCAGTCCACAATCCAGTGGGCGTCACGGTAGCTACTGTACGTCCACTTCTCACATATAGTCTATAGTCTTGATGCTCTTTATTTTCTTTGGCCGAGTCAAACTGCTTCATTACATTTGCATGGAAACACTTGTGTCTGCTCCGTGTGCGACTGGAGAAAAGGATCATCCACCACTGTTTCTTGTCAGTAGGTCAGTGCTGATGAGATGTCCTACTTTGATGCTTTGAACACAAACTCTATCAAACTGCTAGTAACACCAGAGATCTGCAGTCATTAACCAGCTGTCTTTTGCTTGCTGTCCTTCATAGATAAGTACTCCACACACACACACACACGCACACACACACACTTCTCAGGCTGACCAAATATGTGTGTGTGAGATAGCAGGTGTGGGTAAACCATTATCAGCTTTGCTGTGTGGGGGAGTTATTTTAGTCCAATCCCACAAGAACACCTTTGGAAAAATGTGTAATGCCCTGGGTGACACATTCATTAATTAACCTGAGGCGGAGGAGTCTGATTCTACACAATCATTAAAAGTACAAGCAAAAGAAATAGAAGTTTTTATGTGTCAACAGAATGACTCAGCCTCGACGATCTACGTCTCTGAAATATTGTGAAACTGATAAGCACATTAGTTTATGCATTGCTTTAACTCCGCCAGAGACTGTCTGAGGTCACGGTGAACTGAAGACGGTGCAGAATGGAGATAGGATAATGATTTGGATTTTCCCTTGTCAAAGTCTGTGACCTGCCTTGCTGTGATTCACCGTTATCACGGCTGAGTGCGGGAAGCACAGCCATGAGTCTGATGTGTCATGAGTCACTTGTGTTCCTCTCAGGCAGAAAAACTGCTAACTTTTTTTCCTCTCAGCCTTAACTTGTCTGAACTTTCTTCCTATATCCCGCATACCTTCAAAAAGTAGCCAAATTGATGCCTCACTTCCCTCTTAGATATCCAAAAAGAAAACAGCGTTATATAATGTGAATTTCAGCTTCTGGCTCATTTGCATTTCCATTGAAGTGCGAGCAGAAAAGCTCCTTTTCCTGATTTGTCAGTCTGTGAGGTGTGCACATCACTGGCAGTGACAATTTTAGGTCCTGTGCTTTTGTGTCCATGGTAACTGGGAGGGGAGGTGAGGGCTTTTTAGGTGTGTGTATGTGTGTGTGTGGGAGACAGAGGGAGCAGTTGGCAGACAGTGAGCACACACGGACAAATGCACTAATTCACAAAATATAAACAATCAGTGCTCACTCTCCTACTATCAGCTGCTATAATCACATCTTAGACATGCTCTGGCTGCTGTTTACCCTTATCAGTCTCAATCTGTGATGAGTACATGCAGATAAAGCCCAAAATAATTCTGAAAAGCCCCGCGGCCTGTGCATGCCCTCCTATGACTGACTGTGAGCCAGCTCAGAGCTGCGCCTCCTGCAGTTGTCCACTTCTCTGCTTTGTGGATGCAATTTCTTTGTTCAGTGAGGCGAGCTGCTGACGTCAAATCACCTCCTTTGTTTCAAAACGCCTCAGCGGCATTGTTCGTCTAGCATGAATTCTTCAACCTGCCCCTGTTGCTGGGAGCAACAATGAGATAAATGACAGATTTGTCAATCAGCGCATGTAAGAGCAGAGGGGGACGCAAGGATGAAAATACAAAGAGGAATTAGAAACAAATAGAGATGTCACCCATTCATTCCTGATGTATAAGCCACTCAGCCACGTTGCTTTTGGACATGTCAGTTTTTGATTATTTTGTCAGCTAAATTATATACAATGCTTAAGCTGCCGTGTGATAACCACTTAGCTGTTTATTTACCGTTACAGTCTGCAACAACTTGGTTGCGTGTTCCTGAAGGGCTGCTACTGACCAGCTGTTTCTGTACTGTACTGTTTAGATAATCATTTGTCTTCTTGATATTCTATGATAATATTCTATATTCTAATATTTGGACTGTTGATGAGACAAAATAAGCAATTTGAAGATGTCATTTTGGACTAGAGGACATTATGATGTGCATTTTTTAAAATTATTTTCTGACACTTTGTGGGCGGACAATTAAGGGATGAATTGCATAACTCATCTGCAGATTAATTAATAATGAAGACAATCTATAGTTGCCATGTGAGGTGCCCCTCTGGTTAATCCACCACCACACTCAGCCAATCCTGCGCCATTTCTGTGGTCGGTGAGGTGAGAAAGTGTAGAAAACAGGCGCTCCTTCATCCTGAGCCAGTTCAATGATCCATCTGGATGTGCACCTGACACAGCGACTTCCTGCACGGCCCTTTCATGGGATCAATAGTTGGCTTGTGCAGAGGGAGGAAGACGGAGGTTCAGAGCATTAAGGCTGTGTTGACATATCTGAAAATGAGCTCCGAGCAAGAGCCTGAGACACAACACAAGGGAGTTAGTGTACTTGATGGAGTCATTGAGCTGTTTGGTTAAAGGACCTCCACAGTAAACAGACCAGCTGATGACAGGAAGTTGGATGAGTCTTGGCAGGAAGGAAGCCCTGATCGCTGGAAAAAAATGGGCGGAAAGGCTGAGGGGCAACTGGGCAATGACCTTAACATTGATGGGGCCTCTGTGGATAAATGACTATAATTCAGAGTGTGTTCACTTCAAGTGAAGGGCTTAACTGCTCCACCGACACCTGTTCGGCTCTACAGAGGAGCCTTTCACTGAGGACAGGTGCCTCGGCAGTGAGCCGCCCACCTCCCCTCGCTCTCTGCTCCGCTCCCAGCTGCTCTCCTTTCAGGCCTCACACACAGATTCCTCACATGCCTGCCTGTCAGCTCAGCAACCACTGCTGCAGCGGTCACTCAGCTGCCTGCTGTTATGAAGACGACTCCCAAACACTAACGAGGCCTCTGCTGGAGCATCTTACATTAAGGCGACATGGGATATACTGTGGAAACCGAGCAGGATCGGTGTGTTTATGATAATTTGGTATATATATACACACCGGTATATGCAGCATATATGCTCTATGCTAGATGGCAGACAAGTTCTCTAAAAGGGTGTGTGTAATAGTGTGACATGGCTTCCGTTACTGTCATCAGTTTGACTCAATTTCAAGAGAAATGAACCCAAGAACTTGCTGCATCAGACATTTCCTGACTTCATTGTCTAGTTTCATTTCCTAATTGAGAAAATGTAAGTGGGAAATAATGATAATTCATTCTCTTATTAATTTAATCAACTGGCCAATTATTTTCTTGGCTAATCAATTAACCATTTGATCCATAAAATGTCAGAAAATAGTAAAAAAAAATAAAATAAAAGCCTGTCACCATTTCCTAAAGCCCAAGGGGATGTCCTCAAATAGCTGATGATTAATTTTTCTGTTAATCGACTGATAAACTAATTGGCCATAATTGTGATGCTTGATGGCGTCTGACTCCACATTTGTCGCCGTGTTTTTGAAATTCAGTTGTGCACAAATGTTTGACGCAAATCAGAGAAACAAAAAGCCTTGTGCTGGAATAATTTCTGTGGGAGTCTGAACACGTGTGTTGCTGTATGCATATGCACACAGAGTCTGTCGGCTTTCTAGCTGGTTCAGTGACCTGTGCACAAGACAGATTGGAGAGGGGGTGGGGGTCAGTTAGTACAATGGGGAGCAGAGTGTAAATGAAGCCAGACTGAGCAGGGAAATGGTTTTGAGCTGAAAACCGTGTGTGACGACATGAAATATCTGCCGTTTAACACGGCGACTACAAACCCTCATTACAAACATCTCACACGTTTTATGGTGCAGCAGCGGGAACAGGCAGAGACCACGTACGATAAACATACCTTTATCTACGTTATGTGACATAGCATGCATACCCGGGCACGTGTAAGCACTAGCCATGCTTGTCAGATCTGGGCCAACTGGCTGCAGTCCAGCAGCAGCAGGCCTGGGTTTGGCGGCTTGGTCCCAGCATGCTCACTGTGTGAGGGGCAAGGTGCTTCGCTGCATAGCTGGAATGTTTTCCGTCTTTGTTTGGCCCAAAGACTCAGAGACTCATTTTAAAGGACCTCTTACAGAGGAAGGCAAGTTGAGGCATGCCTATAACTGGCTCTTATAGGGCGGCTGTATACACACTGCTGCTGCTGCTGCTCATACACTGTTATTACTGTAGTCAGTTGATTTAGGGATATTAATATAAATCAAATTAATAGCCAGCTGGAGCTACGCAGTTTACCCCCACACCACAACCAACACAGAGACCTGAGTAAGACAATTCTAAAGAGGCATAATCACAGACACCTACACATAAGTCTCCCATCTTTAAAGAAAGATTCCTGTTGATTACAACCTTGGCCCTCGTTGGTTAGAATAACACTACACTCCTCACGTTAGCTGCTGTGATGTGAAAACGCAGTGGCATCTCTAGAGAAGTTTGATGTTTTTAGCGACAGTCGTGTTCCCACTAGATCTCAGGATCTGTCTCAGTATAATGTCAGCATAAGCAGCAGAAATGGTTTTCAAAGCTGCAAAAAATAACACCCAAATTGTAATAATCCATGAAGTTCCTTTAAATTAACCACATCCGCCAATTTAAACGTGTTAATCAAGTCTAAATAAAAACAGATGCTCTTTGCTAAGTTCAACAATGTTTGTCTTGATCTTGAGAGAAAACAACAAAGGAGGAATGACACAATATTTCATTCACAAAGCGATCCGCCCAACAGCAACCAAACCACCTGCTACGATGACTTCAGCTCTTCGTGTAACATTAAGTCAAACAGTAATTGCAGCAATTTGAAGTTGCTCTCTGCGAATGATTCAGGTGTGTGGAAGTTGAGTCACGGCCTAAAGACTTTCTAAAAACCACAAATTGCCTTCGTCTAAACTTTCACATCGTTCTTGACCGCACAGCAGGGAAAACACACTGTGTGGTCGCCGGTTTGGACAAGCAGTCACGGTTCACGCAGAAGTCAACTAGAGTTCTTCACTAGTACTCACAAATGAACAATTTGGAGTATTTAGGAGGTATTCTTGTACAAAGCTACAGCCGGCTGAACTCTCAAGGCTGTTGTGCT
This sequence comes from Pempheris klunzingeri, assembly GCF_042242105.1. NCBI lineage: Eukaryota > Metazoa > Chordata > Actinopteri > Acropomatiformes > Pempheridae > Pempheris > Pempheris klunzingeri. The sequence continues at coordinate 8,492,452 of NC_092015.1, read as the reverse complement.
ATCAAATAAAATCAGTCCCTTTCACGAGTCTTTCAGAAGTGATGAATTATACTCAAACTGGCTGTCACTAAATACTACACTCCCTCGCAGCAGACAGATGATACGACCTGAAAGTGACACGTGGAGAGCTGGCCTGTCACAACAAGAGGCTGAGCATCTAAATGAGGAAATCCACCTAAGAATTTCTAAGTGCCCCTCCATCGTCTGAGAGTTTCACCCCGACACAAGTGCCTCTCGTTTCTTAACGTTCACACCAGCAGCTGTCACAATACTGAGCCTCATAATAACATCTTTCCTGTGTTGGGGGACCTCTGCAGCTGTGTGAACTAGTCAGTCCACTTTCTCTCAGCGATGTCATCATCACAGCTGCATCTCTAAAGCCTCTCAGCTTCCTCCCCTGGAGAATCGCCACAATTACCTTATCCTGAAACAGGCCGGGCAGCATCTATCTATGTGTCCGTCTCCCAGGAAGCACTTGGAGAACAAACATTTCACAAATGACAAGAGTACGGGTGTTAAGTTTTTCTGCAAATGTCTTTTTGTCCATCAAAGCCACAACTAGTTCTTTGATTAAAAAAAGCTGTAATTTTTCTGCTGAACTTCAAACCATAGTGGGAAAGTGGGTCAGGGCATGTAAACAAAAGTCACATGTTATTTGTCCTGCAGTTAGGAACAAATACTGAATTATTTGGTTGTTTGTAATCATTTCTCCTCTCTTGTCTTTACACTAAGTGAGAGTGTGTTCATTTTAAACCGGGTCGTGGGACTCAACTGCAGTTAGAGTTCATTTTTTCATGCCAGCCTCTCTAAACTTGGGTAATTACTGGCTTTTCGGTTGTCAACATCCATTTCCTTACAGCCATAAAACACTGTGATTTAGGGTCGTTTCCTGTCATTTGATTAGATTACATTCTCAGGCTTTCATTTTCAGCTTGGTGCAGTTACTTTCCTGAGCGTCCAAGTTCAAATGGCTCTGCTCATACTAGAGTTTTAGCAGCTTTTTAGGTAACTGATAAATAATTTCAGCCAAGTTTTTAAGAATAAATATCAAACATTCCCGGGTTGTAGTCTCTCAAATTCTCTGCTTTTCTCTATTTTATATCATTGTGCAGTTAATATATTTGGCTTTTAGATTCTTAAACCTAACTGAATATGTCACTTTTGTCATTGTCAGCTATTATCTGACATCTTGAAAGCAAAATCTAATCAGGAAATATAGTGATTGCAGATTTATCTGCAACGAGAATAACTGTTCGCTGCTGCTGTATTTCTTAATGCCTAAACTGAACCAAACTCCATGAGTCAAAGTCAACATTTGAATTTTGAATAAAAAGCCTCAGACAGGCCTGGTGTCAACAAGCCTTTGCTGCAGGATTCTTACTCATGGCGTAATATGCTTTCGGCTGCATGAAGTAAACAACCATGATAAACTTTAAAGATCAGTGACTTCTCATTAGTTTCAAAGTCCAAAATTGTGATGATGTTTAAAGTTTGAGGACGTTCAGTAACTACTCAGTACTGCTAGAATAAGAGAGAGGAGTGGGCGGCATAGCTTCCCTCGTCTCTTTAACTTCACAGGTACTTCACATCACAGAGGTGGAGGTACACTGAGGCAGTATAGAGTACTGACAGCTCTTTTCCCAGCCAAATACTACATTATTCCTTTCCCCTGCATTTTTCTCTCTTCTCCGAGTGAGCGGCTCCTTCTATGCATTGATGTGTTAAAATTTACTGGTCTGTTTCCAGCTCTGTCACCCCAAGTACATCAGCTGACAGCGGCTTCAGTGCACAGCTCTAAGAGGCCTTCACAGACCCTAAAGTGCAGAGCGGAGGCCCGAGGGCTTTCACTCAGCTAAACACAGCATCTCTCTGTGTGCAGCTCACTGACCGCTGTTGTCGTCAGAGAAGGATGGGACGGCAGAGTTGCCCCAAACTCTCCGGATCTGGACCCAGGATGCCCGTGCAGCCATCGGACACCTGCGGGGGACTGTGAATGTCTCTGTGATGGGACTGAGGGACGGGGATGGCAATGAACACACAGTCATTCATCAGCCATCCATGGCACTGCTCCCATTCAGATACAGATACCCACTGCGACACAAAGCCCCAGCTGCCTCAAGTGGGAGACTTACACACAACATTGGGCATCAATGCAACACAGCTCCATTTAGCCCTTTAAGAAACGCCCTGTCACAGCGGCCAGAGTGCCTCTCTATACGTCGCTCTGCACGGCTGCACACACAATGAACAGACGGGGATTCATCATGTGTTTAAAGGAGAGGAACAACCTAGATTACCACATGCTGACATGTTGATGGGCTTCAGGTCTGGCATTTGGTTTTGTTGGTACTTCTCTTGCACTTTAGAAAGTGTTTGGAAGTTGTAACTAATGGTTTTGATAATGGTTAATAAATCGCTTCCTAAAGCTTTATAGATCAATTACAAGCCATTAATTAAAATAACTTTTGGGTTGGTAGTTTGAAAATGATTTATCTGTCTTTCAGCCTTGTAAAGGAATAGTTTGACATTTTAGGAAATACACTTACACTTTGTGGTGCTCTTGCCAAGACTTAGATGAGAACGCTGATACCACTCTCCTGTCTGTGCAGTAAATATGAAGCTACACACACACAGATGCTACAAAGTAGGCGGACTTTGTTGGGCAGAACAAGGCTAGCTGCTTCGCCGATTAGTTGACTGACGATTTGTCAGCAGAAAATAGCTCGCTTAACTTGCAACAATACTGGATCTCGGCTACTCTACTGCAAACATTTGTTGTGTAAATTGCAAAGTTATCCAACAGAATTACTGATAATGAAAACAACTGTTGAAACCATTAGTTTTACCTTGTACACCCTTCTTAAGAGGTGACTTATCATGAAGTGGTATCAATGTTTCCTCCCACTAAACTCTGCCCGCATGTTCAAATAAGACAGAAAGTTGCTGGTGGAAGAAGAGTAAAAGAGGTGGGAGGCTCTCGGCTGGAGTGCTTATAATGGTGGTGATTGTGCATTCAGACCATAAAAGTGTGGGAGAACGCCGCAGAAAAAGAGCATCACCTACATCAATGGGGAGAGATAAAACTGCACTACCCACGGAGGATGTGTCAAAGTTAAAATGAATCATGGACCATTCCAAAAAAACACTCCCTTGGCTTTTGGGCAGTGAATAATTGAGCCGTGAAAAATTCTCATATTAGCCCACTTTGGAGTTCCTCGTGACTCTGGGTAAGTCAGCAGTTGCAGCAGTACACGAATGCGTAGAGGCCTGTAGGAAGATGCTCCCGAGCCGAACAAACCAATTACACCCCTGTCGAGGCTGTGGCACTGCACTGCATCATCCCCACAGAGACACCACTGTCACATTGCATGGCGTTACTGTGGCTCAGTAGACCCAGGACTGATGAGCCATGAGGCCCCGGTATGTGTGGCACGGCCATAAGCCCTACCATTAAGTGTTGATTCTCCTTTATTAAAGAAGCAGTGTTGCTAAAACAAAGGCCTGCCCTGGTCAGCACGCACTGAATTGCTGAAGCATGTGACTCATGTTTGATTGCAGTGAGTGCTAAGGCTGCAGGGCAGGGCTGATTTTACCCCATGACTCTCCCTCAGAGCTGGGGCAGCCTCCAGGACTGCTGCTGCTGCTGTGGAGTATTTACACATTCCTCCCCGGGCGGAAACACAGCCCATTAACATCACATGCTAACATGCCTTTGGACACAGAGGCACACACCAGCTCTTTCCCGTGCTGCGACATGGTAAAGTAAGAACAATTCATGTGTTTCCTGGAGTGCCTCTTGCAGAAGTTCCTCTTTTTTACGACATTTAACCAGTATATAAATGCCTAAATACATGGTTTATGACACAGTATGCTGCACGTGTACTATATACGCTCCTTATATTTGCAAAATTATGGGAGTGAAAGTGATGAGTCATCGTTATGGTAATATGTTAATTAATGACAACTATTTCTTGAGAAAGGATGATTACCACTGAAGCAATGCCATGCAGCAGCATTCTTTGGTGGCTTGTTGCAACAGAGCAGCGGGCTCTGGAGATGTCAGCGAGAGAGTGGGCAGACTTGGCTGGCAAGCCTCGACTGGATTTTACACAGCCTTCAATAATTACAGGAAAAAAGGATCAACCTAGTTGCACAATGGGCGAAGCATTAGCTAACTACTGTCTGTCAGCCTCAATAAACTTGAACTCTCCTCACAAAAGATGCACTCGCTCGACGGCCAAGAGAGCTGAGACTGACCTCAACTGGCACACTTTGTTAATTAAAGATATGAATATGCAGCCGGTCGCCTGCGATCAGCGCCTGGCTGGCTTCTGTGTGGCAGAGTTGTGAGGGTGGAAATGTATGTACCTGTCATTGAATGGCATTTTAAGCTTTATTCTACCTGCGAACTGGACCAGGAACTCTTCCCTAACTGTGAGAAAACTGAGGTGCGGTGGAAACGCAAACCACACACATAAAAAAAGTTCCTGGAAATGTTGGTGGAAAAGGGGCGAATGTGATCTTTTACACTAAAAACATTTTGATTATCTGAATGATTGAAATGACCTGTTTAGAAAACCTATAACACCTCAATCTGGTGTAAAATCAGATAAAAAAGAAAGAGGCACAACTTACTAATATGGAGGCCTTTATGAAAAAGTATGTCACTATATGCCTCATTAAAACTTTTAGATTGCCAGGTTGTGAATCCAAATGCCATTAGCTGGTTCAATTCATTAATCGAGAGTTTTAGTCATGAAATCTACAGTTGTAGATGTTGATAAGTTGTAAATAAATGGACTTTGGTCTAGATTGTCTGCAGCATGTTCTAGAAATAAGCAGCTAATGAATCTCACCAATCAAAGGGGAGTTTCACAGCCTGGCAACTCCAAAGTCAATGACTTACATCACATAGAAAGTTGTATTTTTGAGCTACAGGTGCACAGATGTCACAGATGTTGCTCCAGCTCTTTCAGCCATGCAGGTCAGACAGGGAGGATCATAAGCAGAGACACTTACTCAACAAAAACTTTCAGAAGTTGGGAAACTTTTGTAAAATTCAGTCTGTGGGAGTTAGAAAAAGAGGAGAGCATCAACTGGAGGAAGAAGACGGAGGCGGGCAGGATGAGGCAGACAAAGCGTCGGGCCCATCTCATTGATCAGCAGCAAACACTGTTCCTCCCTCGCTCTCTTTGTTCATCTGAGTTTCTGCTTTGCAACCAGATGTAATTTGCTGCTGTTTAGTGAGCCAGAGGAGGCTTCCTGATGACTCAAGGTGCAAACTAGGCACCCACGACAAAGTTGCTGATGCATTCACAGGATGAATTCACATCTCCACCTCTCTCCTGTCGACTAATGGATTGGGTTTTTTTTGACAGAGGGAGAATGTGAAAAGCATAAAAAGTTGGTACAAAATATTTCATGAGAAGATTTTTCTTTCCTGATATCAAGTGATATTTTCAAAGAGGTTTTATTTGCTTGGGAGTCTCCCTGGGGTTGTCTTCAAGCTTCATCAAGTAAATTATTTTAAGATATTTTTCAGTGCTGGTTACAGTTAAATAGCAAATTTTGTGACTGCAGACAAGCCAGACAGAGTTGATTTGTCAGTGAAAACACAGCACACTAAGAAGCCACAGCGTTTTTATGGGCTGTAAAACTGACTTTAACAATTAAAAAGCTATATTTAAGTATATTTGACGGCTTTAAAGTTTGAGCTTCTCCACAGAGAGCGCCTCAAACTGAAATGAGCAAACAAAGTTTCGGTTTGGTCTCCCCCTGTTTATCTTTCCAAACACATCACTGAAGCCCCGATTTGATTCACACAGCATGTCAACACTGACGTCTGCAACACAAAGGCTGCTCTCTACATCAAGCTAGATATGACTCAATAACTGTATGGTCGCTCTGCGTGTGAATAAAGACTATGCACTTTGATTCACAACGTATGAATAAATCAATCGATGAATGGATTATGCCCACACTGCACAAGCTTACAAGAAACCTTTAATTCACATATGCCAGATGCAGAGAGCTATAGTGTAGGTAGGTTTTCCAATCAATATGCCCAATAAATACTAATCAAACAGGCTTTTAAGACAAAGTAAGCAAACTTAAACACACCAAAATTAAACAACTCTGGCTGCAGCTCACAATTTTGTTAACTGTTGATTGATCAATTATTTTTAGTCTATAAAATGTCAAAAAGAAGGCAGGAAATCTTTACATTTGAAAGGCTGAAAATGAACTTTTTTTTGTGTTTTTATCTAAAAAATTTTCTTTAACAAGTAGTCAATAATGAAAATAGTTGCAGATTGTTTTCTGTGATTTTCATCATCTGTACAGCAGAATATTTCAGGCTTTTGTTGAGCCTTTTCATAGAAAATTAACTCCCTTACATCATCGTAGTTTGCACTAGAGCTGAAATAATCAGCCAATTAATTGATCGATTCAGTGTGAGGATTTGCTGTTTTTTCTGTTCTGTATGACTGCAGACTGAATATTGTTTTTGGACAGATTGTTTTGGTCAGACAAAACAAAACATTTAAAGACATCACCTTTGGCTCTGTGAAACTGTGATGGACATTTGTTATTTAGGGACATTTTATAGACAAAATAATCCATTCATTGAGGAAATAAATCAGCAGGATAGTCTATAATGACAGTCATCATTAGCTGCAGCTCTAGCTTGTATTGTACAAAAGACAACAGGAGTCACTTTACACTCAGATCACTTAATCTGTTCTCCTCCTCCTCCCATAACATTACAGCACAATTTATTCACGTCCATTTACAGGAGAACAACCTCGTCAAAGCCCCACAGAGGACTGCTGGCTTCACTGCTCATAAACATCACACACAGAGAGATAAAACTCTGTCTGCTCCATCTGATAAAAGTTTAGTTCAGTTTATGATGCACCGTTTATGGGTTGTTGGTGTTAAAACTGAGATTCAGGACATCACATTTCCTTTGAGCGTGTGATTATGGGCCTGAGGGTCAGTGCAGTCTGACTTAAGATAAAACAAAGACTTTCTTTCTGCAAGTCTTTGCACAGACCTTTATGTTCAGAAGAATTGGGGGGGTGGGGGGACCTCTGACACACACACACACACACACACACACACACACATACACACACACACACACACACACCCAGCCACCTCAGGGCAGAAACACAGACAGGATGGGGAGGCAGGGGCCATCTACAGGACACAACCACCACAACATGAAAGATATTGGCTCTAAAATTACTTTCCCTAAAGATTGAATTAGTCAGAAAGCAAAACAAAACAAAAAAATCAGCAAAAGATACAAACTACTAATTTCGAGACTTGTATTTGAATGCATTTTTCTGCATGATGCAGCCACATCAACAAAAACAACATCTCCTTTGAGCTTTGTCAGAACAATAACAACATCCTCTATCTGTCTTAAGAGAAAACCTGCACGACTGGTGGAAAAACACACAAAAAAAACCCAACAGGATCCACAGCAGCGTTTCTCATGTTTCCACGTTGACTCCTGAATGCATTAAATCCTTGCCTGTACGTGCAGAGGAGAAACACACCGGCAACCTGAAAGCAGGGGAGTTCAGTCCGGGTGCTGTTTACAAGGCCGCATGCACTGTCATAGCCGCTGTGCTGGACTAAAATGAATGGGAAAGCCTGCTGAGGGAAAGGTGAGGAGGACACACCTACACATCCTTTATTTACTGTTGCTCGACCGAAACTAGACAGGGCTGCAGACGCCAGTATCGCCTGCAGAGAGGAGGATCTCTGCCTCCGCCAAACACACAAACACACGCCGTACCTCAGGAATTCTTGCAGACAGGTGTCACAGAAGCGGTGTCCACAGGTAGACACTTGGACCGGCTCCCGCATCGCCTTGCTGCACAGCGGACACTGGAAGCGTCTCTTCGGCTTCTCCAGAAACTTGTAATCAAACCCGGGCATCGCTGCAGCTTCCGTGGAAATTTCTCGGCCTTCCGCTGCAGGTTAAAAGGTATAAATGTCCTCTTTGATCCTCCGTTAACCCCCCACTCCCCCTCAAATCGGGGCTGTGTCGCTGCACCGCCGTTCAAGCCGACGTGCTGCTCATATCACGTCCCTTCCGCCACCGACCGATCGGGCTCCAAGGAGGCGAGTTCCTCCCCGGCTTCTCCTCCTGCAGCCCGGCGACAAAACAGCAGAACTGCACGGTCCGGGAAGGCTGCGGAGATGATGACAGACTGGTTCCTGAAAGCCCGTGTGCGTGAGTGTGTGTGTGTGTGTGTGTGTGTGTGCAGGTTTGCAGCTGAGGCTGGATGTGGCCGTGTGTGGCCCTCTCCTCCGTCTCCTCTGTGGATGCAGCACTGACACACTGAGCACAAAGCACAACCCCTCCTTCTGTTTAGGTGCACCGAGTCCCGCCTCCTCCTCCGCGCAGGAGGAGCCAAGAAGCTGACACACACCATTTTATCCCTCTCATCTCTCTTTATGGAGCTTTAATTGGGCTTTTGTCTGGCTGCTGCGGCTCCTAATGAAATGCTTTGTTTGTTTTGCATGCTCCTATTCAATGTGCATCTTTAATTTATCCCATACAAGCCTATATATGTTAATAGGCTATGTACACACACACACACACACACACACACACTGGTCATGACTTATTCAGATATCAAACATGAGGAATCTTAATTGGTAAAGTGGGAGGTGAGGAGGGTTTTGTTTTTTAATGTTTAAAACAAATTAATGTTAAAAAAGTGACCTAACAGGGAAGCCTGTGGTTCAGTCAGAGGTGACAGGTGCCCTCTGGTGGCAGAGCACACACACACACACACACACACACACACGCACACACACTTAACGCAGAATTACAGCATTTTCTCCCTGTTTCTTGGTAAACATTTGCCTTCGTGCACGATATAAATAAAACCTGACTTACACCGCGACTCTCATCAACAACAAACATTAAGGCAGAAACGAACTGCACATCATTTCATGGCAGCGGAAGTAAAGATCCACATCCACAGATTCAGATCATTTTTCACCTGCTGTGTTGCCACCGGATTACATCATCATTACATCATCATACAGGACAACAAAGGTAAACCATCCATGTCCTCAGAGAGGGTGTGAACACATCTTAAATAAGGAGTAAATACTTCAAACACCTGAATGTGTTTTTGAAAAGCAGGTGATTTCTCAGTAGCATCTTGATTAATCTACAGTATAACACAACGGCACAATAGAATAGAAGAGAGTAGATCTTTATTATACACTTGGGTGGAAATTTGTCTTCACAAGAACAAATAATAATACTGATCAATAACAGCTTTGTGAAAATGACACAGGAAACTACATAATAATTCATGTGACTAATGCGAGGATGATTTTTTTAAACAGTTTTAACAGTAGAAAATGTCATGGTGACAACAAGGCTCCAGAAAATGTAAATATAAAAATATATGATATAAAGATTTCACTCCTCAGCACTGGTGGTATAAAGCAGCCAAGTACCTTTAGTCAAAGTACAATATTTCTATTATATGGCACTTTATACTTAATACTGTACTTTTTACTCCACTACATTTAATTGGCAGCTGAAGTTGATAATTATGTGCAGATTCAGATTATCAATGAAAAATATGATCAACTAATACATTATGGTGTGTTATTATAGATTAAGCTGTCTAGCAGTACTCACATTAGCTCCACCTTTACCTGCTGTAGGATTAGTGATGCTAATGCATCAATAATTATAATCCAATAATGTAACACATGATCCTGTGATGGGCTGTTCTGCATAATGAATACGTTCAACATATTTTGATGCTAATTCTTTGGTACTTTTACTCACAAATTTCTAATGCAGGACTTTAACCCGTGACAGAGTATTTCTACTGTGTTGTGTTTTACCTCAACAACAGATCTGATTCATACTTTGTCCACCACTGCTAAGCACATTTGGGCGTTTCTTCTCTCTTCTTATCCTCTTATCCTGTGAATATAGTTTACACGATACACCATCTCATTTCAAACATAATACATGTTTCCGGGAGTTACAATATTGGATCTTAAAATAATACAGAGGCTGTGTCTGAAATCACTTCCTATCACTACTTTATAGCGCACATAATTTACTCTCCACTATCTCCTGGCCCAAAAGATTCCTACAGTGGAACAAAAACAATAGTGTCCATTGTGTAAATGATTCATGCATCTCGAAAATCTTTGTTTGCTGCTCACTATAGAGTAAACTCTTGACTGTCTATTATGTATGGAAGAGTGAATGAGTGAAGTTGTGATTTTGGACAAAGCCACAGTCATTAACTGTGAAAGACGTCTTTCAGCTGAGCCCAAAACAACATCGTTATCTGGATTGAGCGCCGCTGTTCGGCTACAAATGTACTGGAGGACTAATCCAATAAGTCACAATGAGAGCACTCAGGACATCATCGAGATGAACGTGTTTGGTTCATTTCACTGATGACTGACCAAACACTCCACTGGCTTTCATTATTACCGTTTCTGAGTGTTGTATCATCTCATTCACTGGTGGCTTAAAGGAGCTCAAACCGGTTTGACTTTTACTGGCCTTTATCATGCTAACCATGCACGTGAGAGAGGACAATGGCTCACGACATGAAAGCTGCCTAATGACTTCCTGTAATCCTGCTTCAGTAAGTGTTGCAATCTTCCTTTAGCTAACCTGTTGTGAAATACACCTGCTGCAGCACACAGGTTTTGACCTTCTTCTTTGCTCCATGACATCAAGCCACCGAATGAAACAAACATTCATTCCCGGAGGAGGGAAAGAGAAAAAAAACTAGATAGAGAGGAAGACCAAGTCAAAATCTGAGGCCGCAGCTGCGGTATGAAAGGGAATCTTTCAACTGCAGCACAGATGGGCCTCTGGGAGGAGTTATTCAGAGGAAGCTGTCCTTCACCTCACGCCACCGCCGGGCGTCATGACGAACGCTGAGTGGGTTAGATTTTAGGACGAACTCATCTCTGGACAGGTTCCTCAAGCAAAGCTGGAACAAGAGGGAGAAAGGGATGAGTGCAAAATGTCAGTAGAGCTGACTTGAAGAAGTCACCATGGGCTCTGGAAAGTTAGAATTTCCTGATATTTGGTAGACAAAAGTATCATTAAATCAATTGAGAACAGATTAATAAATTATATAAAAGTTAATTACAGCACTAATTGTCAGCTCCTGACAGGATCCTCCCACTTACACGACAGTTCAGTACAGTTAAACCTGCCACCAAGGACACACAACACTGGAAAAAGCTTCCTTTGCTCCTTTTTTTCCAATTGGGCTCGAAACATTTTTTACTTTTATTACTGTTTCCAAATAAGTGATAAAATTGTAATTCTAGAGGAAGCATTGGCAGGAAGAAATCACAACAATTTTTTGGACGCAGCAAGTTTTGCCAAAGCACCTGTACATTTCTTATCAATTTTTGCATTTATTCAGTTTTATTACATGAATTACTGATGTGGCTTTGAAGAGGTTTAGATTCTTCGTGTCCGATGACGGTCTTAGTTATGTTTTAAATGCTTTTTGCTCATCGCCAAGAATTTGGACACATACTGAAAAACATCTGATATAAAAGTTGTCAGATTTCAAGATTTCCCATATCTGCAGAAAACATGTAGACTTCCCAATAAAGACACCTGAATCTGACTAGAGACAAAAGTCTGCTGCTCTCACTGTCCATTCATGATACAGGATGCATCACATGCTGACTTTTGATCCTGTAGTCTTTGTAATGTCTATAAACTGTGCATGAAAACTCGTACCAACACTGTCACGTCTGCTGTTGTAGAAAGGTGTGGTATAATGTTTGTCACAGTTGTGTATCACAGTGCTGGCTATTATGTAGGTGCTGCTAATGACCTCTGTGAGTGTTAGTCCATGTTGGTGTCCATGCTCTTGTCACGTGGTCAAAGAAACGTTTAAACAGCAGCCCTGCAGCCTGTAGCAAGGATTACCAACATCTCTGTTACTTATTAAATTGTGATGCAGTTTAATCTTCTCTAAATCTGGAGCTATTTTCAATTTGGAGTGTAGAGGGATGATTTAATCCCACCTTCACTTCACTCTTCTTCAGTTTTCATTAGAGTCTGTGGCTTTTGCACCATCACTGTTGGGTTAAAGACAAAGTGCTGTTTTCTGCTCCTCTCAGTAAGAGGTCTATCTCTATGTCAAACATTTCAGTTTAAAACCAAAAACAACACATCAAAATTTAACTGAATTATTACTTTTTGGAGGCAAATAGAAAGGTTCTGATCACGTTTGCATAGTACAGCTGAAAGGAAGTTGTTTGTTGGTGTAAACAGAACGCACGTGGCTGGAAATGCTTAAAGATTTATGACTACGTGAAATAAAGCTATAGTCATGTCTTTAGCTACTGAGCCTTCAAACTTGCAAATGAGACCATTCGCAATTCTGCAAAGACAAACAAGCATCTTCATCGATGTTATAAAGAGGAGCTTGTCTCAAGTTCAGCCTGTCTTTCATCTGGGGATTAGTTCTCTCCCAGTTAGATTTCACCACATCCCAACATCTCCCAGTGTTTGTTAACAAAGGGCTAATAAGAGAAATATTACGTTTCACTGCCAGCAGAGTGTTGCCATGACAACAAGCCACTGATGTCACCACGAATGGGTGACTCTCGTCAAGCTGCACCGCCTTCGGTATCCCAGAATCCTCCTCTTTCCTTCCGAGGCGGCCGCGGGCCCCCTTTCCCCAGGTGTACACCTCCCCTTCTGTAGAGAGCAGCAGAAGAAGGGGCTGGTCACAGTTTCTGCAAATTCACAGCAAAAACCTCAGGATGCATTAATCCACACAAATCTTTAGCTGACAGCTCTGCCTCTCCTGCCGTGGCAGCATAATGGCTCTATCTGAAGGAAGTCGAAGCCAAACAAAGACTTCCTTCAACAAAGAAAACCTACAGGCATGGCTGCCACTGCTGGCTTTCTCCCCAGGGAGCCAGTCGCTGCACAATATAACATTTTACCATTTTAGCTTCAGCTTTAAGAACAAAACACACGCTTACTGACACACAAGTACAAACACACACACACACACACACACACACACACACACACACACACACACACATCTGGTACCTATCTGTTAACCCACATGTTTGAAGAACCATTTTGATGGTTTTGTATGTTTAGCCCATTAGCTAAAACCCCCGTATAGTTTACATGACTACGAACGATTTGTTTTAAACTTTCAATTCATTTCAGTTTGACATGAAAACAAACTCACAGAGACTTGAAACTTGTCCGAGTAACAAAATCCATTACTTTGAACATTTGATCAGCTCTGTTTTTGAGTTAAAGTTATACTGCTGTTGTGTGGAAACAGAGCTGCTCGCAGGGACTGAAACTGGGTGACTCTCATTAAAATTCACCGCCCTCAGTATCCCAGAATCCTCCTCTTTTCTTCCAAAGTTGCTACACCACAGATATCGGAGTAATGCTTTCTCCACTTAGAGCAGAGATGAACCCTGGTGTGTTTCCTCGTGCAACGTGCAATGAGGGAAACTGAGGTGTTTGTCCAAGTGCTTGTTGGAAGCTCTGCTTTCTCAAGTCAGCAGCAGAATAGCAGCCATTTTAATGCAAAACCTAAAATTTCACATCATCCTTCTTGGAGGATGTGTGTGTGCTTATTATTTACCATCCAGGTGCAATTATCAGACAATCTGGCTTCTCTCTGAAACGCTTTTCAACAGCTGACTGGAGTTTCAGACATCAGGGTTTTCTTGACTACTTTACCAAGAAGAGTTTCCAACAATCCCTGCATGCAACAGCATTACTAAGCAGTTGTACCAAGCAGCATTTTAAAGGCTCTGCACACCTATGGTACATCATTTGGCTGATGAAACTTCTTCTAATGGTGCTCTCGGACTGATTCCCTTCTCTTTATTTCTATATGACACGGGCCGAGACACATCGATGCGATTGATCCTTCCAGCCAGTTTGAGAGAGGGTCTGATTGACCTCTCATTCGGGAAATGCTGTTTGTTTGTGCGTTTTTGTTTTATAACAGCACAGCAGAATAATAACAGAGAAGAAGGGATGCTGCTTGGTAGTGAAATAATGTTAAATATTTGATAACAAGTATTTCCTGTCCCTCCTGCTTTTGACCACACCAAGTGGGCAAATTTTGCGAGGAAGATTTTTGTCAGGCTGCAGCTTCTGGTCTGTGTGTGCAGACTGTTATTGACTGATATCTGCCTGACTCTCCCACTGGCTTCATTGCACCTCGTATATCAAGACCAATTACACTTTTATCATCCTTATTAGTTCAAAACCTCATGGTCTTATTTGCCAGAAGCACCTTGACACACCTGTGGAGGACGCACATAGTCCCTTCTACTCACCAGATCCAATGGCTAAGGTGAAGGCATCTCCACAGGCAGCCATAGTGAGGCCCTGCAGCCCAGGCACCGCGTAAGGCACACGGCTGCTACGACGGGAACTACACCCCATCTGGCCATGCTGATTGCTGCCAAAGGTAAAACACTGACCCTTTTCTAGACAAGGAAAATGTGGGTGAAAGTGGTTAAAAAAGTTAAAAAATCAATGTCAGTGTTAAGACTCGAACAGGATCAATTAGCCCATGTTTGATTATTAGCAGCTTCATTTTTTTATGGCAGAGATATTGTATAAAATACTATGTTTCTATTTTTCATGTTTGTTTAGCTTTTGCTAAGACGTTGGAAGTGATCTTTCTCAGCAGCCTGTCACTTAATCTGGTTCTGCAAGAAACTGAAATGTAGTTTGACTAGTGCTAAGCTAAACAGTGACTTTCTCCTATTTCATCATCATGGAGGCAATCAATCACTCAGATATGCATCTTTCCATACTGATCTCTCCAAGACTGATTCAAAAATGTGATTTGATTGATTAATAATGAAAATATTTTACCTGTAACAGCGACAGAATGTGCTGTCCCAATGTCAATGTAAACAACCTTCTCACTGTGGAGTGGGGCTGATTGGACAGGAGTGTAAGAATGAACCTCTTCCACCTGATTCGAGCAATTTGGTTCCTCTCCAGCTGTTATTTTATCCAGGCCGAGCTTGTTGAACCTGACCACAACAAACAACAATCAAGGTACTTATAACAGAGAAATAGAGAAAACTGCATATATTCTATTCTTTCAAAACAGTCTTTTAATTAACAATGTAATATCTCTTTATTCTGTTTCCTTGTCTGCAGCAGGTGGCTGCTGAGCTGCAGGTATCTGAACAATGTTGCTTCTGTGTTTACTGTTGCTTCTCTAGGTCATACACAGCTCTACATCTGGTCCAAACCCTTTCTGAGACAGAGGGATTAACTATGAGAGAAAAGTGTTTGTCATTTTAGGAAAATGCTGCCTCACAGGTTGTGTGCACCAGGAAAGTATTTTTGTACTTCATAGCATCTTCTTTATTCTGTCACCACCCAATGCACATGAACGAGTTTATGACATAAGCTTATGGGAGGTACAGTTTTATTTGGTGGAAAAAATAGGTCACATTCACAAAACCCACTAAATTGTATCCTTTATGGAAAGCAAACAATGGTTAGTGTCTCATTAAATGTGAAATGAGATCTTTCCCTGCTGTCAGTCAGTGACATGTTCACTGAGACTAATGGTCATAGTTTTGGGAGGAGAAATACTGAATAATAATTACCTGTTGCTTCCACATGCCATTATGCTGTACTGGGTACTGATGATCATGGAGCAGTCAACTCCACACACCACTCTCTGGGCCTCAAATTCCACAGGTAAACACACCTGCTGCGGAGAGTTGTGGGTGTCTTGGGTGCCTAGCCCGAGGCGACCTTCCAGACAGAAGAACAGAAACAAGGAGTTATGTGCTGAGATGCTGCTGCCATAAATCAGTCACATGCATACAAACACCAAAAGATGAATAGAGAGATAGATTGAGTAAGTTTGAAAACAATAGGTTTATCTATGATACCATTGTCTCCTCTTCCCCAGGCAAATACTTCTCTTTCGTTGGTCACAGCGAGTACGTGGGAAGCACCACACGACACCTGAACCAGCTCGTAGCCGAGGAGTGCCTCGACAATCTTGGGCTGAGAACAAAAACAGAGAGAAAGAGAAGATATGTCCCCATTGTAATATTTATATTACAGTTTTTTAGATCAAAAATCAGTAGGGGCACAGTGTCGTGGTAGCCCAGTCTTTAATGGGTATACAAGATGCAGCACTGTTTCACTTTGGTGCATTATACTGAGAGGTGTCTCTAATATTTAGCCTCAATGATTCAGATAAGGGGGCAATATATTAGAAACACCAGCAGAACTTATAGCAGGACTTTTGTAATTAGACTGCATTAATTCTCACTATTGTGTATCTAATTAACTGACAACTGAGAGTACATTTAATATAAGTGTGACATTGAATATTTTCCTTTGAATGGTGGACATGTACCTGTGTTACATCATTGAAGTTACCGTGTCCTAGACAGCCATTACTCCCACTTCCAAACGTCATGATAATGCCCCTGTCTGCAAATTGAAAACAAAAAATAGGTATAAAAGTAAATATGGGTCGATAAGTGTAGGTGTATTCTTTTGTAGACCAACAGAGTGCCTCTAATCTCTATCTAGCAAACACTAATCTGCATTACTACAGTGAAAAGTGATGAAAGAGAGGCTGAGAGGAAGGGTCTTTAATCCTGTGTTATCTGCTTTGCTATGCTGAATGCACTGAAAACAGTCTCCTAAAGCATGCTGACTAACAGAGCACCACAGTTAGAGCTCAAGAAAAACTACTTCCAAACTGCTAGGTGAGCATGCAGATGTTTATTTTACAAGTGCATCCACACTACCACTATATGATCAAGTCTGGTAAAAGAGCTGACTGTACCCAAACTTTCACATATAAGTTCAAAAGCTGTCTCAGTGTTTTACAGCCATGTGGTGCAGTGTGCGAGGGCAAAAAGCAGAGATTTCCTTTAGCAGAGCTCCATGATAGGCTGACTGGGCATATGTGATGTCTCTGATCTCTTATACAAAGTAAAGCAGCTCACCAACCTGTCATGCAGGTGGTAAAGAGATCGCCACAGGACACAGACTTGATGGTGACTCCAGACTGACCCTCAAGGAAACGTGAAATGAACTGAGGCCGCATCTGCTCCACCACACCAGGCAGGCTGGCCTCACCAGACCCCACTGATGGAGCCTGTGACAATACATGATTATTAGTCCTTGAGCAGTAGAGAGACCATTAGTACGGACTGCAAAAGAGTGAGAATGTAACTCTTTCCTGCAGTAATTAAAAAATGTTAAAGGAAAAATCGCCTGTCCATCAATCTGTGATCTCTTCAATTCCTTAGAGCAGTTCGTATATTATTAATTACCCCCCAGCCTGCCACATTTAACCCTACATTTCTTCGAGTTTCCTAGATTTCAAAAAATGTAATCCAATCCAAAAACATGTTACTTTCAGCAAATTGCTGTCTCTGTCTCTTTAGTACCAGATTTCCCCTCTAAACTGGTCTACAAAGAAGCTCCCAGAGGGGCTGACACCCAAACTAGATTTGTGTCACTGATATATTTGATAGTTGAAAAGAAATCAACCTCATTTGGCTAGTTATCTGTAAGAGTAACGAAATCAAGTTGACCCAGGAGGGAGTAGAGCAGAGTAGAGAGTATAGAACAGAGTAGATCACAGCTGTTTCCTGACAGTGTTTCACTGAAGATTTTTTTTACCCCAGGGAATGTCAGGGTTTACAGACCTCCCATGTAATCAGACGGCCTGACTTGGTCACCCCCATCTTCTGAGTGCGGCCCAGAGACACTTGCAGCACCTCGGTGTTGAGCATCGGCAGGCGGAGAGGCGCTGAGATTCCACTTCCCCATGTATACACCAAAGACAGCGGGAGAGAATGTACCTTCCCTGATCCTAAACCAACTGATCCATCTGTTTAAGCCCAAGAAATAACAAACCAATGAATAAAGTGCTGTGATCAACCGGTTGCATTTAGTTCTTTTGTCAAATAATGGTATAATGGGTCTGACCTCTGGACCTGTTGGTAGGAACTCTCCCTCCTGCTCTACCTTGAGGGCCTGTTTGCACAGTAGACAGCGGTTTCTCAATCCTGGAGAAAGCCCGAATATAGAAGAATAAAGAGCTCATTACACAAAATGTAGTAAATCTGAATTTCAAATCATGTTAAAATGATCGTACCTGCGCATTTTAACATTTCCTATATCTGTGTAGAGGTTCAGCAGGGGTCTGATGCAAATGGGAAGAGCCATTATTTCATTGAGTTGAGGCCGTTTTGATGGATCCAGATTGAGCATGTTGAGGATCAGCTGTCGGAGCTCTGGGCTGTACCGCTCCGAAATTGGAGCAAATGTTCCGCTCATGATCTTCAGAACGAGGGCGGGTAGATTCTGAAAGCAAAATTAAAGAGCATTATTGAGTAAGATTACATAATGCATTATATATAGATGTGAAAAATCCCCAATCTCCAATCTGAAATGCCTGCCAAAGGAATAAGATTTTAGCATATGCAATGTTTTTTTCATTTACACATTCACTTCAACACTCAAAAAGAAGAGAAAGAGTAAGAAAATGCTTTATGTACAGCAGCCTCGAAGGCTCTCTTAAGGCTGGCCAGCTCATATAGCACACAGCCCAGAGCCCAGATGTCACTCTTCTGATTGTACGGCTTTCCCTCGCACAGCTCTGGGGAAATGTAGCATGGGGTCCCGACCACCTGCACAGTGAAAACAGGCAGCATTGATTTGTGCTAGCACACGTTACAAGTCAACATATCAGGATATGACTGCTGCTGAAGCAAATACAGCTCTAAACCAAAAGCAAATCAACTCACAGTGTATGCTTTGCTCTTGCTAACAAGGATTTTGGAGATGCCAAAATCACCGATTTTGACGATCATCTGGTGCTTGTCAAGAAGAATATTCTGTGTCTTGAGGTCCCTGTGCAAAATAAGTTTGTTGTGCACGTGGTAGAGGGCAAGTAATATCTGCACAAAGAAGTGAAGGATCGTGTCCTCGTCCAGCAGAGAGTTACAGCGTTTCTGTATGTAATCAGCCAAAGTTCCACCTGCATGAAGAAAACATTGAGAAGACAATTAATGAGAAGTTATGGGTTTAACAGGCCTTATGTCAACAAAAAAGGGAATAAATATCTTTGTTTTTATTTGCTACTTGCTTTTATCTTACTAAGACTAAATTCTACATCCCATCAGTGATTTGCAGATTGAACCATTTTTAACTAAGCTTGGAATGCAACAAGAAATGAAATTTTATTTAGTGCTAAACTTAAGTTAGTTGAGGAGATTCTGAGATGATAAAATGACTAAAATCATAGAGAACTATAATAATTTAAAGGATGACACAATGAAATCCAAGACTTATATAAACCAAAGTTAACTACTACAGCAATAGTAGGATGGTGATTAAAAACATGGCATGGCATTGACAAAGAATTAAAACTAAGCAATGAAGGTGAATTTTTTTTTTTAAAAGATTATAAAAACACAAAATTATATGAAGATTTTATTGAAGTTAGAATATAGGATAGATACTTTTGTATTTCACTTTCATATACCAAACAAATATCAATATATCAGCCTTGGTAATAATGTCAGTTCTACCTGCAAATCAAACACAGGAAGACTGCAAGGGACAGAAGATGAGAAGATTCAATTCAGAAACAGAGTTTTAAGAGCCTTGAGAGCAATGGTTTGATGGACACCTGCCTTATTTTACATTATACCTTATGACAGAAAAGTTATCTGATCACACCTGTCCCTCAAAACACCAGCACACAAGCTGATATTGAATGTTCTCGCTTGGCTTTCCCAGACCTGACATGGGGATGAGGAAAGGTATGGAGCCCTACAGCACTAAACCATGGGAAAAGTTAAGTGTTGGAGAGTGAACAAAAGGGGATCAGGTAATAAGATATTACAGTAAGCTTACCGGGTGCATACTCCATAGCTATCATGAGGGCCTTGTCTTCCAGGAAGTTCTCATAATACTCTATGATATTTGGGTGGTTGAGCAGTTTCAGGACCTGACACTCGTTCTGAGCTGCCAGGCGTTCGTCTCGTGACATCTGCTCCACTGGGATCTCCTTCAGGATGACAAAGGCCCCGTCACTGCGCCTGCGGCACAGGTGAACGATCCTGACAGACGAGGAAAATGAGGAGAAGTTAGATGCATAATTAGCTCCATAAACAATGTAGTAGGATGGTTTGGTAGTTAATATCTGATGTTCTAATGTTTTTTTGTTTTGATGATGCAATGTACAAACATACAGATTTACATTATTTTCTGCATTTTACGCAAAGTTAATTATGCTGTTTGGCAAAAAAAAGCTTGTGAAATTGGCAATCAAATTTCTGTCACATTAAAACTCATAAACTGACCTTATGAGTGTTTAGCGTAACTAGTGACATGTAGTATAAAAGTATATTTTACTATGTTTAAGTAGAGTACCACTTTCAAAATGCAGGTCCACAGTTGTACAGTACAAGACCTGAGTGAATTTATACCATTTGACTGTCTGTCCATTCTAAACATTTCATTTTTAAACGGTTTCAAATAAACTGTAAAACTAGCAGAGTAGTCTGCAAAAGTTTAGGATAAATCCAGTTCCACTACATTGATTGGTGTAATCTAAGGTCTCATTTTGAAGACATTTTACATCAACTTACTATCGTCATTAAACAACTTTGTCAAATGTGAAGTATAACCACTGGTGATTCAAAGAGATGTCAATGCAATAACTAACTTAACTATTAATGTTACCTTATAAATAGTTAGCATTGCCAAAAGGTTTTGTGGAAGCCAAAAGGAAGTTTTGTGAGGAAAACTGTCCGCAAAAAAGTTTGTTATTTTGCTAGAAACCCAAAGTGGCTTCAATTCACAGCTGGCCTAAAAATACTTTTCAATTCATCTTTTTTATAAACTCTGTTCAATGTCCCATTACTTTTCTAAACATGTCGTCTTTCGAGGGCGGTGTACATTTTACGCATCCTGCACATTTTGGGGTAAAGGCGTCGGTTTTGTGGACTTCAGGCTCTCTAAACTCACGCCTTCACAACGCCGTATTTTCACATGTACAGCAACAGTGACACGTGTGTGTGTAACGAAGTGTAAGTAAACTCATAGTTTACCCGAAAGCTCCTCTTCCCACAACTTTGATTTTCTCATACTTCTCCATAGCTGTTCCCAAACGTTTCCGCCGTCGCCAGGCAACCCATCCCACAACTACAGGAAGCAACGAGGGACAAAAAAGGCGAAGAAGGCAAAAACGCTCCTACTTACACTGGAAGAGACACAGAGGTTACAGTAGTAAACTACTGTTGGCGACACATATTGTAATAAATGCCAGCCATATCTTATTTCTATCTGACTATTTATTTTTCCTGTGTGCTTTAGCAAAAGAAAACACTGGTGTGAAAAGCAAATCTTAAACTGAAGTGAAGGCTTACTATATCATGTCAGGCCATAGGCAATCTGAAACAATGACCTATTTTAATTCTGAGAGCCCATTATGATAACAGGAACAACATTAGGTGTCACTCGTAGCCTGCCATCACTGATGGCTCATTTCCAACCTGAAGTGATAAGTCAAATGTCTGAATGAAAAAGTCCTATCAAAATATAGCCCTTTCTTCCAGTCCCTGCCTTTTCTTCACTATGTTTTAATGACCTGATTTGTTACAGTATACCTCTGTGCCAATATATTTACTCCTCATCTTTTACTAACTCGTTTAATTTTACACTGGCAATAGCATAAAGTCAGCAATGTTTATAGAATCACTAAAACAAAGCAAAGAGACCAGCAAAGCATAATAGTGAGTAACCTGGCTTAATATTGCAATTTCCACTTTTACATCTATGAGCAATCTAGTTTAATGTCTGTCTTCTGAGTTGTTGTTGCTGTTGTCATACTAAAGGAAAGATCGCATCCAACCAAGTGTTTCAGTATTTTAGGTTACAAATCAAATTACTGCTTTGTTAAAGTTATGTCTACTGTTAAAATCTACTGTGAAAAAGGAAACAAAGTGAAAACTGAAGTGGAGACAGTGAGGCAGTGAGATAACTGCGAGACAGATATGATTAGTGTAGCGTCTTGAGCATGGACTTCAGATACTGTAGTCTTACATCCAGACGCCTGGTGATTATGAAGCGCCTTCCCCTTGTCTGAGATAAGCAGGAAGGAGGCTGCATGAGCACTGTTTCCCCTCTCTGCCACGATGGGGATAATAAATGCTTTGTGCTGTGACAAAGCCTGCTCTGTGTTGTGCTGAAGTAGATATCTCCGTTATTATCATCAAGCTGAAATAATGATATATCACTACAAACAGTGATCTTCATGTAATAGAACCTTTTCTCTACTATTAGCAGTTTTTCAAATGAAGTTAGGCGAGGGTAGATGGGCGAGTAGGTGGTTTCACAAACAATAGTTTGCTCTTTCTCAGGAATATAATATCTCAACAAGGGAGCAACTAAAGGAGCCTTGCAGCATATATGCCACTCCTCAGACCAGCTTAGTGACATATTTGGCCTTGTGCTGCTGTCATCTATCAGCAGGAGATCTGTCTCTACATACAACAGTCAGTGTCCAGGAATGCGTTGTGTAGGATAGTGAAACTCATGCTAAATCCCAGGTATGTACCTGTGCATGAGGAGCCATTGATCTTTGGAGATTTCTCAAGACATGACAGGAAGTTGTGGGTGAGGTTGTCTCACCACAGTGATACTTTTACCTCTTTGTCTCAACTTTAACAAGCTGGTTTCACACAAGACATTAACAGATTTGCCTACATGTGTCTTTGTGCAGATTTCTGACTGTTAAAAGCATTATTATCTCTATAAAGAAAACCCATTTTCATCTAGTGGCTTTCCTATAATTCTATTTTGTGTGCATGCATATATAATTGTGTGTGTCTGTGTGTGTGAACATACTTATAAGTATGTGTGCTTCTATATGTGTATATTGGTATTTCTTTTTCTTGCTGTTTAACTTTTCACTTTGTTTGTTTTGATGTTTTCTTGTTTTACTTTATGTTACATTTTATAAACCTTTTAATCATGGATTTTGATAAGCAATTTATAAACAAACATCCCTGGATGGTCAGCAAGTTACATGCAGTGATTTGTAAAATACAATAAAAAATCATAGTTTGTTCTCTTCTCTTATAATTAGGCCTATTAATATATTTTGTATTTTTATAGCTCTCACTATAGCACCTATAAGTTAAAACATGACAAATTGGGGAGAAGAAATGCAGCATGAACATGGCAGATTAATCTAATCAACGTCAACTATTCAAATGATATATATTACCATAAACCGATACTTCTCCAAGCCCTACAATGGAACTGAAAGCTCCTCTGACCAAGACGGGCCTATTTTTATTTGGCTATTTATGATGCACTTGTTGGAAATCAATTACCCCTGGACGTTCTCACTATTGGCTGCTTTCAGAGTCTCCACAGCAGCCGTTTCTCAACAGGCCCTCGGGGGAAAGAAAAACCACCCAAAGATCAATAAGGTTCAGTGCTGAGCCAGGCACAAAGATTCCCGTCTCAAACACATGATATTGGGAGACCTTCCTAAGAGCTCAACAGACAGTTTGCTGGGTGCAACAACAACAAGAGCAGCAGCAGCGACCGCAGTATGAAACCTTTTGCATCTGCTGTCATAACTTCTCAGCAGTATCTTTGGAAACTTGAAGCTGTGAGGAATTACAGGTTTCTGTGTTAAAACTATGAGAGCAAAAGGCCTCTTATTCTGTGTCACAACAACAAAATAACTATGGAGAGGCAACTAGGAAACACAAGACATCTGTCTCTCTAACCGCAGGGTGTTTTTTTTTGCCCTGCACTCAATGGATATATGTGGAATAATTATAAGGTTCATATTTCATGCTTGATGTTTCATACTTTAGAGAAGGAAAAGGGAGCATTAAACCTATTGATTGAACAATCATGAAACACATTCAGTCATGTCTTTGTGATTTCTTTGTGTCTCTCAGACACATAAATAGACATGTAATTGAATTGATTTGGAATTATTACTGGAGAGCTGTACAACTTGACATGAAAGGAATTGCAGCCTTATTAGTCACAGAGAATTTTCTAGCACATGTTGTCAGTCATTTCCCCAGAGAGGTGAGTCTTCCTCCAGGTTTTTGGAGAGAGATGCCACCAAGTGGTTGTATGAAGAACTGGGAGCCACTGAACTGGAAAACAGTGACTGCTGTGGTGAGGTGCTTGTCCTTCACATGAGGTTTTGCTGCCATCTGGTGGTGTATTTTAATACTGTAGCCTAAACTCTGTATAATGTTGGCTGTCTGACTTTAGGGGGCAGACTCTTGACCCCAGACTGTTAACACTGTTCTCTGGGCGTATTTACTTGAATAGTTGAGGCTGAGCGAGTGTAATGCAACAAAGATGTTATTGACTCAATGTTACAGTTGTATAACTCTATAACAGACACTGTCATTTTCCATTTGTTTGCATTTTGATACGGTGCATGAAAACAATCAGTAAATGTGGAACAGATGCGAGAAAGCAACATATGAGCAAAAGGTGTTTAATTTCAAAGGACAGAGGACAAACAGGAAAAAGAGAACAGGAAAATGAACACGAATCAAAAATGAGCAGAAATGGTGAATGAACTGAAAAACCTTTAGCATGTAAAGAAAAGTAAACTCCTCTTGTGCAGGTTTATATTTTAGGATTGCATCTGTTGTGCAGATGGTAATGTGAGTCTGTGTGAAGAGTCTTTGCTTTTACTGATGATTTTAACTCAGCTCACTTCCTTTTTCCTCACCGGGCTGCAGAGAGGCCAGCTGTGGGGAAAGAGGGCCTCGCTGTGTTTATGGAAAGAGGTATGGCCGAGGATGAAGGGTGTTACTGTTAGGCTGCCTGTTTAACATGCCAGATTTGAATTGTTGTGCTCCAAACATAGCAAAGATGTGTATAGTATCAATCACGTCTGTATTTACACTTCCTGCTGACATTATCACCCGCTTAAATGAAAATTAAATTCTGTATTAGATCATCCAAAGTATGTGTATTCAAGCAAATGTCATTATGCTAGTAAACAGTACGAACTCCTCTAAAATTTTACAAAAATACAGTGAGCTTTATTATGGTAGTTTTGTAAGCTTGTAAGACATGATTATAATAAAACAAAAAAGTTTGACACTGTTTGATGCTGTTTTCTATTTAGTTAAGATGTTCATGTAGAGCAAACAAAAGGCAAAAAATATGGACGGTGGATTATTAAATTGGTTATTATTATACATTATAAATTATTAGTTGATCTACAGTCATTAAGGCTCATAATAAACACACCCTGCGTTTGGAAATCAATATTAGAGTTAGTATAGTTGTTATTATTGTTATCATTGATGCATTAAATGCACGAGGCAAAGGGAGAGGTGTCTTCATATGCGCACATAACGCACAGTGCCTTGTGCGCGCCTGGCTGTGCTCGCAGTAATTAAACTTATGAGCCTGGTTTGCACCAATTTAACATGTTTGAGTGGGTTTGGCTCGACATGTTTACCAGAAATCACTGATTCTGGTCCTTACGTAACATGATGGCAGTCCGTGCCCCTCCTTGTTTCTATGGTTAAATGGAGCAGCAGGAGCCGCACCACCCACCCCGCTGCCTCCCTCTCCGCCACTCCCCCCTTCATCCAGCACAGACAGGCGGGCTCGGAGCGGCACAGAACACTACAGGACAGACAAACACCGACGCGCTGGAATTAGCTGTCACGGGAATCCCCTCCAAGCCCCCCGCTTCAGGCTCGGGACGCAGAAAACGTGAAAAGAAGAAGGAAAGAGAGAAAAATAAAAGCGCAGGATCATCTCCTGCAGACAGAAGTCCTGGGGAAAACTCCCATCACATACCGCGCATATCTGTCTATCACCGGGCCGAGGAGACTTTGACAGGAGCGTGAAAAAGCCAGAGGAGGAAAGGACTAAGGGAGGCAGAGATAAAGAATAAGAGAAAGTACCCAGAGACAGAGGGACAGCAGGGGCTGTGGAGGAGAGGATGGACGTCCTGCTTCCTGTGCTGAAGAGTCACCCAGGCCCGTCAGTGCTGGTGTGCTCTCTGCTTTTCAGGGTGGTCCACCGGTTGCTGCAAAGGCTGCCTGTGCCCAAAGTGGTGAGGGAGAGTGAGTTCCACTGGTGGAAGTGGAGGAACCTCTCTGTCTCAATGGTGCACTCCCTGCTGACTGGGACATGGGCCCTGACCTGGTAAGTCTAAATCAAAACATCTGTCTATGCACCAGTCCACACTGGGACACCATTGTCTATTCACTGTCCACATGATGTGTGTGACTGCGTGACTGTGTGTGTGTGTGTGTGTGTGTGTGTGTGTGTGTGTGTGCAACAGTGACAGTCTGTGGCAGCCAGGAGAAGAAGGGCATGTTCAGACAGGGTGAGGGACGGGGGAGACAATGGCATTTTTAAGTGGGGAGAGAAATGCCATGGCACAGGAAGAGCTTCACAAAGTTGTTATTGCTCTTTGCTTGTGCTGGATAATTTGTGTGCAACTCCGAACTTTGTCAGGAAACAAATCTTTTCAACAAACAGTCAGGGCTGCTCAAATAACAGCCCACAGATATGTCAACTGGAAAAACCTGCTGGCTAAATGATTCTTGTGAAAGTATAATGAGAAACTGTCTTTTTGGGCGGGACCGTGCTTGTGACTCATGTTTTAACATTAAGAAGTGGGACCAGGGTCACGTATTTCAAGCTGTCTGCATTCTCGCTTAACTACCGTCGTGTTACACTTGTGACAGAACGAAAAATCAATGACTGAGGGCCTCTGTGGAGGTGAAAGAAGTAAGTCGTCGCATTGGAAAGTAGGGCTTTATGCACTGTAAATTACACCAAGAACATATGAAACAATTCCCTGCACAAGGACCACTGGTCATTTATTAACAATAATTCTGTTGTGGTGTGTTTATACAGGGAGGGGAAACCTTTGCTGTTTGAGGCGTGCCCCTTTTGCCCAACAGCTGTAAGAAGTGACAAAAGATTAAGGGTTAAAGAAGTCAAAATACATGATCTTACTGTCTCTGTTTAGTCAGACTTTTCTCTCCAGGAGTGAGCCCATGTTTGTCTGTGTGAGATGAATACAGACCCACCTATCCATAACATGTATCCCTCTCCAGTGTGGTGGTTTGGCCAGAGACGTTGAGCAACATCCATTCTTACCACACCCCTCTGTCCTACCTGCTCGTCTGCGTTTCAACAGGTCAGTGAAAGCATCGTGGGTTCCGCTTGACAAGTAAAACAACTGCAGAGTTACCTTTTTGGTTTCTAAATGAAGATGCACATTATTGTTTTTGGTACACAAAGACATTGAGTAGAAGACCAGCAGTCCGAAACTCAAAGAAAAATATCATGTATGACAAAGAAAAGAATCAAATGTTCACACTGGAGAAGCTGAAAGCAGCAAACTGCTAAATGCTAATTTTCTGTCAGTCAGCACGTCAATTAATCAAATAATTGCTGCAGATCTGGTTTCATGCATGTTAGAGAGAGACGGGAGAGGTGGTGATTGACAGCATTCCTCTTCCACCCTTGAACTGAACTCTCCTGTTCTGGGGGTGCAGAACTGCCACCTTTCCAGTTGTTATTTTTCCAGGCAAAACAGCAAAAGGATCCGCCCCACTCACCTGATTCTCAGAACAGGCCGTGCTGTATGTTGTTAGTTCTTCTGTGCATCTTTGAGTTACCATGAAGACGTAAATCTATGGAGATCTGCCCTAACAACCACAAACAGCTATTAGCTCCACTGAGGCCAGCCAGCCACTGGCAGTCACGTTCTTTAACATAGAAACTGGTGGTGTGTCTCACTGGCTGCAGCGTGCCAGTCATACAGAGGCACAAAAGGACTCTTAGTCACTTGAATACCTCCAGCGAAATGAGGCCTGCCCAGTTTAATAACTGTGGCTGTGCTGTGAAATGTTTCGTTGGCATCTTCCAAAAATAAAGGAGAAGACAGACATTTACAACTTCTGTCCACAAACAGCCTTGCATTGTAATTTCAGATAAATGCAACGTTTAATCTTTAGGTATATATAGTTAGTGGTCGTTTTCTGCAAGAAATCACAAAATAAATGTTTGCACAGCTACTTAACAAATAAGACACACTTGAAAATCCTCTTGTGAATTCAAAGCTGTGGTTATTTTGGACAAAACAGGTTCTTATGTTGAGAATTACCATATCTAAGAGGTTATTAATTCATGTGCTGTCTCCTGAAGCTAAAATTGTTCATTCTTTATGATGAATTGCTCGTTATGAGACCCATTGTCATGTTGGAGTGAGGTGAAACATGAAAACAACCCACTCGCTGTGGCTGAACCACTGATTTGTCTGGTTTTTCGAGTCACACCTGTCTGGTTGACATAAGTGTCACCTTGGTGACCTGCTTAGTTGAGGACTTTGTCACTTCATTGAGGTGAACCAGCTTCACTGCACAAACACAACGATTCCCCCTCAGTCATGAACAATTACCCATGCAGATTTAGCATGAAGGATGTTTTTACAAGCAAAAAACCTCAAGTGACATTTTCTCTTCCCTCTTAGGGTACTTTGTGCAAGATGCAGGTGATATCATCCTGACAGGACATGCAAGAGGATCATGGGAGTTTTTACTCCATCACGCATTGGTAAGACTTTGGCCGTGTTTTCTTTTTTATCTCATCAAGGTTGCATTTCGGGTTTAGATAAGATATTGGAGTCACCTTGTTAAGGTGAGCAACTAAAAGAAAGTTAACATCAAGGGCATCTGCACAGATGACCTGCTTCACATGAGTGTTTAAAACACTGAGAGAGAGGAACAGGAGAAAGTGTGGTGTTATTCAGAAATAAACATGATGTTGTAGCTGTCATGAATACCTTGTGTTTTACATTAAGGCTTCAAGATTTGCTGTATTTTCTTGGGTTGGTTTTTACAGAATACTGTTGAATTATTAATCAAGTATCCACAGAACAAACAAATCCAGAGTGGAGAAAATAATTACAGGAAAATAACAGGCTGTTTTTGCAGCCAGAGTGGAGCCAAATGCTAAATGCTGCTTCTGAGCAACAGATCAATGAGATCAACAGGCAGACTTGTGTTTGTGTCTTATTTGCATCGTGCAGAGAGTCTTTTTGTTAAGTGTTCATTCCTGAATCATCCAGTTCTCTTCAAGTTGAGTTTCCCCTTTAAGTAAATTGGAGGTTGAAAATATCACTCCTGAGAGTTTATGTCCGACTCTTCAGGTCAGTCCAAACTTGACATCTATTACCCTGTTTGTGGTAAGGATTTAAGAATAACAAAGCTGTGTTTTCTGCTGTGTAATCAGTTTTACACTACCACAAAAGCACTACCTGGACTATCAGCTTTCAGTGTCATTAAAACAGCCAGAAGAGTTGGTTCCAGAGCAACTCAACCATTTTCAAATGTTATTTTCAATGCTGTGAATGCCACAAATGAAATTCCTTTCACCCAACACTGTCAAGACTTGGACCCTGATTTTCATGTGTGGATAAGTGAGTTAGGTTGTAGTGATTGTTCCTTAAAGCAGCAGATGAGCTGGATCATGACAAGGTGCTTTATAGTTAGTTCACATGTATAAACTCATTTACAGATACAAATGACACGAGTTAAGATTTTAGAGAAGAACACGTAGGCTATTATAAAATCAATCTATTAAACAAGATGTTTCTGACTCCTAAAAGACTAGTGCGGCCAGAAAACTTGACTTTTCATTTGACATACTGATAGCTTAGCAAAAGAGCGTTATTAGCTTAGCTAGATCAGCTGCTAGCTGTATAAACACCTCTGTCTCTCTGTGTTTGCCTCCTCCTCCTCAGGTGATCTGGTGTTTCCTGTACTCCCTCTACACTCAGCTGTACGTAGCCGGCGCTGTAATAGCTCTCTTTGTAGAGGTCAACAGCGTCACCCTGCACCTGAGGTTGATGCTGAAGCTGGCGGGTGCTCAGTCCACCTCGCTATACCGCAACAACAAATTCATCAACATCCTCACCTACATCCCGTTTCGTCTGGGCACCCAGTTCTACCTCACCTGGTACATCATCCACAATTACTCTTGGCTGGACCACGGTAGATACTTTCTCATCTCCATGATGGTGATGAATGTTATGATCCTGATTTATTTCTACCGCCTGCTCCGTGCTGACTTCTTCACATGGAGGAAGAGCTCCGTGCGACAGAACGGGACGCACAACAACAACTCCAAGAAGTTTCTCAGTGATTGACTGCAGAAAGTTTACAGGACTTTGATTTAGGGTGGCAGTTTACACACTTTGTCTTTGCCAAACTGTAACTGACATCATTCCTCATGACAACAGGTTCCCTCGTTGTGTCTCACTGCCAAAGATCAAACCCCCAAAAAACATCTTTTGGTGGAACAAGGTGCAGCCTTGTTTCGGGTTCTGTGTCCAAGACATGTTGGTAAGTCAGAAATGTGCCTTTTTACTGGGAAAAGTACAATGCAACACTGCTTTAAGTGAAGCCAGTTCAAGTCTGTGTTCAACTTTGGCGACCTTTTAGCATATTTAAAGTTTATTTTCAGAAACACGTAACATTTTGGTTAAGCAAAGGCAGCCCTAAAGCCTGCTTTATTGTATATTTTACTCTAAATGGGACCATAACTTACTAAAAGAACATCATGCCGTATTGAAGAGGATGTTAAACTATAAACCATCAACTCATTAGGAAGATGTTTACTGAGATAATAAATCAAGTGAGAATTAAGGTCATTTTCTCATAGACTTCCATTCAATCAGACTTCTGGCTGTTAGAAATAATGCAGGTTTAAGGCACTTCCATAGTCACTTCTTTTATACAGTCTGTGGTCTGTACAGTAAACATGAAGCAGCTGGTTATTTTAGCTTAGCATCAAGGCTGGAAACAGCTAGTCTGGTTCTGTCCAGTGATAAAAACACCCTCCCATAAAACCACAACTTGTTTGTTTTACATTTCGGATTTTATTCCGAGTTAAAAAATGATGTATAACATATAAATTAGTGAGCTATAGAGTTACTGAGGTTTTGTTACCTTTGGACAGCACCAGCCTTATATTCACATTACAGACATGAGTGTGGACAAACCCACGCAAGTTGTTTCCACTTGTAGTCTTTATGTTAAACTAAGCTAGGCTGGATGTAACCTTAGTGTACAGCTACGAAAATGTATCAGTCTTCTCCTTTTTAGTCTCACCACAGAGCGGATAAGCGTATTTCCCCAAAAATTGTCTATTTGTCTATTTCTTTAGTCTGTGAAAAAACCCTGTGTAATCAGTAGTTCAACGCATACGTTTGAAATGTGAAATTGCAGTTGCCAACAGTCTTAGCTACATGTTGCCATATCCTTAACGTTTGCATGTGGAGCAGTGTTTTTACTTAAGGAAAACTTAAATCTTGTCCAGATCTCCCCCTGGGTGTATGAATAACCTGCCACCAGATGGGATTTTCAAACAGTGGACTTTGAATTTTAGCAGCAACAGACTCACATTTTAATAATATGTGTATATAGTACGTTCTCTCTCTTTGTCTCTATGATGCCATGCATAGCTGAAGAGATACTGGGCTGTGACTGAACTGGTACATATGACACAATGGTGTCAATTCAAGTGGTAACACACAACGATGCAGGACAATTCATGGTCCTCTGCTGGTTCTCATATGAAATCTGTTGGGATGTGACACAAGTGGGGCTGAAGCTGGATCTTTCTGCCACAATCTAACAGTTTGATGATTGAGCTGATCAGGAAGTGGGCACCATGAGAAACCTTTCATAATAAGAGCAGGCAGTAGCACAATCAGCACTGATATTGCATCCTGAGTAGACTTCGCGTGGAGTAATAGAGGCGTATCCCCACTGTGTGTACCTTACTTGCAAATGAATAATACTTGTACAGCTTAGATCCCTTCTATGAGATATTGAATGATGACTTTCAGGTGAAGATGTGTTTCCTCTTTCTCCTCTTTCCTCCAAAATGGACGAACCACCCTCCTTTTTTTTATATACAAGTAAGCACCATTAGTGGACTTTAAATGCTAACTTCCTAATCATGCCATAAAGTGCTGACTGTCACTGAAAAACCTAAATAGTACATTTCATTTTCTATTTGCCAAGACAGTGCACACAGACACGACCAGAGTTTAGATGTGATGCTTTAGTGCCTTCGCCACAGTGCAAAAACAAAGCACAGATAGAGATGATGAATCCCAAATCAAAGATTTAGTTATATAATGATATATGTATGCTTTTGTAACCGCTGAGCCAAGTAGAGAGATTTTTGAGACGAACATTCAGTAAATTCATATGAATATGACCACAATAATGTATCTTATGCTAAAGTTACAACTGTTTTTTAGAGCCCCATATTTTGGATGGTTAAGTGATACCATGAATTAAAAAAACAACATAAAATCACAGGGCTGCTGGTGGATATTTTTGTAATGTGTGTATACTGATGAAAGCTTTGTGTGTGTTTTTTCTCAGTCTTTCGTTCATGCTGTCGCTCACATTCACACCTGAGAGACGTCTGGTAAAGCCACTCACATCCTCTGTTATCAGACTTAAGGAAAAGTGCCATAACAACAGTGTGTAACGAAAATACCACATTACCAGTGACAGCCCTGCATTCAAAACCACACGTACATGAAAATACAGAACTATTATCAGCAAAATGTAGTGAAACAGAATCAGTGTTATTGCCAAGTACAGCAGGTTTTCACATACAAGGAATTTGCCGTGGTATTTCAATGCAAAAATAACTATAGTGACAGAAAAAGAAAAAATAAATACCAAAGAACTACAAGTTCTAAAAATAAACAATATAAAGCCAAAAAAAATATGTCAAACATGTGTTTTTAAAATAAAACCTTAGTGTATCAAAAGTAAACATACTCGCAGAGCAGAACAATGTCCCCTGTGACTGATATAATACGATATATGACTTAATTAGATTGTTAAAACTGATGCAACAATGTGTGAACTGTATTTTACTGCTGAAGATGGTTTTAATTACTTATATAAAGTCAGTTCACGCCAGATAAGTTCAACTGTACTACAGTAACAGCACATGAGTAAATGTTAATTAATTTCCATCACTGCTTAAGGGGAACCTGGCAGTAAAATCTCTGTATTCTGTACAAAATTAACTATTAGTTATCTCACACATTAAATGATAATATTGTTCAGTTAATTAACTATAATAGATTAAAACGGGACATCAAAGAGATAAAGTTATTATGCTGTTATCTTTGCTGCATTTCTTTAACGTATTTTGCTCCTGCCTTAATATAATATATTAATATTTAAAATAAAATAAATGCTGCAGTGTCTCAGGTTTCTGGGCATTTGTTGCCAGGCAGAGATCAGTCAAAGAGCGCCCCCTATTGGCAACATGTTTAACTGACGGACAGGAAGCCAGAAAGAAGTGATTAGGGGGTATTTTTTTACTTTATTTGTTGTTTGTTATTATATCCTATTGATTTGTTCCTTTTTTAAAAAAAAAAACAAAAAAACATGGAGTATGAAAATATTACTGTCATTGGAAACAGTAGAATTTAAAGTTATGCAGAAGAGAGATAAAGTTAAACAAGTTTGGCGATTTTGGCCAAATTTTCTAATTATTTGCCAACTTTTACTCGCACCTTCACAATGCAAACAGCAAAATGCAGATGTAAGACTACAGATGAATAGAAATAGGCACGCATAAATCATTAAGATAATAAAACTGATTTATGATTTTATTGATATATTCATGCGCAATTTGTTTTACACTTTAGATGGATAGATAGATAGATAGATAGATAGATAGATAGATAGATAGATCATTTCCGATTATTCCTCATTTCCTCCAGCAGGGGACCGAGCAGAGAAAATGTGGGAGGAAAGAAAAGAAAAAAGCCTCCAGAGGACTGAGTCAGCGGCAGCAGCAGCGGCTCCTCTCTGCTTCTCCTCCTCCACTTCCGCGGCTCTCCTTCAGCTCTGATCTCCTCAAACTCAACTCACCGCTTCAAAGCTTCCCTGCTGGATGAGTTTACAGGACGGTGAGAGGAGGGAAAAACACGCCTCAGCCCTGAACAGAGGAGCTGAGCGCTGAGGTAACTTCTCCTCAGATATCTGCCCTCTAACACGCTGTTTTTCAAACTTTATTCCAGGCATGTGTGGTTAACTCGCAGGGCTTTTTTTCCAGTCGTGCGACTTGACCGGGATCGTGAGATGCTGTGCCCGATGTGTGAGTGTAAAATGGAGCTCTAAAGTTGGCCGGTTTCAGCGTTAAAGGCGACAGAAGCGAGTCTAGTAAATTTAAGTTCGGCTTCTTCTTCTTCTTCAGCAGCAGCTTTGATGAACAATAGGATTAAAACAGATCTACACAGTGAGGGATCAGCGCTGATCACAGTTGTCTGGTCTGCCTCTGTATGTGGTCATGTCCAGTCCACACACCGTGAATAACACACTTCTTCTCTCATTTCAGGATTGTTTGACTTGGGGCTCTGCCGGCTGTCTGTGGGACTGAGAGGAGGTAGACGTGGGTGCATGTTGTGGGTACAGTCTATGTCCTGGTTGCCTAACATGAGCCAATTTATCCCAAACCACTGCCTTGTGTTAAATACAAAGAGGGGTTGTTGCATTCTGTTTAGATCTGCTGAGGACATTATTTTTTGCAGCAAGACATAAAAACAAAGCTTAAACAAAATAAAAAAAAAAAACAGAAGACAATTGAAAATAAAGCTGCAACCAATGATTATTTTCATTACTGAGGTTGAATCCAGTCCCAGACTGATCAGATCATCTGTTTTGTTCAACCAACATTTCAAAACCCCAAAATATTCAGTTTGCTACCGATCGTGTTTAAGGCAGATACCACCAGTCAACTCATCAGTCAGTTGACAGAAATATGACCACCAACACTGTTGGTAATAGTTTATCCATTAAAAAAAAGAAAACAGATAAACATTTACAGATTCCTGCACAAAAGATGTGAGAATTTGCTGCTTTTTTCTGTTTCATGTTATGTTTTATGATATGAAATGGAGAAAAGCATCTGATCCTCATATTGTATATTTGAGAGGCTGGATTCACACAAAATTTGTTTTTGCTTTAAAAACTATTGAAACAATCAAATTTATTATCAAAATAGTCGTCTCATACTTTTCTGTTCATTACCTTACTAATAACTAATAGTTTCAGCTCCAGGACTCTGCTGTAAAGGTGTAAAGTTTAAGTTCAAGCTTCATCTATCATCTTGTGAGTTTGATTCACTGTAGCAACGAGGAAAAATGAGGCCCAGACTAATGAAGAAACAGCCTGAAGTTGTCAAAATGTCAGACTGCTGATGCTCTTCTCTCTGTCAGCTCACCACATGTCCCTCTGCTGAACGTTCACCTCGAAGCTTCATGTCTGTCCGAGTTTCAGCCATGAGTGTTCTTCCTCCCGTTCGGAAGGACCGTATCATCGCTCAGCTCCCTCAGGTAAAACCATGCACCATTCCAGCGCTGCTGCCCAACTAAAACAGTGTGCAGCCTCACATATTCTTCCTCCTCTCTCATAGTGTTTCAGGAAAGAGGCGGCTTTCCACACTAAGGAGGATTTCAACAACAAAGTGAAGACTGCCTGTCAGGAGCAGCGCACCGGCACTGTGGGGTGAGCACAGGAACCAAATGATACTGGAGGGCACTTTTTCTGGCTCTTATTTATATTTCTTGTTTTATTCCCCTCAGCAGATTTAAAATCTCTAAGGTCATTGTGGTGGGTGACCTGGCTGTGGGGAAAACCTGTCTGATTAATAGGTAAGCTCCAACACGGTCACTGCCTGTGTGAAAGCAGCATGTGGGGAAGTTCTGGGAAATAAATAACTAGAATAAGACAGAGAAGATTTAACTCCTACAAGGAAGTACAGTCCTTGTCGTTTTATTATTAAAAACAGTAGAAATATTAAATCTGCTGACAATCAAATGGGATATATTTTCCAAGCTTTTTCATTCAGTGAGATGCCGCAGTGTGTGTGAGAAGATCATGAATATTTTCAGAAATGCCTTCGTAATCTCACCATCCTTTAATCTGTCTGTTCTTCAGCAAATACATTGTTTTTGTTGTAGTAATATTACTTTATGATACAAGCTGATGTAACCAGCTGAAAGTGCTGAAGTGGAGCTTTCACAAAGTATCTCATCTCATTAGTATCTCACATTTGTTAAAAACACGTTTTAAACTCAATTATTTCTATTGTCAGTGATGTACAGGTATACAGCACATAGACTTTAGAAAAAGGAAAACCTTTAAACAAACTTTACATGAAAATAGACTGTTTTGTTTCTTACATTTTTCTCTTCAACCTTTATTTATATACCTATACCTATATATATTTTTTTTTATAGTTATTTTGATAAAACGTTCACTGGCGCCGTATCATTTTGTCATCAACTTTGGGTTCTTGGCAGCTTTATACCAAAACTGAAGTCAGCCTTAGAGCTGAGTCTGTGCTGAAAAGGACTCTCTGCATGCCGGGTGAGGACAACCAAAATAAACCAGGACTTTAGAGGGTTAAAGGGCCAGTTCACCCAAACTAAGAAAATATATATATTTCTCACTTACAGTATCTCTAGTTGTATTTCGTCATGAAGGAAGGTTCAGTTTCATCTGTCTAGCTTTTAACAAATCCCTGTGTCCATCCCTGTACCAAAGAAACCCTGCAGATATTCTGTGATTTGGGTGAAGCGGCACTTTAAAAGATTGATCCAAGTGATCAACTTATTTGTGTGTGTGTGTGTGTGTGTCGACCAGCTACAGTCCTGGCTACTGTGATAAACATCGCACCTGTCTATAACCTGGATTTTCTGAGGAGATTTTACTTTTTTGATGTTTTCAGATTTTGCAAAGATGCTTTTGATAAGAACTACAAGGCGACGATCGGTGTTGACTTTGAGATGGAGCGGTTCGAGGTGCTGGGTGTTCCTTTTAGCCTGCAGCTGTGAGTCTCCATTATCACACATAAAGTAAAGTCAGCAAACAGTCTGTCTGATGTGACATCACTGACCAGTCTGTCTCTGTGTTGCAGCTGGGACACTGCAGGCCAGGAGAGGTTCAAGTGCATTGCTTCTACGTACTACAGAGGAGCCCAGGGTGAGAGCTTTGTGTGTTTTAGGGCAGCAAACTAAAAGAAATGTTTTAAACTCTCTGCTGTCCATGTACACATTGTTTCACAGAGAACAAAATGCTAGAAAAAGAAGCCGTACATTACTGGTTTGTCACATCTGCGTTCTTAAAACTGTTAAAGCTGTTTCACTGAGGTAATTTTTTTTTTACATCCAGTTGTTATCATCGCATTTGACATAACCGACATCGCCTCTTTGGGCCATGTGAGGTAAGTTTATTTCTTAAGAGCAGATTGTTTGCACTGTTGGAGTTTTTCTCCCAGCGAAACGACTAGAGCTTGTCTTTTTCTGTCTGCAGGCAGTGGCTGGAAGACGCCCTGAAAGAGAACGACCCCACCGCTGTTCAGCTGTTCCTTGTTGGCACAAAGAAAGACCTGAGCGTACGTCTTTTATTCTGTTTAGAGTGGACATGCCTGTGGACACTTCTGTGTGTTTTACTGGAGTCAAATGTCAATAGTTTGGATCGGTGCCAGCTGCGCAAAGCGTTTGTGTCCTGGCTCAAACCTCAGGAATGTAGTTTCCCCATCCTTCGCTAGACTGCAAAGCATTTCTGATAGAGGATGAAGTGACGAATACAAAGACATTCTTAGGACAACACAAGCTGTGCTTAGGCAGCGATGGAAAGTAAGAGGAATACATGTTCACTGGGGCTACTTTTCTGTTTCAAGAACTTTACATTTTTCTTGAACTATGTTAAATGTTTATTGTGCTTTTAGCAGGAATGGTACGAGCACGCTGAGGGTTAGTTAAAACTACAAATCAGATCACTGGAATAGGTCATTTACAGTTTTATTATTTTTAGAGGGCTTCTCTTGTTCTTGACTCCTTCACTTGCAGTGTAATAAAATGTTCCAGTACTCTTCCTACCGCTTACAAAACAGTAACACATCATAAAGTAGAGCTGAGCAATTAGTTAATCATCGGGATTTAATTGTTTTAAGTCATTTTAGCAATAATGCCAAAAGAAATCACCAATTCCAAAATCTTAGTGGTGATGATTTATTGCTTTTTCTTTTTCTTACTTGACACGAAACTGCATATCTTTGGGTTTTTGACTGCTGCTCAGCCAAAATTAGCAATATGAAGGCCTAACCTTGGGCTGCATGACGTTGTAGTCACATTTTTACTCTTATTCTATCATTTTACAGACCAAATGATTTATCAATCAAGCAAGGAAATAACAATTAGATCACTTGATTATGAAAACAACATTTGCAGACCATCTATAATTTTAACTTGATCACATTATATCTTATCTTATTATAACTTGTTTGCCTCTGGTGTCTCTGACAGTCTCCTGCTCAGTATTCCCTGATCGAACAAGATGCTCTCAAGCTGGCACAAGAGATCAGTGCAGAGTATTGGGCTGTGTCCTCACTGACAGGTGAGTGTTTGGGTTTGAATACAGTCAGATGAACAGTGCCATTAAACTTCTCTAGTTAAATCATCATTAGTAAAAAATGATCAACTTTGTTAGACAATATTTGGTTCTTTGACAAAAAAAGTGTACAAGCTTTTGTATGCATGTATTTTTTGGAGGGGAAGTTGACTATAATTCCCAATGTGCATTTTGGCAAGAGCTTGAAATGCGTCATGATTTTCTCAGAAATAAAGTTGAATTAATTGAAACTGGTGGCACTAAACCTACATGATGGATACAGTCTAGTGTTATAGGCCACATAGGAGTATTGTTGAATGGAAAAAATTTAAGAAATGTTCTAAATCAGAAAGGTATCACATTTTTAAAAAGTTTCCCACAGTCCCTTGCTGATCTCTATCTCCTCCACGCTGTAGGGGAAAACATTAAGGAGTTTTTCTTTCGAGTGGCATCGTTGGCATTCGAGACAAATGTTCTCGCAGAGCTGGAGAAAAGCGGATCGAGGCATATTGGGGACGTTGTCAGTGAGTGTCCGTACAATCTCTCTGCAATCATGAAAACCATCATTTATGTGACATAGCTTAACAACCAGATGATGATTTGTTTCAGGAATTAAAAGCACTACAAACAACCTGTATGCTACATCAAAGAAGAAACAGCCGAACTGCTGTCAGTAAGGACGGGAGCAGGAGTTTAAAGTCTAAGGTGCAGCCTGAAAATAAGTGGGGGAAAAAATGACTGCGGCTGTTCTCCAGCTCATGGGAGGGATTTCTGTGGTCAGAGCAGGAGGACAGACTGTGGAGTTTCGGTTCCTGACATATTTGACTTCAGTTTTTCCTGGCTTTTTTTCCTGTGGGATGTGGATTCTTGTGGTGCTGCTCAGTTTAACTTGTTTGGGGTTACAGAGTGACACAGCAATTACACAAGTATGATTGTTCTGCTACTGCAGAGATGCCAAAGGATGACTGTGGACGTTTGTAACCTGGTATGTGTGGACGCTTACCTTCAGTCTTGCTGCTGTAGTTTGTTTTTTTCCCCACAATAATACTCCGGTTAACCTTAAAATCTGCTGACCTTAAAATGACTGTTTTTACATGGTACTTGACCTCTTTTCACAATAGTGGAGACCAGAGGTTCCCAACCTTTTAGTAGGAAGTAAGGTTATTCAGTAAATCACAAGAAAAAAGTCTGAAAAAAAAATTGTGCACCACAAATATTTTCTCTTCTTTCCTATCCTGTTAATTATCTTACAAATCCTCAGATTCATCTCGTGACCTCTTGTTGGGGTCCTGAACTTCAGGTTGGGAACCTTTGTCATAGATGCAGATTTTATCTACAATGTTTATGCTTTATAGGTACTCTTTACTTTGTGTTTACAATCAAATCAGTGACTGAATTTAGATTATAATGTGTATATCAACAGCTGAAATACTCTGTGCAAATACTTTAGGTCCGTCATTTATTGTCCTTAAGAGTTCTTATGGTATATTTTACATTTAATAAAAATAAAAATGTTTTAAAAAAACAACATTTTGTGGTTATATTGAAAGCAGCAAACGTGAAATTAATTCAATTAATTAATAATTTCAACAACTATCATTTGTTACTTAGTTGAAATCACAGTTTAGTTTGTTATTTTGATTATTTACATTTTACTTTTTCCTTAAAAAAACACATCATGCTGAAATGTCACTATTCCCCTTTTCTTCTTAACTGAAGTTGTAAGAAATCATATCTTGTTCATTTGTTGAAGCTTTTGAAGGAATCAAGGTACTTCTGGTCAATTTGGGCCTGGAGCTCCTCAGGGATGCAGTGAGAGCATTTGTAATTGTCTTTAATCCACTTTCCTCCTTCAGTGTTCTCGATGGCCACAACTGCCACGCCTGCAGGAAACAGAGAGACAGATTTACATAAAAATGTAGAGGATAATCACTGAACTATGGTGTTATAATTTAGCTGACTGACCTACAACAGTGGCTCCCAGCCTCTCCACCAGCTGGATCGCAGCCTTCATAGTGCCTCCAGTCTCTATCCATTGGTCCACAAGCAGCACCCTCATACCTGCAAGGGGAGACATGTCAATTACCTTTATCCACTGGATCTTTTTCCTCAAACAATCTTTAGTGGGGTGTTCACAAAGTAAATGAAGTCCTGGGTCTCTGCTCTTAAGGACAACAAAGCATTAAATCCAGAGATCTGACACCATCATGAAATAAATAGACAAATAAACCTCTAATAATAGTCAAAAATATGTATCTGATATAATGTCAAAGATAGTACTCCAAATCTTAGAGCAATATGCATAGGACCTTTAATTCATTCAATTCATACACTAGAGGGTGCTGTGTCACAGGGAATAAATGGAAGTAGAGGTAAGGAATGACCTGGTTAAAATCATGTGGGTCTTTTATTGTCCAGTAGTTTTAGAGCAACAACTAGGCGAATAGTTGAGCAACAATATCAGCAACTTTAATGATCAATTAAAAATTTTAGCCAAGCAAATAAGACTTTCTATTGGAGTGGTTCCAGTGTTTCAGATGTGAGGATTGAAAACATGTTCAAATGCTGCTTATGGAATTCATTTTACATATAAATACAGCCCTACATTGAAGCTTTTCCTCCATGCTCACCACGCCTAAAACAGCTCTTTTGAATGATCTAATTGAAAAACTAAATATTTAGATTGAATTTAGACTTTATTGTCCCAGAGGGAGACTTGTTTCCTCAGCCGGTACAACACAGACACATTGTGGTGTTTTGGTATATTTAAAGCTGTGGCTCCCACAACCCTAAAGTGTCCGCCTACACTGCCAGCTGCGTAAACATTCATCTTCCTAATAACCAACATGGTTTAAGAGTAAAAATCAAGGGAGGATTAACCTGATTTTAGCACATCCAGTCTTACTTCCATGGTCTTTTCTCTGCCTGAGTAGTCGGTGTAGTTTTGGTTTTGGGTTGGGACACACAGATGTCCTGCTTTGCGGATAGCCAGAAAACCTTTCCCGAGGGTGGTGGCAACAGACGCCCCTGAAAAAACACATCAAAATTATTAATCCACAATGACAAAATCATATCTAAGAAAGTATCAGCCTCTGTTGCAAACTGCTTTTGAACTAGATGAAAAATGAGGGGCAAAAATACAGTATCTAAATTTATCTTTGCCAGAGGGGTTAGGTTTCCTGACCCATGTACTGGCAGAGGAACTAAAATAAGATTGGAGTAAGCCACAAAGTGTTGATCGCTCTTCACCTACCATTTATTTCCTGCCTTGAAATGAAATGGTTTGTTTTCTTACCCAGAATGAATCCCATTGCATCTATCCCAGCAACCAGGTCAACGGTGTCATTGTGGAATGGGCTGAGAAGGTCTTTGACACAGTCTGCAAGAGCCTGAATCGAGTGCAAAGACAGTAAATGCTCATAAAGTTTGCATGTAAGAATACACACAGGTGGAAGACAGTAGAGACGGTAGAGACAGTAGGGACGGTAGAGACGGTAGAGACAGTAGAGACAGTAGAGACAGTAGAGACAGTAGAGACAGTAGAGACGGTAGAGACGGTAGAGACAGTAGAGACAGTATCAACAACTCAAATAACTGTTGAGTAACAAGAAATCCTCCTTTTTCCCCCCATCGTACCTCAGAGTTGCAGTAGAGTCTGGACGGGTCCAGCCAGGCAAACGTTGGTCCTTTTGTGTTGGGTGCCATCAGAGAAAGGTACCATCCTTTATGCCTGTCTGCAGGAATGGCCAACACGTCCATTTGTCTGTGCTACTAGAAGAAGAAACTGGGGTGAAGGAACTGAACTGTGAATGAACGAGAGAGTCACTCATATCAGGTTCCAGTGGGGTGAATTGCGGGTGGGAGGGGGCTGTTAATAACACTGCACTTAGTTACTTATTCTGCCCACAGTCAGTGCAGCAGTTTGAATTCAGAATCAGGTCAACTGATGATTTGTCAGTCAGACTTCTTTGTGACAGCTCAGATAATAAATATGTCTGCCCTGCTGTTGTTTTTCTTGCATTCAGCACTTATTTGTTTTATTGTAGTTGAGTGGATGTTGTTTTGCCGTTAAAGAACCACACCTATTTGATTTAGCTCATTTACTACAGATCTTGTACACTTAACATCACTGCCAACTATTGTCCGAGGCATACCAGATAGTTTTAATTCCTTTAATGTAATGTTCATGCATTCAAGCATTAATTACCTTTCACTCATTTCATACAGTGCAAACTTGCAGAAACTTTGCAGCAGGTAATGTCACACTGACATTTCTGTTGAATTATAACAAAGGTCCAAGAGCACATTAAATGAAAATCAATGCAATGTGTGATTCATTAACAAACAGCAGTATGTTAAGTTTGACAAAAATGTTAATATATCCACTTGAAAGGATAACCGGACTCGCTTAAGTTTCTTAAGTGGTTGAATTAAATGGAACCAATGGCTGTCTAGAAAAAACATTAAGTAGTTGCTGTTTGCAGTAAACTGGCCCACACTTGCACAAACAGTAGACTGGTCCTTTAAAAAAGCAGCAACAATGATTATCAAGCTCAATGAAAACACTTTTTACGATGTTTACTGTAATAATCAGATTAATAGCCTAATTTTCACTGCTGCTATGTGGATGTAACTTTACATTCACTTGTTCATCATTGGGGTTTAAAAACTTAAACACACAAGGCAACAGCTTTCAACAAGCTTTCTTGAATCTATAAATCAAATTTATTAGACACCCCTGAAGACTGGCTGTGATGAAGCCAAATGGGTCACTGGCAGATTAATTCAGATTGGTAAATAGCTTGTTGGGGATTTTCTGAGTTATTTAGTCCTCACTCAGAGCTCTTGATTTGTCTACCTTTGTTGTAAAGGTATCAGGGGCGTGTCTGACTCAGGTAGAGATGTCTGCTGTGAACCAACTCTCCGCTGCTCACTGAAATGTTCATCGTCATAATTTTCTTCAAAAAGATTCTTCTACAGCTACTACAATGAATCAATAAGAGGAATATTCTTGTGATTTGACCAGAGGTTTGCTATCAGCTTAAAATCAGCCACCTTACACATGAGGTCAGTGTTTCTCTGCTAGGGTATTAACATTCAGACACAGCTGTAGCTCATAATGTGGAGCACCTTTTCCATACCTGAAATCACAATTAAAATATAGTTAAATACAATTGATTTTCATATTTCAGGTTGGTACTGACAATATTTTTACATCCTACCATCTTTTTCTGGCAACAAAACTCTTGAGTGACAAAAAGTAAATTCTTAAAGAATGTGTAACTTGTTTTTTAGGTGTATCTGTGCAGAGTCCAACACTAGCAGTATCAACACTGGGCTGGAGAAACTGACTAATGATCCTCTAAAAATGTTAATTTTTTCCCGTCTGCGTGCTTCAGGTTGTTATTCTATATGCTGCTCAGAGCTGTGGTCTTGAGGTGTTTGCCTTCAGGTGCTGCGAATCAGCAGGGGATCGGTGTCTAAATAAGCTCAGGTTGCACGATTATGTTCATAGTTCTCAGACTGGATACACCAGTACAGTTATTAAATAAATAGATCTGAAATGTCATCCCAGTTTTGTGAAACAGAGTTCAAGCTGAGCGTTCACTTTCCTGCCAACAGTAACTGTACTTTCCCACAGTTGGGTTTGTCCCTCGAACCTAATTAACTTATAGTAAATGTAACACTGGGATGTTCACATGCTTTCTTATATGGTTTTGCACATTGTTGACACACACTCACGAGATTTACAAGGCAACAAATCTGA
Source organism: Pempheris klunzingeri (assembly GCF_042242105.1). Classification (NCBI taxonomy): domain Eukaryota; kingdom Metazoa; phylum Chordata; class Actinopteri; order Acropomatiformes; family Pempheridae; genus Pempheris; species Pempheris klunzingeri. The sequence continues at coordinate 8,448,090 of NC_092015.1, read as the reverse complement.
GCAGATATTAACACATTAACGTGTTACTGATAGCGCTATGTGAGCTCATGGTGATTTAAAAGGTTTTGAATTATCTCATGGAGAAATGCTTCAAACTGCAATAACGAATGTTTTGGCCACTTGGGGGCAGCGTAAAGAAGCCATGAACACAACACTGGCATTGACTATTATCACCTTTTCAGGTGACAGAGCAAACAGTTGTTCTTTTACACATCTGCCAACATTAGCATTTACTTTGAGTCCAACATTCAGTCCTTTGAGCTCTGTTTGGGGCGCTTAATGCTACTTTTTGTTCAACAGCTAGCTAACAGTGGATTTTTTTTAGCTTTGACCAAATCAAAACAGTAGAGTCACGGGCCGTGAAAGCAAAATAAAGACCTGAAGGACACCATGAAGTTCTATAGAGCTGAGGGGACCTGCAGAGTCAGGTGAGTTTTACAAATGTTGATAAAAAGCATATTAAAGGTTACAGTCACCTAAAACAAAGTGAGCAGAAGTGTGTTTTGAGATATCTCGGCCTTAGAGCAGTTCCAGCAATAACAACTATTCACATATTGGGGTGGCAGCAAAAATTTCACACCAGATATATCAAGACCTCAGCATAAGCAAACCTACAAACTCTGTTGAGTGGGAAAATCTCTTTTTTTCTCCATGACTTTGGTGGACTGAGCTCACAGTCAAGTGTCCATAAGGAAGACACCAATTTCTCAACTCCTCCAGGGAGCGCTGTTCTGCAGCTGTGGATGAGAGGAAATGAAAGGAGCAGTAACCAGCAGGAATAAGATACAATACGTGATTCATCAAGTGTCACCTTTCTGTTTCATTGTGCACTGTTAGTTGACTCTTTCCTGGTGAACAGCAGGATTATTGGGCTCACTTTTGTCTCTCCTACTGTGACCGCTTTAATTCATGAGAAACTTTTTCCCCTCCCTCAAGGTTTGGTCGAATGTTGCCTCTGCTGATTTTACATCATTTCTCTCCGCCTTCCAACAATCCGATTTCAGTGCCTTGAGTAGGCCGGACCTCCGCCTCTAGAGCTCCCTGTAAGACCAACCATGTGACAAAACACTGGGCTGATTAGAAACCCAACCTGACAAGAGGCTTTTCTTTTCCTCAGGAATAGTCACTTGTTCACAGATGCAGAGGACCTTGCTGTACATCATTTTCTTCAGTTGTACTTGGTTTTAGTGCCAATTTGCCAAAATAATTTACATCAAAGCCACACATCTACAAAAATGCGTGCCATGCATGAAACATGTTTCCTGCCTGAGTTGATGGTATAAAGTGCAGCAAATTCCAAATTAAACAACAAGAGTCTACAAATAAAGAAGCACAATCTGAATCATTTTCAAGATTTGTAAGTCACTAACAAAACAAGTAGTATATAAAAGTGAAAAATACTAAATCAGATAATCCATCTTGCCTTCTTTTCCAAGCTTTTGAGTTCAAGTTATCAACTTAAACACTTGACTTGAACTTTTTTTATATCTGTACAGCTGAAGGTTTCTGTGTCCCGTAGAGGTTATTATATAATTATTATTATTATAGTGTGTAGGAAGCAGAGTGGGACTCAGTAAGTAGAGAAAAATACCTGATCTCAAATGTACAACTAAAGATCTTTGGCTTCCTAAAAAGCCAGATGTAACATATGATTCAGGACCTTACTTTTATTTAACATGAATATGTTCTTCTTAATTTCCTGCCCATGACGGGGGTAAAAGATGGAAGTATCTGAGTGACAGGCATGTCACTGACCAGTGTGATAATATATATACATGGAAAAATGGCTTAATGGTTAAAACAGTCAGCAACATCACCTACAGGTAAAATGAAATAAATTGGCTGACAGGTAGCTCATGCCAGGTGCTCAGGATGCCTTGATGCCACACAGTCAGTTGATCCATCCATTATATTACTGAGTTTTTTCTGAATCCAGCCTCAGTCCTCTGGGCTGCCGAGGCCCTTCAGTCAGTGGGGTTTGCGTGCGACAGCGCCAACCTTTCTCCACATTCCACAATGAAAGAGTTTTGTCCCTACATTGTGATTTAGGTCATCACCGATTCACTGCCTGTTTTGTGGCATTTGAAAGATGTCCAATCTCTTGGGTTGGCACAATCACCCCATGGCTGTTACCATGGGAAGCGGGACGAGCTAGAACCTCCTCCATGCGTGTTCCCAAAGTAAATCTCCACTTTCTGGGGGCTGAGCTGAGGGGGGTTGGGAGGTAACTTGCGGTCATCTCTCCCTGCAGTGAAAGATGCTTGAGGTTCATGCCCTACACACCCACACATTAACCCCCTATTCTCCTCCTGCATGTTTTAATTGACTGAGTAATACACTGGTGAGACATATGTTCTCTCGATGTGCCATCAGCACTCTGTGACTCTGTAATAGACAGAGATATCGTGTCCATGACGGAAATCTAAGTAGGTTAATTCGGCTGACTCCTCCCAGCATTGCTATTTATCGTATTAATAATCACACCACCTGAGCGTCGCCTTAAAAGTGGGAGGGCTGCTCGAGAGCGCAGGAAAACCGCGAGGAGCTGTCTCCATTACGCGTGGTGCTGAAAGGGCCAGTCGCCGCATCATGTGGTCGGTCTTCTTTGTCTTTCTGTCTTACCTGGACAGAAACTTCGTCAGGGGCGACCTCCTGAGCCGAGCTTTGGATGCAGAGAAAGAGAACAAAGACATGTTCTCCATGCTCAACGGCACCTTTTGCGCAAAAATGTCAACCGTGAGGGAGAATTTCCTCTATCAGGTGTCAGACGGAGCGGAGGTGGTGCGCTCCGTCGTCAGCCCCGCCGGGAAGCTTATGGACTGCGCTATCACGGGGAATCGGGAGCTGGTGAAGTCGTTCGTGCACGAGTGCAGGTTGGGACTGAGAGAGCAGAGAGCCGGTCGGGAACTGGAGACGCGTTTTGCGCGCACGGATGAAGCCAAACTGATGTGCAAGGAGTTTAAAGAGAGGTCAGAGAGCAGCAGCGGGGTGAAAAGGCAGGATAGCGATGACTCTCCGTCGCAGGACAAGGTATTAAATAGATCCAAGAGAGGCTTCACTTATCCTGGGACCCTTTGGTGTGGTGCCGGAAACATGGCTGATAATTACGACCAGCTGGGTAGGCTATGTGGCTTCAGTATATTTAAGCAGATTAAATCAAATATGTGTGCGCTTCGTGAGTGTGTCAAATATCCACCGGTGTTATAACTGTGACCTCCTTTTTGCAGGAGATTTTGCAGAGACCGACAGCTGCTGCCGAATCCACGACCACTGCCCGCATGTCATCCACGCCTTCTCCTCAAATTATGGCCACACTAATTTCAAGTGGCACTCCATCTGCCATTGTGACTGTGATAACACGTGAGTACAAAACTTAATCAAACTGATGCATGCTTACCTTAAACCACACTTAAATGTATAGGACAAAAACAGTAGCTCAATTCAGTGTTAAGTGGACCATTGTTAAGTTTGAAACCGCCTCTGTGTTCAGGACACTCTTGAAATGAAGAGATGAAAAGGGAAGTGCACACAGACTCAGGAGTTTTGAATAATGGTGGTTACTGAGATGCACATGATGCAGGAGTGTAACAGCATGTGGATCAGTGAAAATATTGGAGATCTATGATAAATCAGTGTGCATCAGGCTTTTAATGAATCAGCATAATCAACACAACGAACTGCATCAGACTTAATTACAGATATCAGAACAGAAAATAAAGCCAGTGAACTTCAGTCGTTTAGACAATAGAGTGCTGTGTACTCCTTCAGATTTTCTGTAACTTATAAGGTAACACTGACTATTAGCTTAGGAGTTTCCTAACCTGATACAGCTCAGGTTGCAGCCTCTATGATCAGCTGCAGGAGTGGAGTGGTAGGAGAAACATACCAGATATGCCATTTCTGGAGTAACTTTACTCTTATTTGTCAAAATTGCATTACCGTCTTCTGTAAGAGATGACTATGGAAACACGACTGAGTTTTTGTTCTCTCTGTGTCTCCCTGCAGGTTGAAGGACTGTCTGAGGAAAGTCAACGATACGTCCTCCAGGGTAGTTGGTCAGGCGTTCTTCAATGTCATCGGCGTGCCTTGCTTTGAGTTTGTCTATGAAGAGCAGTGTGTAGAGCGCCACTGGTATGGCATGTAAGTATCAGTGTACTCTGGTGTTACACTTAAGCAGATGTGCAACACACTGAGCTGTATTACTCTCAGAAACAACCACACACAATCTCCCCCTTCGTTCTCTCTCTCATAGGTGTAAACGATATGAGAAGCTTCCCATTGCTGTGCTGAAAGAGGCGGTCCCGTATGACTTTGGCGGTATCGCCGTCATCGATCAGCTGACAGTGGCTCCTCCTAAGAGGAAAGATTCGAAGAAAAGCGATGAAGAAGAGAAACCAGAGAGTACGACGCAGTCCACAGTATCAGGTCCTGAAGAGCCTTCACTCACAAACGTTGTCACTGCTGCTGAGGACTTCATCAAGGTCCTTGCCACAGTCTCCACCTCTCAAAGCTCCAACTCGGAGTCTGACAAAGGAGAGAGTCAGGGCTCAGAGAAGAAGAAGAGGAAGAACACAGGGGAGAAGAAGAAAACCTCCAAAAAGCAGAAAGGAAAAGGCAAGGGGAAGAAGAGAAAGCAGAAAGCAGAGGTTGGTGTTAAACTGGAGGAAGGAGCTGCAGTTTCGCCCTCTGGCGGCGCAGCAGAGAAAGTCAACGCTCTAAGTAACTTCATCAGTGAGTCACACAAACATGACCAGTCGAGTCGAAACAGAAACAGAGTCGGTGCCAGTGAATATGAGCTCGGAGGTAAAGAAGAGACATCCAATGAAGTCATGAAGGATGAACCAGCGAAGGACACTGTTTCCACAACTTCACCTACAACAGTCCAGAAGAAACCAGCGGAGTCCACAGAGGAAATCGCTCCTTCTACGTCCACAAGCATGACAACTGTAACTCCACATAAAGCAAAAACCAGGAGGCTAAGAAAGGGGAAGAGAAGGAAGAGCAAGAAGGATCCTCTTCCTTCTTCTGATGAGCTTTTACCAAAGACAACAGACAGCTTAAAAGCCAATTCTGTCCCCACCATCATTACCATAACCACAACGGCACAGCCCGAGCAACAAAGCTTTGGCAGCGACACTGAAAAGAGACCTGTTGTCAGCACTGCCAGCTCTCCCATTGTAATCCCCAAAGTCAAAAGGACCAGGTCAAAGGAGAGAGGAGACGGAGAGAGGAGGAAAAAAAGGAGGAAAGTCAGCTTGGCTTCTCCCATTGTGGCCATTGTCCATGAAAATTCCTCTGCAGACAATCTGAAAGTGATCCCTCTCACCGGGGCTCCCACCGTACCATCGGTGCCCGACACAGAGCGGCCGGTTTCACACAGGCTGGACATTTATGGAGGGAAGACGACCGTCCAAGTTACGGCTCTGAACTCCTCCTTTAGTGTTTTGAAAAGGCAAAAGTCAAAAGAGAGAGGACTGAGAAGCAGGAGGAGGAAAACAACTCTGCCTCTTCCAGGTGAAAATCCACGTTTTCACGACGGCTCTGAAAATGTGCTTCCTATTCTTCCCACTCCAGAGACGAGTGTTGCACTGAGCAGCCCTGCAACAACTGCTGCCATTAGCAGGCCTACAGACGAAACAGGAACTCACAATGAATGGCGGCTTTTTACCACTATCACAGCCCCCTCTGTCAGTACAAAAAGACACAGGCAGACAATCAGACAGCAGAGAAAGCACAGGAAGAAAGCCGTACCTGCTGTCAGCGATGGAGTGTCTATCGCTAAACAAACCGGACAAACGCCAATGACATTTACAACCACGCCACCAAAGGTCGCCACCACTGAAGAGCTTCACCCACAGAGATCTGAGAAGCCCTGCGTGACCACCTCAGCAGCGCCCATCATGAGTCCACTTCAGTTGTCTCTCGAGAGAGCAAAAGCACAATTCAGCAGGAAGAAGAGGAGGAAAGCAACGCTGTCTGTTAGACAACAATGAGCCATGTGGTGCAAGCACAGCAGGATAGGCTTCAGACAAAAAGGCAAGTTAGCTGGCTAGGCTAGCTCCTGTCGATCAGATAATATATTTACAGTATAATCCTTTCTGGTTCAACATTTAAATGACAGAAGTGGACACAAATCATGTTTGATTATAATGTGAGAATCATGTTTTGTAATACTGTATTCTGCATGTGTTCAATAAAATCTATGAATGATTGTGAATGTATCTGACACTGTCTCCATTTACATCTAGTGATAAAATTGAAAAAGCAACATGCTTGTCTTTTAAAAGAATAGTTTGACATTTTTGGAAACTATGCCATTTTCTTTCATTTTTGCACAAATTAAACAAAGTTTCTCTGCCGTGTTGATTAGTGAGCTTCAGTGGTGGTTGTAGTTGGTTGATTTGGGTTTCATCTACTTTCTGCACAACTGTGAATATATGTGTTTCCAACAACAACAATCTATTGATAGATTGATTGTTGTTTAAAATCACTTTGCGAGCACATTTTCTTGTCATCTCAGCTGGGAATATTTAATCAAAAGGATAAAATTGGAAAATTAAAACTCTCAGGCTTAAAGCTAAACCTGATTAATCTGATTTAAATTTTTGTGAACCTTTCTTTCCATACTGCGGGCACAGATTCCATGCCAAGAAAACTGAGCAAGTTTACGTACTGTGTTCTTTTGTTCAAGGGGGCTGGGGACTTTGGCCTTATAGTGTGACACCCCCACACCCCTCCCTCCCTCCCTCCCTCCCTCCCTGGTGTGGTTTAAGGCAGGGTCACATTCTCAACACAGATTAGGTGCTCTCTTTGCACATTTCTTTCACCTCTCACCCATGAGGGTTGTAACACCCGGTGCAGAGGCTGAAATCCTCCAGGTCAGCTGATTGTCACATGCTTCTCTAAGAGGAATTTATCTGGTGAGATGTCCAAATTAGATCTCCATCACATCTGACACATGTCAAACACATTTGGGTATATTGAGGAAGGAGTTTGACATATTGTGTACAGCAGCAGATCATCTTGTTTAAATGCTGCAGTAGGATTCATTGAAACAATGCAGACTTTCATGCTGCTGCTCAAGTTCCCAGATTTTTTGGAAGACACCCAAGCATTCAAAGGAGCTTGGCATTCAGACACAATCATAAGCTGAAATGGCAGAGTGGCTAACACAGTTGGATGTGTGATAAGACCATTTCTCACAGTCAGGGAAGAAAAAGTGGCAGGAATTTTCCATTTCATCTGCAACTTTGTGACCTCTGAGAATGCATTTTGGGTTCATTTAGTTCACATAAGTGTCCGTGCTTCACGCTCATGTCATGTTACTTTGGTCTGTCCATATCGGATTTATACAACTAAAAAAGATGATTAACACATTTACAGAGGTCACCACACACACACGAAGTTGGTCAATTTAGACTGAAGCAAGCACTAACAGGCAGCGAACTCTGAAAGCACTATAGCTACACTTACACTGTAAGTCTTAGTGCTCAATTCAGACTTATTGCTTTCTTTAACATTACTTTTTAAATATGGCCAAAATCAGATCCCAGTGTTAATTGGTCAGGGCCCTGGACTGTCACACACTTGCAAAAGAACAATAACAAAGACGTCACATGCAGCATGCTGTTGTGCGGAAGGAAACATGGACTCACAGTTTACGGTTTCATGTAGGAGGTGATGTGCAGTGGAAGCCAGCAGAATTGTGAGCAGATAATGATGACAAGGATGAGGTGAAAGACAGCCATATTTCTAACTATGGCTTTTTGTGGAGCAGCGGCTGCTACTTCTGTACGGAGCGTGTGCGCACAGAGGCGAAGCCAGGATTGGCTTCACAGAAACAGATTTCATCCAAATGTTCAGTATGTCAGGGGCCCTGTAGAGTAGTCCAGCCAAAAAGGTCAAGGAAGGCGGTAGGCAGGCAGACTCAGCAGACTTCTTGTGTGCTTTTATTTCACAGTGCTCCATGAAGTTAAACTTAAATTACAAAATACAAAAAATTATTTACAAAGAAACAATTTCAAAACTAAACTGTAGCTACTCAAAAAAAAAGAAACTCTCACACTGTCGCAGCGCAGCGCAGCACAGCACAGCACAGCACAGCACAGCACAGCACAGCACAGCACAGCACAGCACAGCCCTCACATCTCTGTCTGTCTGTCTGTCAAATCCCCCAGGCATCCAAATACCTACTCCTTATATAGGCCATTCAATTCACACCTTGGCTCACTTCAGCTCTACCATTCAGTAACATGGTGACCTAGTCTGTACCCTGAATGCAAACAAATCTGCAAATAAAATCATTGTACACACTACAAACTTCTAGGCATTTCTAACCATTTCCCCACAAGCTAAACAAGTGAAATCAATATTAATTTATGCATTTTAATACCAAAGAAACATTTGTCAAAAGGAAAAAAACCCTCCACTTGGTCTGACCCAATGAGGTCACTCTGACATCACCAACACCATTAATTGGGGAAGTGCTGAGCCGGCCTCCTCTCTAAACACTACTCCTGCATGGTGAGCCAGAACAAACAAAGAAAGTTAAGTATAAACAAAGGAGCATTTTACCTGCAACTTAATGAAGAATAACTGCACTAATTAATGACTGTTTTACTTTAATCCTTCATGCGCTAGATGTAAACTGTAACTTAATAACACAAACAAACCCGGGATAGTATGTACCTCAATGTTACACTGGCCTGGTTAAATTAAAGAAAAACACACATGGGGAAAACCGTATGTAGCACGAACATGTCGATGGCCAAGTGGTGAGGAGAAATGAGCGCTCACCCACTTTGTCACAGGCCCAAATCAGAATTGCCAGGAACAGATTCCATGTGATTTGTGCTGTTCATCCTAAAAGTCCATAGTTTGCTGTAGGTTCATCAATACGTGTGACCCTCGTCACATGTTCACTGTCAGCTGATACATTTGTTATCATAATTACAGCAACTTTAAAGATCTGAGATATATGAAGATGGCAGCTTGTTTATTGCCTCAACAATCAATATTAAGACCTGAGGCACTAGAAGGCAGTGAAAAGACTGAAGACTGACTCAACTGAAAGCAGCAAGACATTTAAGTGTGGACAACTTTGATTTGTGGACAACTCTGAGTTTATTTGGAATATTGTCCTCAGCTGAGGGAAATCTTAATTTTATCAAACGCTGATATTCATGTGCAGTACACACTTTCTGGAAGCTATGAAGTAACTGACGGTGACTGTAACTGGATTGAAGATGGGTCGAGGCAGGAGAGGGTGCAGCAGTGGGGGTTTTGTTGCCCTGTGGTTGATGTATGTGCAGCTTTGGAATAGCAAGCAGGCTGGGCGGACACTTGTGCAGCATTAAGAAAACAGGATGTGGTTGAAAATAAAATCGCTGAGCTCTCCCTCAAACCTCCGTGATAGGTGCAGCCGATGCCTCCTCCCCAGTGCATTGGCTGGATGCCAACTGGTGAGGGGTCGTGTTAGGGTTTTGACCTCAGCCCATTACTGTGGCGATAGCTTTGAACCATTTGAGATGTTGGGAGGCACACTCTGGTCAGGCAGAAAAGAACACACAAAGGGATATACAATCCATAGTATGTGTGGTGATGGGAGGACGGTCTGCTGCATCCTATTAGGTGAAGAATCCAATAATCCATTATATTCACCAACACAGGAGGGTTTATTGATTGAGAGAAACTAACCTGTGGTGGTTAAATTGGCTGGTGTGTCACCGATGGATGAGGAGAGGGATCTTCTGAAATAAGAAGCTGCTTACTGTGGGGAAAAAAAATATGTCAATACTTCAGGTGATGGCCAGAAATTGAGCTCTGTCAAACATTATCTGCCACTCCAGAGGTTTGCTCGATTTTTTTTCTTCCTCTATAGAAGCTCAGTGTATTCCTGTGTATTTCTGGCAGGTGACGATGCCAAAGACTACCCCCATTTCTCTGACACACAATTTCTGTTTGGGTGTGAGAGGATGTCCAGTGCGTGTGGCCAAAAACACTGAGCCAAGTGCTTCTCCAGAATTCGCGTATGTGTTCAAATGTGGGCTTGGTGCAAATGGAAGTTCATTAACATCAGAAAGACGGTGGGTGGTGGTTGGCATGTCCCAGCTAACCTTGGCTTTCCTCTGGACTGGGAGCTGAGCAGCTCTCCACAAGCAGAAACACAGAAAGTAATGTTAGGTTTCTCTCTCAGCAGCACCTCCTCCATGGTCTTTCTCACTAAAGCAGCAGCAGCTGGTGATTTTTAGGGAGCAGCATGTCAGGGTTAAAACTAATCCCCTCTACAGTCTTTACACTCACCATCACAGGTAGTGGATATTCATTTACATACCACATATAAAAATGAATCTTCACGCAATGCAAATGTTCCTTATTGTAAACATATTACTCCCTTTTGTCCCAATCTTTGCATTTTTTCACCCTTTACAATATGTGGTCTCGTGTTACTTGAGAAGGTAAATATTACCCGTGTGTTCTCCTTGACTCCAAGTAAATAAACACATTCATATTAAACAACGAGGCTGAGTAGAGGATGTTTTTCACTCACTTTGTTCAGTCTCAGCGTCCAGTTCACATGAACGAGCACACAAACAGAAGATATGGGCACTCACCACGAGATCAACACTCTTGAGGTATGTAATGTGCTAATGACCTCTAGTGGGCAAAGAATAAAGAAGTGCTGCTCAATGGAAACCTTCAATGTAAAAAACACTGATTGCTGTGGTGGAAAGTAATTAAGTACATTTATTCAAATGCTTAACTTCAGTACCATTTTAAGATACATGTCCTTTAATTGAGAATTTTCTTTTTCTGCTACTTTTACTTTTACTCCACAACAGAGATGGAAATATTGATCTGACAGTTTTAGTTACTTTACAGATTAAAACTAATAGTACAAAATATCAACAATGATTATAGATTAAGACAAAATGTAACAAGCTACCCAGCAGGTAAAGCAGATAGTTATTGTTTGCTCCACCTTTACCAGAGTCAGGATCAAAGTGATGTACACATTAATGCATAAATAATTCAATCCTAAATAATGTGTAATACATCATTCTGAAATCAGCCATTCTGTATGAGTACATTTGATACTTTTAAGGTATAGATTGATGCCAATACTAATGGACTTTTATTTAAGTAAAAATAAAAATTGACTTAAGTGTGTTTTTACACTGTGGTACTTTCACTTAAATACAAGTTGTGGCTTCTGACTGTTTGATTTAGTAACTTAACTTCCCATTTACAAATTGACTGCAACTATTTGTTGCTTAAGAGCCCAAATAACTCAAACTAATAAGATTAAAACTGTGACATGAGAATACCATGCTTATTGTGTACCAACATGTAAATGTGTATTTACTGTGTTTCCCTGTTAGCACAGTGTAACTGAAGGATGGTATTTTCTCCTCATCTGTGTTCTCCTCCAGCTCCTCAGCAAAGGGCTCCAGTTCCAGGTCTTTGTGGCTCCAACCTTTACAAGCTGGGATCTTCCACTGACTCCTCACACTTCAAAGCATGATCCGCAGTCTTGTGCACCCACTTGCAGCTCTGTGGTTGATTTGCAGTCCATCCAGAAGCTCCATGTAAGAGTCTGTTTCAGACAGACATCACACCACTACATGCCGTAAATACATTTGATTTTCTTAAATCATACTAATGAATTGTATCACAGATAAAAGCCCATTTCGATTATGAATCTGATATGTCAAACAAAAATGTACTACTTAAAAGTATCAATGAGCTGTTTTCAGTGACATCTAGTGGACATTAAAGGACATTGTAACAGAATACAGTAGTATTAATTGTAGATGAATTACCATGTGTCATTTACTGTGATAACTGTGCCTTCCAGAGGTCAGGAAGAGAAGAAAATCCTAAATAGGTTCACCATATCTGATCAGGTGGGGATTTTTCTAAACTGCATCATCCAAGTTGGGAGATTTCAGTCCAAACCAAGTGCACAAGGCTGCAGCCATTATCTTGTGAATAGCAGTCTTCCGATATCACTGTTTGTATCAGTATTCACCTGGATCAGGAGTCATAAAACCAAAGCCAAGTGTAGACAGGATTGATAGGTGGGACAACCAGCCTGTTATAAGACAGGTGTCTTGTAAAAGGCTGGTTGGACTCTGGCATAATCTTCCAAAACATTGAATGCGGGCACACTCGGACTGATACAGTACATTCACAATGCTGCGTGCACTTGCTTTATTCTTGTTTGCATCTTCCATGACGATTGCCTCAGGGGCAGGTACGTGTTCTCAGGAATAAAAACCAATGAATTAATGGAAATTGTGTAAAATTAGAGGCATTTTTTTCATTTGTGGTGTTGTGTTTGTGAAAAAGTTGCATAACAACAAATACAACCCAACTAATGGCAAGGGTGTTTGAGCTTCAGATATTTACTTCTCATAATGTCATTGCTCAGCTGCATGCTTGCATGTCTTCTTTCAAACCTGTTTTTATAGATTGGTGCTACCAGTCTGAAGTCACATGCAATCACACCTGCACAGGTAAACCTCACGACAAGCCACTGACACTAACAGCTTAAATAAAAGAGGAAAACATGTTGAAGTAGAATTTTTTTTTTTTCCAACGTCTTGTCTTCACAGGTCCAGATGTTTGGGCTGTGGTTTCACAGCACTGTGGCGGCAGAGCTCAGTCTCCAGTCAACATCGTCACAAGGAAAGTACTAGAAGATAAGCGCCTCACTCCTTTTCAACTCTTTGGCTATCAAGACACTTTTCATGGCCGCCTCGTAAATAACGGCCACTCTGGTACGTCTTTGTGATAATTGCTGTTTTATTTGAAAAAGATGACTTGAGGCGAGGTGTTTCTGAGAGATTCACCAGAAGGGTCTCCATGGACCAGCTTCTGTTTTAATGATTTTAATTTCTTTTTTAATGATGGCTTGACTGTTTTTGTAGTTCAACTGGATTTGCCCCCCAGTATAAAAATCGAAGGAGGAAACCTGAATGAAACATACAAGGCCCTTCAGCTTCACCTGCACTGGGGCAAAGACGGAGGACCGGGATCCGAACACACGATCGATGGAGAACAATTTCCAATGGAGGTTCGAAATATGAGGATAGAAACGTGTCAGCATTAACGCACGTCATAAAGCCAATTCGTGTTCTGTACTGCAATAAATGAGATCCTGAACTATTTAATGTCATCCACAGATGCATATTGTCCACATAAAAGAAAAGTACCACACTTTATCTGAGGCTTCAAAGGACCGCACTGGCATGGCTGTTCTAGGATTTTTCTTTCAGGTGAGTTTATGTTGCAACAAAAATGTGGAGACCAGCTTAAAATTGAAGTTTGATATGAGTAACATGAACACAGGTGCAGTATTCATTATTGGGACAGTAAATGTGTGCAAACTGAACCACAGAATATGTCTGGTAAAAAACTAAATTACATTTCTGATAACTGGATATTTGACGTTCTAGACTGGCATTTATATTATGAAAATGTGCTCAAGGTGGGTCATTGGTTCAGTTATTGTAAATATGTCATCAAGTAGACGCCAGGTTTAATTGAAAAGTCATAAATTGAATAACAATAATTTTAAAAAAACTACTGAATTCTAAGATGCAGCTTTGATGAATGAAGGTGATAGACTTATATTTGAATTCATCCATCCAGATGCAATCTTCATTTTGCCAAAATAAACCAATGAATAGATAAATGGCGGGTAATCGAGACCTTCATCAGTTAATAAATAACTTCACAAAGGGCAGTTCAAATCTTGTGATAATTTAAAAAGATGTATTGTATATATTGTAATGTATGTTATTTTCTAAAAAAAGATATTTTGGAAAACTTTGTTGATCAAAAGTAACAGAGAGCAATCAATTATTTAACAAGGTTAGAGTTTCTAAAAATATAATCTATTAAGATATATTCTACTGTAGTCTGCTTCATAAAGGGATGAAAAGCCCTGTGTGATTTAACCACCCGCATCTATTTAAATGATCTGGTTAATGTTTCAGTTTTTACAAAAGTTCAACATTTCTTTCTTTCATTTCAGGAGTCCACGTCTGCAAATAAGAAATTTGATCCCCTTGTGAATGCTCTGAAACACATCACACAACCCTGTAAGTCATATCTACTGTCATGGAAAGATAATTGATAAGATCATGTTTCATTATCTTACGGCCACATTGTCTATAACGTATAAGCATTAGGCTAAAGTGCAATTGTTGTTAGATAACACAATGTCATAAAACCCACTTTCTTATACCCCAACTACAAATCAATTAGAACAATGCAGTTGTCACTTTGGACCTGTTCATTGTTTAGTAATAGATTCCTTGCTTGCTTTATTGTCTTGTTAATATTTTATTGAACCAGCCAACAGCACCACACTGGGGGGGGTGTCCCTGGAAATGTTCATTCCCTCTCAGAGGAACATGACCAAGTACTTACGCTATGACGGCTCCCTCACAACTCCTGACTGTGCCGAAGCTGTCGTCTGGAACCTGTTTGAACAGACCATTCCTCTCAGCAGGAAGCAGGTAGCTATTGTTGAGCACCCCGAGGTGAATTTACTGCTGTACTCTACCAACACAGGAGTGGTGACACTTTACTTGAGCAACTTTGTGTTCTGAAACTTTATTCTTTTACATACATTCATTCTTTTCTACTACATACAAACTTTTCGGAAATTTCTTTGCAATGCAGATTCAAATTTCAGATTCAACATAGAGATAAAGTCACTCTATCCCTGTTGTTCAGTGCATCTCCAAAATATGAACTATGGCAAAAAGCCTGGTTTCTTCCATTTCTCAAAATCTATCTGACAGACAGGAAGCATCAAAATATCCCCAAAATTGACAATTCTGTATGGCACCTTAGGGGTAGTGTTACACACTGTGAACATAACATTCATGTTCAAGTTGAAGTTAACATGGAAAATGTGTTAGCAAGCAGTTATCTATTTACACATCCAGCAGTCATATAACAATGTTATTATTCATACAGAGTCAAGTTTTTGGCTACCTGGTAAATCCAATATTCGCTCTCTTTTAGCTCTGTTTTGGTCTCCACCAACTCATTAGCTAGTCACTAGCTATGTCTGTGTGCTACCACAGCGCTGGGCATGTGCTGTAGTGCACAGTGGTTTTTTTTTTTGCTGAAATGATGCTAATGAGAGCAGAGAGAGTGAATCAAAACAGTGAAGTTGGAGGCCGTAAAGCCAAAAGAATGAGCTGAAAGATGCCAAAATGCTCTGTGAAGCTGAGGGGTTCTGCAGAGTCTGGGGATAATATTTTGTGAGTTTAGTTATTTGATCCACCGTTAATATTCTCTGGAGAAGTTTTAGTTAATTGGTCATTTGAGTAGCCTACCTCTTTGGCCACTGCATCCACCTTCTGTATTCCTAGAACTTGTCATTTTAACACCCTGCAGAATATTTTTCCACATGTCTGTTGTCATTTTATTTCTATTACAGCTTGCTGCATTCTGCCAGCTTCAGTTTTCTGATGGAAAGCACATGGTGAAAACCTACAGACCACTGCAGCCCTTGAATGGACGGCAGGTATATTACTCCGGAGTCCATGTTGCTGTGGTTAGCACTGTGTTACTGATCATGTCAGTGCTGCTGTCAAGTTCACTCTCCCTGCACATTACAGGGTGAAAGCTCGATTTAATTTGACCTTTCTGAACAAATACCGCTGCCTATGTCCATTAATGATTAATATATGAAATATAATGCACTGTATATTTAAAAATGCTTGTGAGAATCTATTGTTTGCACTGATTTTATGTCCAAGTCATAACATTTTTCTCTTCATTCTATATTGTATACTAACATGAATTGTTTAAACACCTCATTATGTCTGTCGCTGTTTGTTGTTTTTGCTACAGCAAACTGCACTGAGATTCTTTGATAGTTTTCATCAATCAATGGTTTTTACTTTTGGTTGCTCTTGTGATATGTTATCAGGATACATTCACTTGTGATACTGAAGTGTTTCCTTCCTTTCTGCAGATATTAGATTAGATTCAACTTTATTGTCATTACACCTGTACAGTACAAGGCAATGAAATGCAATGAAAATATCTGAACTCTGTGCCATAACTCTGTCTTACAGTTCCGCTTCCCGCCAGTTAACAATGTAAACAATGAAACTCATGTTAACACGAAACATTATGCAATTAATGAATAAATGAATAATGTGTTTGATTCCTGCTCTGTACATTTTTTTGCCTTTTGGGGGCGTGGTGTTCTCTTCAGTCTCTTCAGAGATGTTATGACATTTTTCCTGCTTGGATTACTATAAGGAACTTTACACTGGAATCTATAGACTATACAGTCTATGTTGGAATCAATCAGAGCTTCCTCCACAGCCTCCAATTACAATGAAAAACGTATATTTTCCAGCAAAAATAACAGTTACCAGTTTTTAGGCCTTAGAAACCCGAATTCTCACAGTTTAAAGTAAAATTTGAAATTGTCACAACAAATCAAGTGAATCTCTTGCTTCAACAAAAGTGAGTCCTGATAAAGTCATCAAATTAAGTTATTTAGAAACATTGTTATCTTACATCTTAGTTAGAATTAGTTAGAATAGAAATCCTTGTATGTAAGCTAAGAGAAGTAAATATTCACAAAGCCTAAATTAAGTTTAGTTTTGTTGCTGTGAATTCTGAGTTTTCTCAGCTCTTTCTTTTGGTGCAGTACAAAACGCTGCTGCTCAAATTCTAGTTATATTTGGCAGGAACACATATGAACATATTACTCCTGTACTTGCCAACGTTGGCTTCCTGTTTGGTTCTCAATCAAAGATGATCAGTGATGGTGTCGGACTTGAACACACTATTGTCTGCCAGAGTTGGAAAAGTTTTGGTTACTTCACAAGATAGATATTAGATATTTCTGTCCTTCTATGCTTTTCTCACTGGTTTAAAGTGAGTCTTTCAAAAAGTCACCAAAACAAATCCATAAACTTTGTGATGTTTCTTGTTTTTACTCAAGGTGTCATTTTTTTAGATGTAGAATCATTTATTTCACTTACGTTCGGATGTTTATATTTGGCTCATTTTAGCTGTTCTTGTTTTATTGGTTAGTGTGATTTTAAATTGTTGCTTGTTTTTATGTTTTCATGTTTTTTGTGACTAGCAACCACTTTGTAGCAGCTAATAATATTCACCTTTAAAATGACATCATGTTTGTCCTTTTTATTTTGAAACTTGTCCCCACTTCAGACTGAAGCCAGATTTTGTAAGTGTCACCTCCGCTAACTATCCACTACATGGCAGCACCCAACAAGTCTGAATGGCTGTTTGAGTTCCAGTTGCATCCAACTAGCAGGTGCACTGTGTACATAAAATATCCACAAACATTTTATCTGTAACTTTAAAAGTCCCGAGGAAGTTTCATCTCAAATTTGAAGCCACATTCATGATGTATTGAGAAAATTTGAGGTTTGACTGGACAGAAACAGGAATGGTGGCTTTTTGTGGTATGTGAGTGCACAGATTCACAGTTTCCAGCTGCTGTCCACAGTTCCATCTGTTCAAACATGATTCATTTTACTGTAAATTTTAATTACATTTTATGATTGATTGAACAATTGAGATCCATGGGAAAATACAAATGCAGCAACCATTTCAATGGAAAGGTACATTACACATCAGAAAAAGATTTCCCCTATGTTTGAGATCAGTCATCACGGGCAAAACATAATTAAATCAGTCCTAAGCAGTTACCTGGGTGGATAATGCCAATTGGTGTCATTAGACGCTGCGCTTGTTTTTGGCACTGTGACGCTATCTATATCGCTCTAAGTACTCAAGGAGATCACTTTGGATATAATCCCATGTTGCACAGGAATAGATGTCTGATGCAGGCACATCCTCTGGTGCAACAGTGCCAAGATAATCTGCAGGATGCACAGTCATGCTCGCCTGCTGCAAAGGTTCACTCCTTGTATTCTCAGGCAAGAAACTTCTTGACCCATTATCACATAAAAAACAGAATCTTTAGGTGTGTGCATGTGTTGTTTGAGAGAAAAAGGCTTTTAGAATCTGATTTTTTGAAGCAACTAAAAGTTTTTGGCAAACATTTGCAACCTTTTTTTTTTCATCTGCTGCATTACTATCTGCTCGTCTTTTCTTCTTTTTTTTTCACACAAGGACTTCTCTCGGTTTGTGTGCACCGCCCATCCCCCACTTCCTCTTATTTCACTTGGTGTGACTCTGAGGTTTAGGTTGTCGTGACAACGGAGGACACAGGGCCGTCTCTATTCTATTTGCGAAGTTTCTGTTGTTGCAAGCATATTGCACATTTGCTGCTGGGATAGGGAAGAGCCTTGCACCACCATCCCCCACCCACACCTTGTCAGAAACATGCAGGCGTGAATGAGTTCTCAGAAACATGAATCTCTTCCTGTAATCTGTACAGAAGAGTTTGTAAAATGCCATGCCATATTTTAAGCACCTTGTGCCCCTTTGCAAATGAAAAACACTTAATAGCTCCAACATCTCCAAACTGAGCTCACTCTATCTATGTATCTGCTGATAATCTTTGCTTATTCTTTTATCAATATGATGCTGTTTCAAAGCATAAGCTTCGATGCTGCGGCAGTAAAGGGTATTGTGTTCCTGAGATAATTGCTACACATCCACATAAATTATTACCAGAATCAATATCTGTCTGGTTTAGTGTCTGACTACTTTTTTCAGAGAAGGTGTCGCCTCATAATTGTATGTCCTTAAAAGGGATGAGCTCACGCTTGGCAGCAGTAGAGCAGTCTGCCAGGGCTTCATAGGCGTAGGCTTTGAATTTGCATGTGTGCGCCTGTGAATGTGTGTGTGTGTGTGTGTGTGCGCGAAGATGTGGAAAGTAACTAAGTACCCTTCCTAAAATTTCACCTAAGTTCTGAGGTACTGTTACTTTCTAGATTGTATTTCTAGATTGGGAAACTTTTTTCCCTGTACACTCATGGCTTCAGTTACTTTACTGACCGTAAAGTTACTTTTCTGACACATAAAAAACATACATGTAATACTGTGAAACATTATGTATTTGTATTGTATCAAAATGTATATATGTTAGACTCACTACACAAAAGTACGTGAAGAGGTTGGACTTACAACTACCTGAAGCAGCTGCAGGTTCATACACACAATGAATAAAAGTGTCAAAGAGAATAATCTCTCAAAAACATGAAAACATTTTACATATTTCACAACAAATAGAGCTTTAACTAAAAAGACATGTTCACATACCTAAGAGCTTGTTTCAAGTACAGTTCTCACCACTGTGTGTGTGTGTGCATGCATGAGTATGTGCACATCTTCAAACACTTCCCTGCATGTATAGTGTGTGTGTGTGTGTGTGTGTGTGTGTGTGTGTGTGTGTGTGACTGTTAGAGCTTTTCCTGTCTTAACCACGTGGCCCAGACGGGGTTAATAAAAAGATCACATTCACTTCTGGGTTTTCTTTCTACTGAGGAGTCCAAACGCTGGTAAGACCCTGACAGCAAGTGACTTTATTTTCAAATCTGATGATCACTGCTTTTATTTGTTGTGTCTTTTCCAATCAAAATACACTAGCACATATGGGAGTTACTGTTTTCAGTCTCAGTAATGCTCTTATCAGCAACAATTTTAAGCATCATTACCATTGAATGCTGCAACGAATAACAAACTGTTTTCATGTTTCTTAGTTATAAAATGATGTTGAATTATGTTATATATTATGTTGAATGTTTTTTGTGTCAAATATAATCTGTGAAAACTTGACTTTTCTCAACCCGACGTATCTTCAGTGGAGCGACCAGAAGCTTCTGATGTACAGTGTTGTCACCCATAAAGTAGAAAGCACTACTAAACTTGACTACACAGTGTAGTGTTTCCTACTTTATGGATGAGTATACTGTTGGCTGCAGAGAAACGTAAAAGAAGAAACCACTGGACTCTGTGTGAAAGATGTTATAACTTGAAGGCCTTTCATGAAAAACTGGCTGGTTATCTCTGTTGTTTTTTGTCTTTTTATTTTTGTATTGTGCTCATTTATTACAATTTATTACAATAAATATGAAAATCTGTCACAATAGAAAATGATTTAAATAATTATTTACATAATACAAATAAGTAGCTATGATCTATAGTTAAAAGAAAGTAGGTAAGCATTGTACAAATTCAGTATCAAGTATTTTCTGTTTCCGCATTATAGTTCTTGTGTTGATAACGTAATTACAGCATTAATGACTTCCTTTATATAAAGGCTCTGTTGTTGAATATTTTACATCAAAATTGCTACAAAGCTCAACCTGCCAATTATAGAAAATATATAAACAGAGTATAAGGCAAGTATGGACATACTATATTAATACAG
The DNA here is from genome assembly GCF_042242105.1 of Pempheris klunzingeri. Classification (NCBI taxonomy): domain Eukaryota; kingdom Metazoa; phylum Chordata; class Actinopteri; order Acropomatiformes; family Pempheridae; genus Pempheris; species Pempheris klunzingeri. The sequence continues at coordinate 8,427,734 of NC_092015.1, read as the reverse complement.
TAGTCTGCAATGAAACTGAGACTGAAAAGGTATAATTAAGGCTAAAATAATGTATCCTTACATGTGAATTTTTCACATTTAATCATTATTAAAATACAGATGGTTTGTCATTTTCTGTATTTGTTTTTCACCAAGTCATTTGTATTTTTTTGTAATTTCTCAATAAATAAATTATCGGACAATTTTATGTCGAGAACTCTTTTCATCCTGAGCATCCTGAGAATACTGGCCATACTAGTTGTATTGGTAGTTTTGGGTTAATTAAATGCTTATTTTCACAGAATCTCATTGATTTGTAGTCTAAAGCAGGTGCAGTGCTAGGCTATAATATGAAAATGAAAAACATATTATTTGACACATAAAATCTCCGTTTAACTATGTTTCATGAAAACTCAGACTTGGCTTTTGTCGCAAACATGCTAGCGTGGTGTTTTCTTCTAATCCCAAGGGAGCGGCTGCAGGTAGTTTGATGGAACCAAACCTTTTCGTCCGTGCAGATCCCCCTAAAATTCAGATGAAACTTTAGCTTGTGTGCAAAAGCCGGCGTAAGAACTCAGTAGCAATCATTCATTGTTAAGCAGACACTCACATAGTAAAATCCATCTTCATCCATTTCACCAAGAACATATATGATGTCTCCTGAATGAAAGCCAAGTTCGACCTTTGACACAAAGAGAGAGACAAACCATTTTTAGATTTTGAAACATCACCACAAATCACTATGTTGTATCTGAAGAAAGTGGTTAAGGACGCAAAGTGGTTCATGTGTTATTATGGTGCTTACTTCACTGTCCACGTTGGGTGAATTTTCCCATGGATCATAGTCAAATAAGGCCACCATTCGTTGAACAATCACATCGTCAGTGATACTGGCTACGTCACTCAGATCTGATGTTGAAGGCGCACCTGTGGGCCCAAATACACTCATTTGATATGACCTGACTTGTTGCTAGAGTAGAGAATCAGTTTGCACACTAGTCAGTGAGACAATCAAACTACATTACTGTTCTGCCAGTGTATTATAGCACAGGGCCCTGAGTGCTGATACCTGTGTGGTCCACAGGGAGGAATCCCTGCTGCATGAGCAGGTGCTTCAGATACTCGTCGTCCACCGGGATTTCAGCCACCATGTTACTTGGCACATAACCAGAAAGACCCCCGGACTCACCGTGATAGAAACCATCAGAGTCTTTGTCTCCATGCACCTAGTAAATGCAGTCAGTTAGTTTCTCTTTGGGTTTTTTTAAGTGCTGGAGGAAGAAAAGCATGCATGTGTGTATTTGCATGCAGCACAAAGATTCAGTGAAAAGGCGGCAAAATAACATCAATCAGTTAGAAATGGTGTCAGGAAATAAAGAAAAAAAAATTCAGGTCTTTGCACACACCCAGCTGACCTGAAAGCAGCATAAACAGGAAACACCATTATGTTCTTTAGAAGAAGCTTTTCAACTGAAGTGAGGAAATAGACCCTAAAATATGCCAGTGCACCATAAAAAGACTGAGCACCATTTCACCTGCACAACTTTTACATTAAGTTGCAGAAATAAAATAAATCACATAGTTTTTACCTTGATTATCTGGCCTGGTACAAAAGGCAGCTCCTCCGCAGCCGTCTCATAGTTTGGAGACATTGCAGCAGGGTTGTATGGGTAAAGTGCCACAAAGAGTCGGACGGTGGGTATGGACACCTGGCTTGCAGTCTCAAGCTCCCATTCTGTTAGTTCCTCAGGAGTAACAACTCTCACTTCATCTGAGTATATCAAAACATCCAACTCCAGCCTTGTCTCCATTTAGAGCAGTGTGAGAGCTCGACTGTCCAAAGACAGATGGCCGCTGTAGGCAGCAGACCGCGCCTTACCCTTATCCTAATTTGAGGTAACTAAGCTAAGCAGAAGGAACAGTAATCCTCTTTGAAGCAAGTGGAGACATTCATTAGTTCAGCACAGCCTGTCGCACTGTAAGGCTGTGCCATGCAAAGTAATGCTTTTTAAAAAGTTGAAAAAGAATCCACTAATTTGTTAACTTGGGCGGATAATAGCATGCTCATTATTTAGGCTGCTTCTAACATACATGTGGCAGCTAAGAGATCTCCTGGTGTCTATCAAATACAAACACACTATTAATACATTGTCCATCCAGTACATACACATACAATAGATCTCTCTCTCTTTAGTCCCAGTATTGGAATATAAAGATTATTATTAGTTATAAACCCTTGATGTTTTTCAGCGATGACTGTTAAAGAAATTGATCCTCTTAGACAACAATTAAGTTTACATAACTGTTACATAACTGTAACAGTACATTAAGATTAGACTCTGGTCTATGGTCTTTTCTATGGTCAAAGAACTTGATTGTGAAGCCACATAATATAATAAAAGTAAATAAAATTTAATTTCTTTCAATAGTTCAAGCCTCATCAGTGCAATATTCATATTATTTGAAACATCAAGCCATGCTCATAAGTGAGGAGGCAGCATTTTATTTTCCTTTGGCCTGAAACCTTCTGCTGTCTTGACCCAGTTTACATGTCACTGAAAGTCAACATTTCCTCTCTTGACCTCTGGTCAGGTCAGCAGGTGATAATCTCCTCCTGCAGACGAAGGTTTAACGATTCTGTGAACGTGTGTGTGTGTGTGTGTGTGTGTGTGTGTGTGTGTGTGTGTGTGTGTGAGTGAGAGGAAGAGAGAACTGAAATGTGCAAGTGAGAAAAACACAAACTGGGGATGTTGGGGGGTCGATGCATCTCACAACACTCCATGTTAGGGTTTGTTGTGACCAGGTTCTTGGTCATATTCATTCTTATCTTAAATGTATCTAATTTTCTATTATTTCTTTATTCATACACTCCTCTGCCTTCACATTTTGATTAAATCTGTTCAGTCTATAAACAGTATTAGTATCCATGCTCCTTGTTCATTGTACAAAGGTAATTTGTACAGTGTATCATACATACAGTCTCATCTTAAATTATATATATATATATATATATATATATATAAAACCAGTGAACATTTCCTTTCTTCCTTTCTTTAGTTGTTAATTAGGTTTTGTCTGTTTTTATTTAAGGCAGTCATCTGTCTCATTTCCTCATATTTTGAGATATTTATATTTATACATTTATCTATTAATGTGCCAATTTCATCTATGGTTTTTAAGCTAACAGCCTTTGATTGCTTTTAATTTTGTGATTAACAGATTTATTCTGTCCTCTCATATATAATGTGTTGCTGCTGTGGAAACCATCATGTCACCATGATGAAAACAAATCTATTGTATTGAAATGTCCCCTGCCACTGAATAGCTGCACTGGGTCAGTCTGCCTTTATAAACCACTGACCTGAGAACAGTTTCATTCACGCAGGTTTCAAAAGTGTTTCAAAACAACAAAATCCTTTACTTTGAAGGGACTCACAGCAGAACATGATGTCTCATCCTCACACACTTCCATTTCCATTTGTGGCCAGAAGAGGGAGCTGCTGACAAATGGCTCTTCATCTGTTGTAAGTAGCTCATATTTGGTAAAATAATTTACTCTCACTGTGACACATCCAACTGACTTAAGTGTGCGGTGCTCTATTTAAAGATGTTATAACATAAAACTGCAGCCTTTGATAGCATGTCCTGCTGCTCTCAGTGTGCTCATAAAAAAAGCTGCACGTTTTCCACCTCACCAGCAGAGTTTGCCCTTTGCTTTGCTCACGAGCATTTGGCCTTGACAGGAAATGCTGTGATCTCAGATTACAGTTCAGGGACGACCCATGAGCTGCTCTGAAAAAATGATGAAAATTTAAAGTCAAAATGTGGGACGCAGTGATGTTGGTTAGAAATGCTGAGAAGAGAGGACAAAGTCGAATCAGGATATGATGAGAATCTGTGAGCTATCAAGCTTAAAGTCAGTAATCATCTAGTCTTTAAATTCAATCTAACCTTCAGACCAAACCCTCCTTTATCTTAAAAAATGATTGTGGGAAAGGAAGGAAAAACTCAAAGGAGAAAAAGGTCAAACTGGGAAACCAAGAGAAGATTTTTCATCTTAAAAGTTCTATTTAAATTTAATTGAAATCTTAAGCCTGATGGACCTAATTTGACACACAATGAAATGTTTTATGTCTTTATTCTGCAACCAAATGAGAGCAAATTCTGAGTCACACTTTTTTAGTAGGACACAAACTCTTTGGTGACCACTGAAATAACAGGACTTTAGACATGAAACATGACATGAATGACTCACTTGCTTAAAAAAACAACAGAAAAGATGACAAAAATTTACAACAATTTTCACATTTGTGGTTATGGCACGAAGAGAAATCCAACATTTAAGAAAATAAATCAGAACAAGGAAGAGCATAAATCCTTTTAACATATACTATGATAATCAAATAGGTCCCCCAAATCCTAAAAAGTCTCCCAAAGACCCAGATACATGTCTCTATTACAGCCTTTACAGTCACTGTGGTGGGAGCCCACAGGGCAGCAGCTTCAGACGAGGACTCTCGAGGATTCCTCATAAAACGTTATTTGTCTGGCCTTTTGCTTGACACCAGCTCTCATTTTGTGATCTGTCGAGGAACACGAGCCCTCTGACCCCAGCGGTCCCACAGTCACTGAGGCTCACTGTCATGTTACAAGCATGTAGAGTAAAAACTGATTTTACCATAAAACGGCCAAACTACTCGTTATTATTTCATTTTCTAATTAAAGTCTGTTTAAACATCGTCCTCTTACTGTCCAGCCGCCGTTGAAGATACATGCACGCACATGCATACATACAATACAATACACTCATTTTAGTAGCCTTCAATTATTTGTGTGCACTCAAAGCATTGAGTCCAACAAGCAGCAGTGAGTGCTTTGCAAACCCTGTCTTGCCCTGGGTTTGCCTCTCGGGTTGTGCACAGGCTTCCCCACGTTAATTATAAAGGTTTTTTGGGCTGTGTGCAGCCTGAGAGGATGACCTGCAGACAGTACTCAGGGCTCAAAAAAGCATTTACTACCTCATTTTCGGTTTAAAAGTCTATTGCGCCTATTTTTTCTCCTAAAAAGGATGGTGAAATTGAAAATCAATCTAGAACGAGACATTGAGCACAATGCTTTTAGTGTGTGGGCGGTGCAATACGGGTTACAGATGGAGGGGAGACCACCATACAAAACCTGCCTGAAGATCTCCCAGGAGGAAAAACAAGCAGGAGGTGGACATGAAAATGACATCTGGGCTGCTCTGTGTGTCCCCCTTCCACTGTGACCATAACTAGAGACCCAAGGAGGCAAAGATTAGTCCATTGGACCCCTAGTGACACCCTGTCTGTCACGGCGTCACCCCTGTGTACCCATTAAATGTAGTATGCAGCTTTTTTTATTTGGGTAAAGACTTATTTAGGGATTTGGGACTTGTTCGTGGACTAGATTTAAGATCACTGGTACTCAAATATAAGCCCCAGAGGTCCACTTGCAAAACATCTATGGATTTGAATCCACCTATTGAGTATGTGAACTTAGTGGCACCCTTGCATAGGACTCGCTCCTCAATATGTTACCCATATAGATTAAAACCTGAGATGCTGTGTCACACCCAGACTCACCGTTAACCAGCTTGTGCAGGCCTCTGGCTCCAGCATGCAGCCACACAGGACTCCATTTCCCATAAGGCCCCTGGTCCAGCTGCTCCCATCCATCCATCCATCCATCCATCCCCTATAGCCTGGCCCTCTGGTTCCCATGTATGGAGTGTTACATCATTGGCACAGACACCCACCTTTCTGAGTGATGACGCAGCCCAGGGAGAGTGTGTGAGGAGGAGGAGGGATGAGGGAGGGGAGAGAGGAGAGGAGAGGGTGTCCCGTCTGCACGGAGCACAGACAGACAGCAGGGAACAGCTGCAGCATTAGGTTCGCGTAGGATTTCACTGCATTGCGATTTAAAATATCAATCATTTCATCCCCAAAACTCAAGTAGAGCAGCTCGACAACGCAACCAAATATCATTTAAAAAATGGTTGATCGCGAGCAGCTGGTGCAGAAAGCCAGGCTGGCTGAACAAGCTGAGAGATATGATGATATGGCAGCTGCTATGAAATCGGTAAGTCCATTCAAAAAGATCCTAATTATGACTCAGATGTGTGTGACTTTTGTCTTGCCGCTGCTCTCTCTGTGCGCAAAGGCTCGTCCCGCAATCTCGACCGTGTTGGCTGTAAATCGGCGGGTGACACTGGCTTGGTTTGAACTGCACTACAATAAGACATCATCGAAAAAAGAAATAATGCTTTGATATCTTTCGCTGCCTTGTCGCCGATTGATCGACAGCTCAGTGCTTTTTTGTTTCCGAGTCGAGTCCAAATCGTCTGCTCCTTTGGGCGGTGCCTTTCAGTCGGCCGTGCAGTCCAATGAAGGGATATTACAATGAAATGCACGCAGGCCTGAGCTCCATGAGAGGCTCACATCCTATAATGACTCTGCTTCATCGCATTTACCTTTTGCCTTTTTCCACCTCTTTTCTCCACCCCACTTCTCCTCTCTCCATTATGCCGAATTTATAAAAGCTACTGCTCCTGGGAGCCATGTGAGCTTGCTCGGAAAAAGCCCATCAAGTGCTGCTGCCCCCTCCACCTCCTCTTCCTCCTCCTCCTCCTCGCCCTCCTCTTCCTCCTCTTTGTCACATTAATTAAAATAATATACATGATTAAAATCTGCTCATTTTTCATACTAATTTAAAGGGCTCAGAGGCATTTTTCTGAGCATGATTGCTTTGTAAAAATGCTCCATAAAGTGCTCTTTCCTCTAAACAAACGTAGGAGGCAGCAGAATCTCTCTAGAATATTCTTTGTCATATTGCAGTGAGTCAATATGATCAGATTTGATTGTGGGCTTTGTTTTCTCCTCTCTTGTTCACTTTATTCCTCGTCCACGCTCACGTCTCAGTCTGTGCATGTGCCGTCCCTCTGTCAGTTTCCTCCTGATATCCAGCAGCAATTTGAAGTCATTTTGGGTTGATGACCCCTGATTAAGTGGTGTAATATCTGATGCAAAGAGGATGAGATGGGTGGACTGCCTTACTGGAGCCTCCTCGGCCCTTATTGGCCAGTGCTGAGGACAGAGCCTTTGTCTGCTTTTTTTTTTTTTTCCCCTCTCTGCCCCCTTAAGAAATTCTGGAAACTGGATTCATCAGTGGGTTAAAAAAAAACTGCTGTGTCACACCAGCTCATACTGGAACCAATGGCATCCTGGGAGTCTTAGCCGGGCCTGCATGAGCTCACATATAGATTAAAATCGTCACACGTACTTTAAAAGGAGGAACATTTTGTCTCATGCTCCTCAGGGGAAACGGAGTGAGCCCCCGTGGGTCATTTGTCATCGAGGGTTTCTGGTTGCAGGAGGTGGGATGATGTGTGTGAGGGAGGGATTCCTTTCCCTTTAAACAATCTGCCATGTCAGTGCGGTCCAAACTGGGCCCTTCTGCAGGGGTGTGTACTCTCATGCTCTAATCAAAGGGAATCCCTTGCCATTGCAGCCAGAAATGACAAACGACAACTGATAACGTGATGAAAAATATATATACACTTCATTCTTACCGTAACAGCCTTTTATCTCGAGTCTTTAGAGCTGGAACCAACAATTATATCCATTATTGATTAATTATTGATCCTCAAAATGTCTTGATTTGTCTGACAAGCATTACAAAGCCCACAGATATTTTGTTTACTATCACGTAAGATGAAGAACATGAGACAATATTCACATTTGTGAAACTGAAACTAGGATCAATTATCAAAACCTGACGACTGTCAATCAACTAACTGGTTAGACAAATTTCTGCTGCATGTTGGGTTTTTATCAGCTTGAGATGAGGATCATATATATATGTATGTAGCATCTTGATGTAATCCAATTGACACATTAGAAAGCTTCTCAAACGTCAATACAATATATTTAGGATGATAACCAATTTGTGTCCTTTTAAATGAACAAAAAACAGTTTTGATTAACAGAAATCTGCCTCATTTGACTGTAAATTTCACACTTTTCATCATTAGCGTTCATGGGTTTGTGTTGCAGTTTTGGACGGGCAGGATGAAGGCCTCTCCGCCTCTATAGGTTGAACCCATCCAGTCAGTGTGTGTGACGTCGGCTATCCTGCGCCATCTTTGTGCTCCTGTGCCTGAGCAGTGAATGTCAAAACTGAGAAATGAGAAATGTCAGCGCATTAAGGAGAAGCTTTTCAGATACAAAGCAGTTCAAGGATTTTGGGAAACCAAAGCTACATATTTCTTTTCTATGTCTAAATATATATGTAAATGTGTGTGTACACACGCAGTGCAGTTATTGGCAGAAGCCATGTTCCAACACAAGGTTGCTTTTCCAATCAAATAACTCTGAGCAGTATGGTCTTTTTATAGTAACATGTTCGCTTAGACAACCATCCAACTCTCAAACTGATCTGTCAAAATCTAAATTCAACAGTCTAGCTCAGAGTGATGTCACGTGTGGCGTTTTAGACAGGTAAAAAGGTCAGTTTGAGCCAGAGAGAAGGTCACTGGGACACGTGAATGCCTGTGCAGTGATGGTCTTCACTTACAGTGCAGCTGCCCTGGAGTGCTCGTGGGAACATTTTAGCGATCTCCCACCCTCCTTTTGCCTTCCCCCCACCTTCCCTTTCCCAACCCCCTGCTGCCACTGACCATCCTGGATATTTTTCCCACTAACTAGTATCTGCATCCACGTGGCAGCTGGAGCTACTGATGCACTAAATTAATGGACTTACATAGAAACTGGGAATCGCACATGACAAGTGAAATATTGCTCACTGTCTTTGCTGTGACCTGTATTCTAATCCAGGTTCTTGCACATAGAATGATGTTTTTTGATAATTAGGGCTGCAACCAACGATTATTGCATCGTCAATAAATCTGTCAATCATTACAGTTTGGTTTGGAAAAATGCCCATTTCAATTTTCCAGAGCTCAAGGTCACCGCCTTTTTCCTTTTTCTTTTTTTTTGGTATTTTTCTTGGTATTCTTATGCCTGGACAGGAAATGGAGTTGCAATAAAGGTCCCCAGCCAGGTTTGATGAGGAGACGTTGCAGTTTGTGGATGGGGTGTTAACCCCGAGTGGCGCCGCCCAATGTGTTTTCTTAAAATTGCTTCTTTTTTCTAACCAATAATCCAAAAGTGAAAGATATTCAATTTAGATTTATTTAAAAAACATGACAAAGAAAAGCAGAAAGTCCCCACTTTTGAGAGGCTGGAACCTTAAAATGTTTGGCATTTTTGCCAAAAAGAGTTGCCGACTCTTGTAATAATGTTAGATCTTCATAAATGATGTTTTCATATTCTCTTCTTGTGTAATGTTTTATGTAAATGCCGCCTGGTGCTGTCAATAAAGGGTTGTACTCTTAAGCTGGTGAGTAAATGGTCCATTTCTTCCTCCTCCCAGGTAACAGAGCTGAACGAGGCCCTGTCCAATGAGGAGAGGAACCTCTTGTCTGTGGCCTACAAGAATGTGGTCGGGGCACGTCGCTCCTCCTGGAGGGTGATCTCCAGCATTGAGCAGAAGACCTCGGCCGACGGCAATGAGAAGAAGATTGAGATGGTCAGGGCCTACCGGGAGAAGATTGAGAAGGAGCTGGAGGCCGTGTGCCAGGATGTGCTCAACCTTCTGGACAACTTCCTGATCAAGAACTGCAGCGAGACGCAGCACGAGAGCAAAGTGTTCTACTTGAAGATGAAGGGCGACTACTACCGGTACCTGGCCGAGGTGGCCACGGGGGAGAAGAGGGCCACCGTGGTGGAGTCGTCGGAGAAAGCCTACAACGAGGCCCACGAGATTAGCAAGGAGCACATGCAGCCCACCCACCCCATCCGCCTGGGCTTAGCTCTCAACTACTCTGTGTTTTACTACGAGATCCAGAACGCCCCGGAGCAGGCCTGTCATCTGGCCAAGACCGCCTTCGACGACGCCATCGCCGAGCTCGACACCCTCAACGAGGATTCCTACAAAGACTCCACTCTCATCATGCAGCTGCTCCGAGACAACTTGACACTGTGGACAAGTGACCAGCAGGATGACGAGGGAGGGGAGGGCAACAATTAAAAAGAAACCACACTTCGAAAAAAATATATGAAGGGCCGGTGGACTTTGGCAGCCGCTTTTGCCGATGATACTACCGCAGCAGCAGTTCTTTATTTTTCCATGTGTTAAAAGAAAAGAATCAAAAGAGAGGTGAGAGTGGAGGTTAAATCTTAGTTTAAATATATATAGAAATATATATACAGTTGAAAGGGGCCTCCGTCTTCTTGATTTTCTCTTTGACATTTGCCAAAACCACTGATATGTCAGTCAATCAGCCTGAAGTGGTTGTTGTTGGATTGAAATGGCAGCCTCACACTGGCATAGGAACTGATCTTGTTCTGTCAAGATAAGCTGCTTAGTTAGGTTTTTGCGTGATAGAGATGCATTTGAGTCACTTGAGAGAGAAAATGCTTGAATGGGAATGCCTCACAAAACTAGTTTGCATTGGTTCCAGTAGTAGTCTATATCCTGAGAAAGGGCCCTGAAAGCCATTGATGTTAAACTCACACTAACCCTGAGAAAAGAGAAGGTTTAAAAAAAAAAAAAAAAAATCTCCAAATCTTAAAGGATAAATTACATGGGAGAGAAAATGAGGACTGAGTAGAAAAATTGATCCCCTTCCTTCTGTCTGAAGTGTTATTTGGCATCTCACAGATTAGTCTGTCATGTCACTGGAACCATAGATTCTTTTGGAGGTGAAGATTATTAAAGGCAGAGACTTAACAATATAAAACTTAAAAAAAAAAAAAGACAAAAAAATAAAAATAAAAGCAGCTTCAGAGTTTGTGGTTTACTTCTGTGTTTGTTTTATTAAATGCACTTGCCTACTATACTGTTTCTTCAGTGTAAGATGATGACAACAATAATATCGATTATTCAATATTGTGCATGCTGGTGATGTATTTATATACAGTAGCTTGACTTTATTAACTTATACTGTGGGTGTTAAGTATTCATATGATTGAGAAAAACAGGCTTTGTCTGATGTTGATTTCTAATTTCTAATTTATTTAGTTTTGTTATGGTTTTTGATTTGCTATACCAAAATGGTGATCGTAAAAATTGACCTGTAATGGGCGTTGCTATAGTGACATGCAATATGTGTATTTAATTTGTTAATGAAAGAAAAAAAAAGGAAGATAAAAACCCACCAGTGATCACTTAATCTTACCAGCTGGTGTTTGTCACATTGAAGTATGATTATGATATATTTTGTTCTTTGAACAGTATTTAAGTACCTTTTTCTGTCATGCTATCCAGTTTTAATAATGGTGAAGTTTTCAGGCTCAATGTTTCTGTTATGAATTCACAAACATGGACCATATTTTATTTCTGACAGTATACTTTTTTTGTTTGTTTGTTTTTATACATTTTAGCTGTTCCTGAGTGACAAAATATCTTGAATGTGAGTCATTATGTAGCAGTTGCACAAGAACCGAAATAATAGCTATGATAATAAAAAAGAATATGACTAAATTATACATGCACCATTTCCGTGGTGGTCTAGTGTATTGTTGTATCGTCACCCATAAGAAAATTTTGTTTTTAAGGAAAACCATTTCATAGAAAAGATGTTTTAATGCTTTGTTTTGTGCCCTGAGTACAGTGCGCGCTGTCTTTTTGTGCCTGTATCATTATTTAATATGCCTCATTTGCAAGTTAACCTTTACAGAAAAAAAGGATTTGTCTGCCAGTATTTGAAGTTCCTGCAAGCATGTGTGCAATATTTTCCCCTCACATTTACATGTGTCGGACGGTACTGTGTCTTTACAGCACATAGATATGACTATAAACAACACCAATGCACAAATAGAGTCACAGGCAATTCAATAGAGTTGGTTAGTGATCAGCAAATGTGAGAATTCACATCTTGAGAACAAACTTTAGACACTAGGAAGCTGCTTAAGAGCACAGAAAGCTGCTGAACGGATTTATCTTCATAATGCTGCTAGATCTATAGATTATTACATTAATATATTCGTGCAGATGGTAGTGTCTGGGACTTTATTTTTTATCGCAGATGTGATGGCTTAAGAGAGAAACCAGAAGCCTTAAGGTCGGTCACACAACCTCGTTCACGCATGCCAATTATGTCACCGTCATGAGTCAGCCTCCATCAGCTCACTGTATGTCATCGCTGCTTTGATTTATTTTTAACGTGGAATAAAGTTGACGGTCTTGAAGGCTTGCCAGACAATTGGCGTGAAATCCTAATGCCAATCTGCACAACTGCTCATACAGTTTAAGAAACGTACAATGGAGTCAAGTGCTACACTTCATTTTTTTTTATTTTGTTATGTCAAAACAAGTGGTCATTAATTTTTTTTTCTTTCACTTTTTTGTTTTGATATGTCGGGAGACTTTCACTCATTGCCAAGAATACATACATTGTGCTCCCTTTTAATTTGTGTATTTTTTTTTTTCTGTGGTTTGTTTTTATTTTCAAGTTTTCATTATTTTGGATGTCAATCCTTGTTTCTGTGGCACGAAAACATACAAATACAACAAATGAGGAGAAAAGAATTAGATTGTTATCACAAATTAGATAGAAGAAGGGCTGACCTACTAGAAATTAGCAAAGGGGAGGTAGCTGAACATGGGATACACACTGTATGCTCTGAGGAAATTTTTGTTGCCATCTGTTGCCCATTAAAGTTATTTGTTTATCAGTATTATTCTTTATTTTCATTTCTCTTTGTGATGTAGCCATTCACGGCCATACCAGAAACACCACGGCTCATTCCTTTTCATTCTGTAAGTTCATTACTGAACAGATTTTCAGCGTTTCTGTTGAGTCTTCAGCCTACACATTGATATACAAAGACAAAATGACCTTATGTAACCCTTTGTGAGTCACATACAGTAACAGGTGTGTGTGTGTGTGCGAGTGTGCGTCCATATCTGGATGGGAATGTGTGTATTGTATGTGCCTGCACCACTGTATATGTTGATTGTCTGTGGGCGAACGTATGAGATGGAGGCTGTATTAGCTGCAGTGCAGAGACACTGCCTCACAATTACAGTCTGTCTTAAATGAGCCTCTTTTTAAGGCTGCTTTGCTAATCATTAACTAAATTAGGGCATAGATCAAAGAATATTGCTTCAAAAGACAACAGGTTTTATGATCACAGAAGAGGAGTGCCGCGCTAAAATAAAATCCTGCATCTCATGATGTACAACGGAAGGAGAATCTGCTTCGCTTAGGCTTTAAAATCTACACGCCAATAGTATTTTTACACCCAAAGCTTGAGTTTTTGCGTAATTATGCGTATCTGCGTGTTTCACACTGAAGGTTGAGCCCTCACACTGATTGATAAGCTGAAGTGGCAAGTTGGATCGCCCACCCTCAGACTGCAGCCTCTTGCTGCAGCTTGCTGCACTGAACCTTTCATGAGATGAAATTCTGTGCTTTGAACGGTCCTCCTCGCCAGCCAATAGCTGACAGGCTCCCTCTCCACAGCCACCAATCCCGTTCCTGTTGCTAGGGCTATAATAAGTATCCCACTATCAGCCCAGCTCCTTGCTGCACTGCTCAGACACCTATTGCATCCTGTAAAAAATGAAAGCTCAAAGCACACAGGAGGCATTAGGATTCAGCACCAACCTATCTTCCCAGCCTGTGTTTTAATGCACTGCTACACTTTCAGGGACGTTGGTGTCATCATTACTGGTAAATGTTGGTGATATTATACAGCCCAAAACACACCGGGGCCTGCTGATGGGTATGCAATTGAATCTCCAGCAGCTACAAATTCAATTTAGCACTTTGTGTCTGCTCTGTTAACACAATTCTGTCAAATTAAAACAACCAAATATATATCCTGCATAGCATAATGTGGAATTCCTGCTGTTATTGTTTAACACACATGTCTAATCAAACCAGTGTATTTAATAGATTTAACCAACATCCCTGGAGAAGATTATTTTTTAAAGGTCACATCTACAGGATACGTACAGGAACAGAAAATTGCTGTGCGGTGCTTCACTTCCACTTATACAATAGCCGCTCTGTCTGATCGTTTTCATCACATGAAGCATTATTTCCCTGAGGGGAGGCCAGGATGACAAAGCACAATCAATGTGATCAACGTGCCATAATGATGTCACACAAAGGTGAACGTCCAGTAAATCATTGTATCAAATTCCTTGTTAGCATCAGTGGACGTTCACTATGACGGCACTCTCAGCAGCATTTTATAGAAAAGGTCCCGATGACAGAAAATAATCCTTGTCTTTGGTGATAGATTAACATTAATCTGTGGAAACCAGGTGCATCTTGAAGATGATACAGGTAGGTTATTTTTAGGGTAACAGCTGCCTCCAGACTATTTCTCTCTGGGAGGAATGACTTCCAAGTGATCACTTGGAAATAATCTGACACATCACTCTCGTAAAACTATAACCTTTATATTTTTATACTTCACTTTTTGTACTGATAAAACAAACAAGACATAATATGCCAAGTTAGTTAGTTGGAGGTTGGAGTCTGGAGTCAGATCTTTTTTCCTTTGGACTGAACCATGCAGGCTGTTTTCCTGTTTCCTGTCTTTATGCTAAACTAAGCTAAAAGGTGATGGGCTCAGTAAAACAGTAAGGTTATTTCCTAAATTGTCACACTGCTCCTTTAAGACCCCCAAACTGTATTGAACTAATTTAAAAGCAATAATTCAGCCATGTTGCTTGTCATGATGACCATTTACCTGATGAGGAGTGAAAACTTTTGTTCAGTTCAGTAATGTTTTTAAGCTTAAATCCAGTGTGCAGATACTTCATTTTCCCACTGTCAAGTTTGTGTCAGCTCAGGCAAATACAGTAATTTTTTCTTCCCAGTAATTTTAGGCTGTTTTTAACATCAGTCCACCACTTTTGTTTAAAATGAAATATCTTGACAAATATTGGATGGATTTCCATGAAATTATGTGCAAACATTCGTGGTCCTCAGAGGATGAATACTTACTTTGGTGACTTTTCTACTAGCACCACCAACCATTTTGCTTCTTTCTTGGTTATTATAGACTGCACATCAGATCATCTGTTTTCTCAAGTCCGTGATTTGCTGTTCTTTATGTAGAAGACATGAGGTCAGTGATTTTTGTCCAAAGGTCATTACAGGGTCTGAGCTTTGTAGCAGTCTATTGATTTCCTTTGTTAATCCTGCACTGAATGCAGCATTTCTTGCTGTCTACAAATTCCTGCACTAAAAGGTGTTTAACCACCTGTGATTAAGGCTTGTCGCAGTCGTTGTTGAGCCATTCATCACTAACCAAGCAACCACAGGGTTGTCAGGACTAGTTTTGTGGCCCGGGGCAAAAGTAATAGCTCCATGGTCTGGACACTTGATAGCAGCAGCTGGAGAAAAAACAACCTGAAGTTTGACAAGTAATTAAAACTTGAGACATTGCTTTAAAGAATATGTTGTATAATTTCTAGACATGATGGATAAAGGTTGATGGCTTTGTGAGTTTGGAGGCCTGCAGGTGAGACATAGCAGCTCATGACCGATCAGGTGTTAGAAACAAAGCTTTGGATTAACCCTTAATTCAATCACTATTCCTCAACACTGATACCAAAGGATGAGGAGATTATATGTCTGAGCGCAATACAGACAGACACAGATAAAAGTTTATGATCTGACTCAACGTGATCTGCACCTCAAAGATGCAAAGAAGATAATAGCAGCACAGCTCCAGAAATATCGACCCATTAGAGGGAGGGAAGGAGAGAGAAAAGAGAGACGGAGGAAAAGAGGGGACTGATGTAAAAGCAGAGAACAGAGACAGATCTATAAATAGGCCTCCCTGCAGCCTGTGAGTAGACAGTGAGTAGACCGGAGACATCAATGTGACAGCCCCTCCACTATAGAGACTATCTGCCTCTGTATGGATGGTGAGAGTTCATATCTTCGGTTAAGAGAGTCTGATTCATCAGTTTTACCCCCAGCTGAGCAAACACACTACATGACATGAAATTGCACAGATTACACAAACAACTAACTCTTGATTTCTACTGTTTTCTTAAAGTTCACTCCACCATGTTTATTTTTTCTTTTTTTCTTTTCTCGCAGCATTTAGTTGTGATAGGACAAAGAGCGCTGCTGACTCTTTCAGGCACAAAGACAGCTGTTATGCATGACTGCTGCAAAATGAATTATTCATGCTAACATTTAGACTTTGTATTATTTATCAAAAAGTGCCACAACGTTCAGCTGAAGGTTTTTAAGAGACTATTTTAGGGAGCACTTGTCCCAAAACATTGCAGGATACATTGCATCTGATAGGCGGTGGAAAAGTGTCATCACATGATTTTTTTTTTTTTTTTTTCATAAATGAATGCTCTCCATCTGGCTGCAGCACAAGCTACAGCAGCACTGCACTGCAAATTAGCAATTAGCTATTTGTCGTTTTTGATGATCAAACTGATTCCAGCTAATAATACTGGAAGGGATTATTCATAACTACAGAGGCTTTTGTGATGAACAGAAGTTTGTAAAAGGTAAGTCTAAAATTAAGTCCCCCCCCCCCTCCTCCGCCTGTCTCACAGTTACGTCACTCTGTATGTTCTTTCAAGGCCTCCCAGTGCCAGAGAGTCAGTCACACCACGTTCCCTGACAAAATAACATCATCATCACCAAAATAACACAAATGTGCTCCATGATGATTTATGTATTCTAAATAATATTACATATAATGTACAGTGTGTGCACAGAGTGTACTGAAGATATTTTGTCACTTCCCTCTAAATTGCAGTGATTTTTTTCTTTCCCACAATACTAAGTTCCTACATACAACAACCACCTACTAATGGATCAGCAAGAACAGAATTTGTACTGTGAGAGATAATGTGTGACAAAAATCTCTACATGATAAAATGTACAGAATACTTTTGTAAAATCTAGCAGAGTGTGAACAGCCCCTGACTGTACACGTTAAGTGGAGCAATGATGAAGAACATCTAGCAATAATAGTACGAATCTGTTTCCTCATTTCCTGTTTGCAAAAGTCACACACAAACCCTTAAAACCCAATGCGAAAAACATTTCTTTTCTTTTTTTTTTAGCTGGCAGAAATCTAGTTTCATCTTCAGTCCCACTGTTGAGAAAATAGCCTGCTACAACCACCGATTTACTAATGGAGAACAGCTGCAGGACAGATAAAAAAAAAAATAGAAGAAATTGCATCATACAATGGTTGCAAAAGTATTTTGAGATTTTATAAAGAGCAAAAAAAGATCATGGACTTCGTGAAAGTTATGACTGGATTTCATTGTGGACAATATAAAGTACAACATAAACTCTCCTCTTTGTGTCTTGCTTTGTTTGTTACTTTCCTTTTAGGGTTATTTTTTGCCAGTTGTTCCTTAAAGTCTATAAGAATTGAGATTATGAACATGACTATTTTTACCAAATGAAAAAAAAATCCTGTTTATATACAACAAATTGCATTAGTGCATTAGATCTGCTTCCTGTGTTGTTCTAATATTAATGACAGTCACTGATGGTGTGCAACCGACTTCTTGAAACCAATCCTAAAGCATCCAAAGCCTCCCTGGACAGTCTTACGGTGGGAGGATCCCCTCTACAGTCAGCTCACTGTCGGAGGAGGTGACCTTTCTGTGTGACCCCCTCTGACAGAGCGCTGACCTGGGAGGGAGGAGGGGAGCACAAGGAGGCCACACACACTGATACACTTAATGCCCAATGTTGGGCTAAATTCAGCTGCATCTGAATTAGACAGCTGACCTCAGGTTTTTGCTGATAGTCATGCTTGTCATGGATGTTTTTACACGGGAAAAGATAACAGTGAGAATGAACTGACATCACCTCTCTGTGGTGTGAATCTGCGCATTATATGTAACTCAACTCCCACCTCACACAGGCTCACAAGGTGATAATTGACTGACTGATTAAAATCCAATAAGATGGCTTTTGGTAGCTGGCATATGTTAATGCTGTTAATGCCTTCTGCATGCCATTATTAAGCACTTTTCAATATGTCTTGCCCCTCAGGGTGTGTATTCCCAGCGTGTTCACTCTTGTAAGAGTCCTGTCTGTGCCGTTGCTCTTCAGTGTGAAGTGTCTGTGTTTTCTTTTAGCTTAACAGCGCCTGGCCGCTCATGCTTTGTTTTACAATTAGCTCCTCAGGTGCCAACTGGTTGACAAATTATACCTTCGAGTGTTTGTGGGTCTGCCTGATGTCTGAGCTGGTGACTCATTATGTATGTGGGCACAGGGGATTCCCATCAGTAAAGGGAGCAAGAGGAGCAGAATAAAAAAGAAAAGCCTTTCCTCCACTTTGCAGCCTTGAGGGGATGTACAGTTGAATTGACAGCGGGCCAGTGGGGTCGGTCGTGGTGGATAACAGGCAGCGAGAGAGAGAGAGAGAGAGAAAGAAGAGGGGCTGGTAGAACTGGAGCCGGCTGAGGCTGAAGGGGTGAAATGTGGCGTGGTGACAGGACTAGAGGGTGAACAGCAAGAGCCAAGGGTCAGTGTTTAGCTAAATATCTGAGGCTGAACTGCAGCTGGCTCTGGATGTGGAAACTGAAGGGAGTCTGGGTGTGGAACCAGACGCTGAAGCAAAGTTTCCTCTGTCGATCCACGAAACAATGACACCACAGTTACAGTGCAGGCCAGAAATAAAGACCTCATTATGTACTTGAAAATACAGAACATGCAGCAGAATAGAATAGAATAGAATAGAATAGAATAGAGGGTTGCATTGCTACTCTGGCAGTGAGCTCAGGAAAAAGAGCAGTCATACAGTGAAGTTACTACTCTGTATGAGCGCAGTATTGTGCTGTTGCATGGCAACAGTTTCCACAGAAATCTTTGCTCAGAAACAGCTCTTTGGTCCTCACATAACTGCAACGGCAGAAAAATGGGCTGACTGCAGGAATACAAATGGTCTCATGAACCATTTCAGCCCGCAGAGACACAGGAGTTGTTTTGATTTGATTTGAACATATTTCCAGAGCAGCTGACACAGAAAATGAGAGTAGATGTAGTTTAATCTATTTCAAATTGTAAACCATTTTTTTGGTGTTGTATCAGAGGCTGTAGGCAACTCAAGGATGTGGGATGTTTATCTCCAACTGATCAGATAATAGTAATTAAACGTCAGCCCTGAATGACAATTATCAAACCAAGCTTTCCTCTCGATAATGCTATGACATTATTCCCCCATGTTAATCAGTCAAATTGAGAGCAAATGATACATAACAATGCTAACCACCTGTATTTGTTACATAATGCTGATGGGATACTAATATACCCCACTGTTGATATAGCTACTGTATATTTTACCGTCAAACAAATAATTACTAAATGTCACTCACATCCATTAAAGGACTAATAATGCTTTGTTGGATGAAAGTCATCGGACATTTTTGCTTTATTGCCAATTATGAGACCAAAAGATCGACACCACTCTCATGTTTGCGTAGTAAATATGAAACTGCAGCCTGTTAGCTTAGCTTAGCACAAAGACTGAAAACAGAGGGAAACAGCTAGCCTGACTCTGTTCATATGAAACAAAATCCATCTTCCACCTCAGAAATGCTTTATTAGAGTGGTATCAATCTTCTCTCAGCAAGAAAGTAAATATCTATCACATGTGACAGGTCATGTGATGTTCTGTCTGTATGGACCTGACAGGGTTTCAAACTGTTGTTCCCAGTTGAATGTCTCAGCAGTGGGTTTACTTTGGCCTGGGCTGGATGTCGTCTGTTTAGCATTCCTGTCTTTGCTCTGCGCTCGTTGCCATTGCCTCTTTTCCTCATCGTGCTGCTCTGTCTCGTACCATCAGAGATACTGTTCCACCTACCACTCACACCTCCGGAGAAAGCTTCAGGCCCACACTTTGTTTGGACCTGTGGGTTTACATTAATAAAGTGTACTTCTCTAAAACCAGCAGGGTATTCGCAGCTCAGAGTGACACAGCTGAAGTTTGTGCTGATCAGGACACATCGTGGACAGTAATGCTGTGATGGTGACTGGCAGTGGCACTGTTGCTCAGGGAGTTTTCTTTTTTTTTTTTTCTTTTTAACATTTTGCAGCATCATGCCTCCTCCTTATCCTCAGAACTGAAACATCTATTTTTGCAGCACAATTAACAGAGAGAAGAAACGAGTGGTGGGACACAATTTGCATTTGGATAAAAACATCTGAAGCCCAAAGATGCTCTTTACAGATGCAGTTTGCAATAGCATCCCAGAAACAGGAGGTCTGTTTGAAACTTACTAGGATTATACTGAATACTAACTGAAGCAAAAATGTGAGGATATGCTGCACAATGACGTTTACGTATCAGAATTTCATCATAAATAACGTGACGAAATGGATCGATATCGATATTGTTGGATGCTGTTTTTGAGCATGTTTCACTTCACGTAAATTAAAAATTTGTATCCCTGGAGCTGGAGGTGTAGTGCTCAAGGACACTTCAGCAGGGTGGGTTATAACTGTTAGAGGGGCTTTAATATAGGGCCTCCTTTTTTTAAATGGTCGATCTCTGTACTTGCAACCCAATGCTTCCCTCTAGTGGTCTGGAGAATGAAGAGCATTCAATCCAAAAACAGGCCTAAAACATCAAATCAGGCCACAGTTTGATTGTGTGTAGAGATGTGAGATCCTCTGTTTCACTGCAGAGCTTCTTACATGGCGATGTGGAGTCTATTTATGCATTAATCAGAATATGAATTTTAAGAAATTTCTAAATGTTGTTGTCACGAGGTTGCCATCTAGAGTCTCACATTCAAAACTGACATTATGCTGTATGAGGCCTAGCATTTTTTTGCAATCATCCACAGTCACTGTTTGAATTTAGATGTTTTATTATCTTCAACAGCTGTAGGAAAATGTAAAAATATCTTCTTTATGGAGCATATTTACATTTTTAACAACAATCCAACGTGAATAAATCATAACGTATTCATCATCATGCCGTCTGTATTTAATGACCTATCCATCTCTTTAATATTCAGTATGTTAAAGGATGATTATGCACTAAACTGTGAACCAATTTTAAGCATGTAAGCACAGCAAGCAGGGAGCAAAAGAGCAAAAGTTAAGAGATAATTAGGACAGACAGAGACATAATTAAAGGTACAAAACACATAATTTCCTGCCCGTTTTCCTCATTTTCAATCTGTGTGCACGTTTCAAATTATTCAGTACACTCTGTAAATGTATCGTCTTCATACAAGTCCTCCAACTCTCCGTCCCTGCTCCCCTCGTTGCTGACTTTCCTGCGGGCGACAAACGCTCGATCATGTTGTTTGAAGGTACTAAGTGAGATTGCAGATGAGGAGGAGGAGGAGGAGGAGGGGGGAGGGTGGCGGGGTAACACTAGACTAAAGATGTCAGAGAGTACACGTCCTCCACAGCACAACTCATCACTCTTTATCCACATCAACCTCAAGAGGACACAAGAGAGACAGAAAAGCAGCCAACAACAACAGTGTGTGTCCATTTATTTTAGGTACAGCTCGTTGTTGAGAGCTTTGCGTTGTCTTGTCTCCCTTAAATCCTCTTAAGGTTGAACAAACAACTGATGAGCTGCGCTGCAACTGAACGCACGAGCTTGAGCCATAGACTGTATATAAATATATGTAGAAATATATAGATATACTGTATATGTATATCTTTATATACAGTCATTTACTCAAGCTAAATGCCTTTTTGAATTTTACCTCAAGGAAGGATGAAGCTGAGGCGAAGACCCCAATAAGCCCCAAGAACCACTGCAAGAAGGAGATGTAACATAAGAGGGCAGAATTTATAGTCCGTTAGTTTGCAACACAGTCAGTGATAAACACAGATCTTATTGTTGCACCGTAGCAGTTTAAAGGCACAGTCGGACATTTTGGAAAATGGGTTTATTCACTTTTTTTGCATTAGTTAGATGAGAAAATTGATACCACTCATGTCTGTGCACTAAATATGAACCTAGAGCAAGCAGACGGTTAGCTTAGCTTAGCATAAAGACTGGAAACAGGGGAGAGAGCTAGCCTCGCTCCATCCACAGGTAATCAAGTGCACTTACTAACACCTGTTTCCCCCTGTTTCCAGTCTTTAAACTAAGCTATGCTAAGCTAACCAGCTGATGGCTCTAGCTTCAAATTCAATGGACAGACATGAGAGTGGTGTCAATCTTCTCATCTAATTCTCAGAAGAAAGTGAATACGAACAGTTCCCAAAGCGTCGATTCCTTTAACCTTCCATCAGGAAATCTGTCATTTTTCCTGTAATCATTTTTATTGTAGTGCCCCCATGTAGAAGACTGGTTTATTGTGTTTACACTGGAGATCTATATGGAGACCCAGAGTTATCAATATTAAATAGGACATTATTAGATAAATAATTATGTGAATAAACAGATATGTGATTGATATGTATGCAACTGCTGGAATAGAGACCACAAATACCTGCAAAAATTGTCTTATTACTGTCTTGAAAGCCTGCATGAACAAACAATAGATAATACTAATTTAAGTTTTTAAATGTTATTTTGCAATTTCATAGTTAAATGACATATTTTGTCTGTGTTTATTTGCATGATTATTTATTTGATAATGACTTAGTTATTTAATATCCAATACTGTGGGTCTACATACAGAACAACCTCCAGCTGTAAAGTGTTGGCAGAAAAGTGAATCACTGAAACACAAGGCCACAAACATCATCCCTCCAAGAAGATCAAATCAAAACAATTTTGATCTTCTTCGGTTGCAAAATATCAAACCTTTAATTATAGCATGCAATTTAAGCCACTATTTATTAAAGAAGCGCTCAAATATAGTTTTGTCAGTCACACCTGCTCTTCGTATACGATGTCATAGATCACATGTCACACAGACAGACAGACAGACAGACATCTGTACAGATTTACTGTGTAGGAGAACGCAGTGCTGTAGTGCTGGTGGTGCTGCCAGGGCATGTGTGGAGGAGGATGTAGCTGCAGCTCCACATCTCTTCACATGTAATTAGCTATGCCACCGGCCCCCCCGCAGACAGTACTGGCTTGTTAATGGAAAACAAAAGCACGGCGCAGCCATTACTGCTGCTGTAGGGGCATCCATTTAGCTTATCAGGAGAGAACAAGTGCTTTCATCTGTTTTGCTCATTTAAGGACCAAAACAAAACAAATACAGTATAAGAGCTGGCCAGTGTTTAAAGATTAATGATCTAGATATGATGGTAGACCAACTATACTTAATATGTGAGAGACATGCTGGATATATAAAGTATGTAACTGCTCTATTTTTATCCAAGCATCTGCTCGCTGCTTTGTTCTGTTCGAGGCCTAATCCAGAGCTGGCGGTTTGGCAGAGCAGAGCAGGCAGGATTTGCAGAGTAGGCTACTTACGTAAGAAGACCTCCAGGGGCAGACATGGACCTCTCCGCCCGCCTGCCCTGACACTCAAAGGGATTACTGAAAGACCGCTTCCTCAGCATCGACTTCACCAGAATCTGAAGTGGACGTCAGACAGAGTCTCAGTGAGAATACAAAAACATTTTCTTCTGCCAGTTAAGTCTACAGACCTAAATGTCTTTTAATTAGCACACTTATATAATGAATAATGAATAATAATAATGAAATCCCACTAAAAATTACACTCATTTAACTTCCTGGTAAACTGTAAACTGTTGGGTGGTTATTCTTCTATCCTGTCATATAAATATTGCAATTTAAGAATAAGAATAAGAATAAGACCGACTTTATTTATCCCGGAGGAAATTGTTGAGAGCTTTTATTTTTATTTTTTTTATTTGTCAGAGCTTTTATTTCCTCACCATATTAAGCACTGTGTGAATACATTGCCCCTTGCATCTCAAAGACGATGAGATGAGATTTTTGGAAAATGCTTACAAGCAATCACCTGAAAGAGGTCATGTAAATATTACAGCTAAGATATTTCAATTGAAATGTTCAAACCAGCAGCTAATTGTGGGCACCGCAGTCTTTAAAGTGTCCAGTGACCACAGAAGAAGCGACTCACCACAGTGGAAAGGCTGGGGATGAGCTTGATGCTGTTCTGCACCTCCTCCTCAGTGACCTCCACCGCCGTGCAGTGCTCCTCCTCCAGAGGAAGAGGATTGGAGCCGTGCTCTGTCATCCACGGATGGAGCTGCAACAACACACAGAAAAATCCTCATGAAAAAGTAACACGAATTGCAACTGAACATATGGTCTTTTACATTATATTAATAGTCATTGAGAATTTTCTTTTTCAGTCACCTTAATTTCAGGGATGGTGATTCTTGTTTCAGGGTTTTTATCCAGCATCTTTTCAATGAGCTCCTTCAGTTCATTACTTATCACTGGACTGTAAGAAAAGTTACAGTTTTACAGATAAATATGTTTTTGACAATGATTCCCAAACTCTGTGTGGGCACATTTTCCATCCAGGAACATGAAGAGGAAAAAAGTGGAACAGACCTTTATCTTATATATCTTATATCTATAATATTTAAAAAAACTAGTCTGTGAGGAGTGTTGTAATATTAACATCTACTGGATCACCTTTACAAAGTGTTGTTTTAGGTGTTTGTTTTGTGTCAAAAGCAAAGTCACTTGCTGCCAGATGCTGCCATCTGCCCTCAGGAGAAATTATTCTGCTACAGCAGTTTAAAGAGTCTGCAACGCGAACTGATACTGATATAATGATGGAGCCACATGTGTCCTATAAAATATCAAGCCAGAAAAAAAATTCTAATCTAAATGTTTGCTTACGTCTCTGGAAACTCCACAAGTTTGTTCTTGATCTTGTTGTGCAGAGAGACGATGTAGTCATCATAAAAAGGGCACTGGAACGAGGCAAAATTAAACGATTAAAATGTTGCTGGCTTTTTGTTTCACATGCGTTTTGCTGTTAACTTGCTTACCTTCCCAATCACAAAACAGTACAGTGTGACTCCCATCGCCCACACGTCTACAGCCTGGAAAACAAACACAGTCATTATCAGGGATGTGTCATTATTGAAAAGCTCTCAGTAGGCGGTTGGACATGATTTCTTGATAATTTCTCACAATTAAGTGTGGTCTGATGATCAACATCCAAAACATATGTTCTACAGTGATTAGCCATGTCTGTTTCCCAGTTAACCAATGGAAGAAGTTTTGTTGCACCTTTCCGCTGAAGCTCTGCTCGCGTTCTGTCATCATCTCGGGGGCCATGAAGGCCGGTGTTCCCGCCCTGCTCGACAGGAGGGCGTCCGTCCCCTCAAATATGTTGCTCACGCCAAAGTCTGCGATCTTGACGCGACCGTCATCGCCCAGCAGCAGGTTGGAGGGCTTGATGTCCCTGTGGATGATCTTGTGATAGTGCACTGGACAAGGCAGAGAAGTCAACATGTTGACTGTCTGCTGATCAGCTAAGAAATATCAGTTCTGCTCACAAAAAGCCGCTATGTGTGCACGACACATGCTGCTAATGAAATCCTGTAAACTTACAGTACTCTATTCCCAGGACGACATCTACGAAGTAAAAGCGAGCCTGCTCCTCTGTGAAGGGGTCGTCTGTGGGCACCTCCATCACCGGGCTGACCAACATGAGAGGAAGGGAAAAAGTAAATAGGTGTGCCACATCTCACGGGCCAATTTAAATGCCCAAACTATCACTGTTTGGTAATGTGACAGGACACAGAAATGCACAAAAACGTACCCTTTTGTCATCAGTTCGAAGGCTTGAGGACAAATGATCAGAAGTTAATGGCTACACTCTCACGTTACACTGAAATGTAAGTGGCTAAGTTCAATTACTGTGAAAGGGATAAATGAGTCCCTACCCATATGAAGTCCATCTTCATCAGGATCATCAAGCACCTGAAAGACATATTATTAATTTGTACTACAGGAATAACCATTATTGCACTTTTGTGGGCTGTATGTAGCAGCTGAGGCTCCTCCAGCCCACATGTCAACATCTTTATTTTAAAAACTTTGTGTCACTTGTTTCTTGAAACTTGAAAATCTACCATATTTTCAAACCAGGTCCTTCCCTACTTCACTGACATCACATCCCCATATCTTGTTTCTAATGTGTCAAACTACAGAGGAAAACTGCAATCATGTGCTTTCATGGGATCCTCAGACTGTACGCAGTTGGACCTGCTGTCAGACTGCAGGACGTGTAGCAGCAGGCGAGGACTGACTGACCTCCACTAGTTTAACAACATTATGATGGTCCAGTTTCTTCAGGATGGCGATCTCCGTGTACACTCTCTCCAGAGGAAACATGGCTTTAGGGAACGCATCCTGCTGCGAGTTTGATCCTTGAGGAGGCGGGCGGCCTGAAATTACACACACGGGCAAAGAGAAAACACATCACCACCTACACCACAACTCATTAGACATTTAAATGTCATTAGTGATGGAGATTTTCACTCACGGAAAAATCCACATTGCTTCATCAGCTTCTTCTTTGAAACAACTTTCATCGCCTAAATAAAGCAGATAAAGCAAATGATGGCAATGACACACTGACTTGTTAACGCTTTGAGCATAAATGCACAATTTATAAGCTCCAACTTACATAGTACTGCTCTGAATCTTCATTATAAGCAAGTTTGACCACTCCGTATGAACCCTTGGGTGGGGAAATAACAAAGGGAAACAGCTTTAAAAATCTTTTGCCATCACTTCTGTTTCAGTGATCTCACATGTGAAGCACTGATGAGTCACCTTTCCAATTTCTTTGTTCAGCTTATACTGGTTGAGCTGGACACAGTCCTGCAGAGAACAAAAAGAGTTAAATCTGTCATTTATAACATGTTGAATGAAGTAAAAAAAAAATCAAATTCCTGTCAAGTTGAAGTCTCACATCAGCGTCCGTGATGGACACGCGTTTGGTCTCGATGGTGGGCTGTCGGGCTATGCGGCTCCCCCTCTCCTGCAGTGACAGCTTCCTGTCTGAGAGTCGAGCCCTGTGAGAGGCCGTGCCCCTCAGAGGCCCCGACCTGTAGCCATTAGGTGGGGTCATGCGGTTGGAGGTCACGTTCATGGCTGCCACCATGTCGGCCAGCTCGCCGTTGTGCTCCGTGTCCGCCTCTGGCCTGCAGGCAGAGTCAGCGCTCATGGTGGTTTGGTTGTTTTTCAATCACAGCTGAACGTCCCAGACACCAGAGGATGCATCACTGCACTGAAAGGTGTGGAAGCAGAACAAGTAAAAGTCAACAATCCTAAATATATAAAAATAGAAATATACCATTTAAAAAAGCATGACACATATAAAATATGTTAAGTATATCTGGGCTTCCAGTATAGACAATGTCATAAACTGTTCGACCATAAATGCATCATGAGCTGGTGCCCATTTTATTTTCTTCCTCTGTACTTCAGGCTGATGCTCTCACAGCGTGGACTTTATTATTTGAATCCACTAAACATTCACACTGTGATCAGTTGAATTTCAGCTCTGTGCGAGTTGATCTTCAAGACAAACTGACAAAGGTGAATTGTGCTCTACGTAATCCTGCTAACCTTCAATTAATCAATTAATGACTTTGCTTCATTTGTTGTGCAATTATGTGTTTAACATTCCTTTAGATATTATCTCATTTACCAGCAACATGTTGCCTTTAATGAAGTAGGTAAGTAGTAAGTAGTAAGTTTTCTTTACTGTGGTTTCCTCAAAGTTTGACTTTCCCAGCCCCAAAACTGCAGCTTGAAACCTGAAAACAGCCAACAGACTAATTCTTTCGTGTCCTGAGTTTCCTTTAACAGATGGCACACGCCTCAGATAAGAATTAAGGGGAACATTAGAGATAAAAAACCCAGGAAATGAGAAATGTCATCCTCAGACAACAGTCTAGCAGCAGATCAGACTCCAACTCCCTGTGAGCACGACTCACTGTAGCCCAAAATACAATACTGGGAACTGAAAAGCTTCTTATGTGGCATCGTGGAAAGCTTTAACAGGTAAGCAATTCATAATACTAATCGAATACACAAGATTTCTACAGCATTTGCACATAGTTGAAGAATACATGTATCAGTGCTTTTGCAACATGTAAAGCTAAAAAACAGAATTATTAAAAATTAATTTAAAAAAAAGAGCGACTGATAGGCAGCAAAGGCCTAACACTCATCTCAAACCCCTTTGACAAATGGCAACAATAAAACAGACTTAGAGATGAAAAGAATGATTTACTCACACAGTGGAGGTGTCTTGTGTTGAGGGCTGCTGAGGTTAATCTGCATGTCGTCCCGCTGCTCTGAGGAGAGGAAACTCCTGTGTGTCTCAGTCCAGGACTTTCACTGAGGAGCAGGGAGGGAACGCGCGTCTTAAGGATTAACTGAGGCTACATATAGCTGAGGCAGAGTTATTCTGAGGACGGCCACGCAGTGCTCACCTGCACACTGTAGCAGGCTGTGGTGACAGACCCCACCCTGATCTGAGCAGGACAGAGCTGGACACGTCAATAACACACATTAGTTAGTCTGTATGGAACGATCACACCACCTTTTCATTTAATGGCTGCAGAGTAGTTAGTGTGTTATTCTGATACATGATATAATATATCAGAATAATACTAATAACCATATATGATATGATATTAATATAGACAATACATGGTTGTTCTTTTTACATCATATTGTTAGAACGGAATAGAATACAATATAAATAAAAATATAAATAAATGAAATACACAAAATAAAATAAATAGATACACATAATGAATCAGAAAACAGTAGTAAAAGCACTTTATATAAAAATATGAAAACAGTAATGCCCTGAGTAGGTATTGCCTTGGAGAGCTATGCTATGTTGCACACAGGGGAGTGCCATCTTGAAATCGGGATATTATAACTGGAGCACATTTTAATTACTATATTACTATACTATACTTTATATATAGTTTGGTACTTCTATCTATTGCAAAGTATCATATTATATAAAAGTGTACTTTCCACCACTGCATTACTGGTGTAATATAATATAAATGTCTATGTAGTGGAGATATTTTCTTTTGCAAACTGTTTTAAACAGACAGCCCTCTTGACTGCAGTGTTACAAATAATTCAAAGGACAATAAAATCTGCTTGAGGATCATCCTGTCTGGAAGCTGTAAAGTTTCTACCTCCAGAATAGACATTATTTCATCTTAAAGGTCAGTAAACATCAAACATGATGAAAATAAAATGTTGTGATCACACAGAAAAAGTGATCAAATACATTGAATGCAACCATAATAGCAATCTTTTTGTCTTTTTCCTCATGGTGGCTTCATACCTGCTGTGCTTTTGTAGTTTCATCTGCTAATTCAAAAAGCATTTGAACAAAGAATAATAATTCTTAGACTGTCTTCATTAACAGTTTTACAAAAGCTTTACTAAGACTTTTGAGGACTACTGTAACCAATCTGCTAAAATGGCACCCAAGACTGACACTTTTAATTAACCTTCAGGAACAGAGGTCAAATACAAAAGGACCTTTTGTGTCGATAAATTGGTTTACACTGATCAATCTGAGAGGAAACCACAAAATTACATTTAAGTCTGGACTGTGCAGGTCACATCCTAATATTACATGAGGGCTTCAATTTACCTGGGAATTTTGAACACTTCTAGCCTACATGTAAAGCTAATAATGGTACGTTAAAAGACAATAGAACCTTGTAAAGGAGAAATTATACGACAGAAGATTTGATAGTTAAAGAGTGTGGCTGCAGACCGCGACATTGTGTCAATGCCACTGACTAACACCTAAACATAGAGGTTAGAGAGTTAGGGAACATTAGCTTGCAGTTTACTGCATACAGCCGGTGGCTGGACTGAACGTACGATGTGGAAGTTACACTGGAATTTGTCATTTTTTAATGTGCCAGATTTCACAAAACTGGAGTGACAATTGTGATAGAAGTTTCTGGAGCTCAGACTTCTCCCCTGTAGTTTGTGATCATTGAAAAGTCACTAAAGTTCATTAATATATGAATGACATGGAAACATGCTGATTTGTTTTTCTGCATGAATAATTGTTTTAAAAAAGACCATTTGTTTAAGGTATTACACATGACCTGATAATCCAATCTGAGTGTCAACCCCACCGACACGCTTAAACAATGCATGACAGTGACAGGGGACCACTTTGTGGGTGATGGACAGACACAAAGCAGCTGCAGTTGCTAATGAGACTACACTTGTGCTGGTTCCAGCAGCTCCTTAGCTTAGCTTAGCACAAAGACTGGAAACAGGGGGAAACAGCTAGCCTGGCTCTATTTAAAGCTGCCGTGACTTCCTGTAGGCTCCACTGGTTTCTTAGAAAGTTGATGGTAATGATACTGGGTCTGATTGACAGGCTCTTTTCATTTTGTCTGAATGCTCAGCTGTTCCTTAGAGGATATCTAGTGATGAATGGCGTCAAACTACCAGCAGTACAGTAGTAAAATTCTGTATCACATTTTGCGTGGATTCAGCTGCCTGTCCTGTTTCCTTAAACAAACTAGCTGCAGTTTGTCTATTCTGGTGCTTAAAAACCAAGATGGCGAGGGCCATGAAAACAACAACGCCTGTACAGCGGGACTCCAGGCCTCCACAAACCAAGCCCTGAGTCCAGATAAAAATTCATACTTGAAATGTAAATACGAAGATGGAATGATGCAGGCGGCACACAAACAGAGGCAGCGCTACGGAAACGAGTCAAGCTGGGGCTTCCCCTATACCTGATATTGCACGCCAATTGAATCTGACAGCGGGGGGAACACCCTGCAGACAATCGGCGGCTCAACTCGAGGCCTCTGTTGGTGAGGGACACCCGCGGCATCATCCCATCTAAGGGAGCCGGGTCGACTCCAACTCAGTGGGTTTGATCTTTTCAAGGTCTATTTACAATCTTCCGTATGACAACTGGTGACATCTTCTGTGAGGTCACTAATCCAACATGGTGGCCAACTGTGACATCATCTGTGAGGTCACTAATCCAACATGGTGGCCAACTGTGACATCATCTGTGAGGTCACTAATCCAACATGGTGGCCAACTGACATCATCTGTGAAGTAACATAAGAGGCTAAAGCCTTAACACAACAAAAGACTAGGGCTGTACTGGAAATGGCCTACTAGACTGGCAGTTTGTATTGAATAGGACAAAATGTAGTTTGTCTCATATAGTTTGCAAACAAAAGCAAAATCTGCAGCATGCATGGGACCAGTCTACTTCACCTACTGTGTCCCACAACGCAAGGCGCTTACCGTTGTATGGACAGAGACGTTTCAGAAAGCCATGTAAAGTTTGACTTATTTCTCCTGAGCAGTCCACCTACAGCTGTCAGCGAGGGAATTTCAGGCAAGAAATATGCTACCCAGCTGCTGGACATTCACTTCTGTTAGATTTACAAGGACAATTTAAGTGCTTGTTCCCACTTTGGTCGACCTGCTTTCTTGGCCGCTAGCCTGTTAGCTTACCAGGGGAATTTCCCATAAAGTAAATGAATTTATCAACACAGCTGGTGACTGTTTTCTTTCTTAGAAGCCTCATATTTCAGAAACACTGCACATATAAAAGCTAACACTTTATTTACTGCAGTTTTTCATGCCTAGTATTTATGTAAAGGCCTCTTTGCCTATGGTCGAATAGTTTTCCGACGGTCCCTGAATGCAGCAGCAGCTCACACAGAGCCCCAGCAGGATGCATCAGTGACAGTCAGGCACCAAACTCTGGTGGAGCAGAGAGCATCTCATCTGGAGGCCTGCCATGTCTCTGTCCGTGCAGTTTGGTGCTCTGAGGACCAGAGAGCTGCGGGAGCTGCTGCAGGATGAAGACAAAATAAACCACATCGTCAGGTGTAGTGAGAAGGTGAGTATCTGACAGAGGGACAAAAAAAAAGAAAAAAAAAGCTGGATTTCATTGTCTGCTGAACCATATGTGGTCGTTTCCAGTTGCAGAGAGTGCAGAGGGCTGCAGAGAAGATGCTGGTTTCAAATCAAAAGCTGGCAAAAGTCGCTCTTTCTCACAAACAGACTTTTAGAGATGCCAAGTTAGTACTTGCAAAGAAGTACAGGGAACTGGAAAAACTTAGGAGCATCATCCAGGCCAAACAAGAACAACTTGGTGAGTTTTGACATATGTTTTGCATCGAATCTGGCTGCCTTCACTCCACTGTCATTTCATACATTCCATATGTTCGTTTTTCTGAAAACTTGTTGTTGTTTTGCAGCAGAAAAATACAGCCTTCCTCATGCTCAGTGTTGCCTCCTGGGGAAGATAAATCGTGCAGAGGAGGAGTGTGAGGTACATTTCCTCTTCTTTTTAGAGATCAGCTTGATTTGCTTATATAAAGAGTGTAAAAATTCAGCCTACATTCAATTACCTTGCTAATAATTTGCATCAATAGTCAGTACTTAATGAAATGGAATGAAAGAAAGGACCCAAAAGATGTAATACATGGAAACTACATGGAAACTTTATCTATACGACACCTTTTAAAACCAGCCGGTTTTTCAGGCCGGTGTCAAAGCAAAGCAGAGGTCTAATCTGGAGTAACGTTATATATGATGCATGTGCTTAAAACCAATGAGATATTTTCCTTCAAACAGCTGCTGTTTCAGAGGTTTGCAGAGGGGAAAACGCCACTGGAAGATTTCTTGGATTCCTTTCTCAGCTCACAGAAACTCCAACACGTCAGACTGGTCCTGGTGAAGAAACTCCAAGAAATGACTGAGCTCCAATCAACAGGGAGGCTCAGTGAGATCTACCCGGACACTGAGCAGATCCACAACGCCTGTCTCCCAGTGTGCAGTCTGACCACAGCTGTCATCTTACCTGCCTGCTGTCACCCTCCGTTCCTGCTGCCTTTCGCCACCCATTTGAACGCTGCCCACTGTCTGCAGCATTTACCATCCTGTCACGATTACAGCGGGTCCCTGAGTCCAGGAGTGCATGGACGAGCTCCCAAATGGCCAGCAAGACCCGTCCGCCTGCAGCCCCTGAGGGTGCAGCAGAGGAGGCACCAACAGGCACCACAGTGAGGTCCAACACACGCACAGACAACAGCTCCTGGGTAAAGTCTCCACTGAAAACTGTCATCAAGAACTGACATTGAATGCTTTTACAGATTTAGAATTTATTTTAATTTGGATTTAGTTTTTGATAACATATTTCCTGCTCTAAGTTGTAACGTTATCATTTAAGTATTTTATACACACTGTTCTTGAACATTTGTTTGTGTTAAAAAGTTCATAAACAAAGATGGGAAGAGAAGTTTGACATATTTTGTAGGCTAGAAAAACATATTCATAAATCAGTAAACAACACAGACTGTGGCTGGATGCACATGTATAAAGTACAGAGGAAATAGACTTTTTTCACTGGGGTATGTCTCACCACAGACGGCTGCGGTTGCATGCTCAGCAGAAAGCAGCTCTTAAAGAGAGGAAGTCCACAGAGAGATGCTTACATAATGATTTATGTTCAGTTTAGATAAGTCTTTGTTTTGGGAAATCACATAATACAGACTCATACTTTTGATTTGGAATTTCCTCATGAGAGCTTCTATGAGTGAGGAAAACGATCCAAGTCTGCGCTCAGTGTTGTATATTTATCCCAACTGATCAATCATCACAGCTCAAACAGAGGTGCCCTTTTAAAAACTGTCCACGGCATCAGAAATGCAACAATTCTGTGATATATTAACTATTTTTAGGTTGCCTTGCTAACTTGACAGTGGTGTTTTACTACATTTCCAAAAAGTCTTCCAACCCCCCACAGAGATGGGCTCTGTTATTTATTACTATTTATTATATTAAAGAAATGAAAACACACCTATGAATACCTGTCATTTACTAAAACTCCACTGAGCATCTGGTTCCTCCAGATGACAACAGACAACAACAAGCATCTTCAGCAGCTGAATGCTCTAAACGATAACATGGTTGTCATCATATCAGTGAGGTCGTACTTGAACTTGAACTGTTCGCCGACACTCAATATCTCTGATCGGTCCTGCCAAGGTCAGCAAAGGACCACGAACAACACTTTATTTACTTTAAGCTCACAGTTCCCACTGTTCCTCCTAATATTACCACTACGTCTTTTGATAAAAGGCCATGGGTAATCCTGTAAAACTCATCACTTGTTCAATATCTTTGTTTTCCACCCTCCGTCAACTCGCCTAAGCGCTCGGGAGGGTTAACCAGAGTGCCATATGGCCCAGTGCAGCTTGCCATACGAATTCAACCATGGAGAAACCTCACTGGCACTACAGGAGATGATTAGCAAGGTGGAGCATGTTCAAAGGCTTTTGTTACCCCACAGACTTCAGTTACATCTTTGTCAGCAGCCTCTTTTGTCCCACAAGACTCAAATTGGGCAATTTTCTTGTCTGTCATCTGATTGTTTTGTGCTTTTCGCCTCTTTCAGCTCCGCGTCTCTGCATTGTTTGACGGGGAAACCTTATTTCTGCACAGGAATATGCACAATATTTAGATTTCAAATGCCTCCCAAATGAAAAGAACTACTTAAATGCCAGGACAAAGACAGCATAAAGTATCTGTTCCATTTAAATTCTGTGTACAAGAATCATATTCTAAAAATATGGGAACTCAAAACCGCATTCTTCCTGTAAACACATCTGCTCTAAAAAGTCAAGTCTAAAAAGTATGACATTGGTAGTCTGTATTAACTCACAGTTAAGAGGTGCTTTATCCTTGCATTATTACCCTGAATGGTCACACGCACAGAGGATTATAGAGTAGAGCAGGTATGGAGTAACACTTGGGTGGAGTTATTTATATTTATGAATGTGGGTCAATGCTGCTGCTTGACCTTATAGACAAAAACCAGTAATGGATATTTTTGTTTTGTTCCATTCATACTGTATTTCTTCTTTGGATTATGTCCAGTGTCTGTTTGACTCACTGTGCTCATCATAACATATTATATAGACTTTCTGATATATGGATAGTAACATAAATAATATGTTTATAATAATATTTCTAATTATATAAATATGGTTCATTCTTAATAGAAGTGAAATGATACATTAATTAATCAACTAGTTGACATAAAATCAGCAAAAATGCCAAATATCCTCCAGTTACAGGCTTATGTAACTATAAACTGAATATCTTTACGTTTTTGAACAAATCATTCAAATCAAACAGGAGACTTCATTAAATTGTGATGGATTTTACCAGTCTTTCATATTTTAAAGACTAAAATAAATGATTAACTGTAAAAACAATCTTCAGATTAATTCCTAATAAAGATAATATAATCTCAACCTCAATTCCTGAAAATTCAAATGAAACATGTGCGTGTTTTGACATGAATATAAAAAGGGGAAAGTTCCACCTGAAACCAGACAGGAAATGCAAAATTCACCCAAGACAATCAAAAAAGTTACTGTGCTCACAGTGAAAGACAGCACTGTAAAGAATATTCTCAGCAGACAGTTTGACTTGTCATAGCAGGAAAAGCTCAAGTGTCACAGCTCCTTTAAAGCGCCCCAATAAGTGGTGACAGTGTGAGAGCATGCACAACAGCAGGATCCTGAAACTGTAGCAGCTAAATGGAATTCAGCCATCACTGATTTTATGATTTACACCTGTGCTTTTCCTGCTCTGCCATGTCAAAATGTTCTCTAGAAAAAAAACATTTTAAAAACATTAGAATATTCAAATAACGCTCGCAAGTCAGCAAAAAATTCAAGATTAATTCCCCTGTAGTGAACACTGCCTCTTTAATAAGATGCATGTTCAGTTTTATCCCTGAGGAACAAGCAGGTCCAGACTGGCAGCAGTCATCATCACCACTGTCCTGGCTTCACCACACCGTTAACACTAATAACACCACTCCGATGCCAAACCAGCTGTCAGAAAGGAGACCCATGGGACTGCTGAAGTTTTATCACCACCCTCTTAATCTGCTCGAAGCACACAAACATCACAATGTTCCAGGAGCCCAGACGAAGAAACGACGGCATGAATCTGTAAAAAGAATCCGGCGAATCAAGAAAAATGCTAATTTGATTTGTCACTTTGTCAAATGTTAAACTTTTGCATTAATGATTGTGACATTCTTTGATAACAGCGCTGCATACCCCTTATAGA
This sequence comes from Pempheris klunzingeri, assembly GCF_042242105.1. NCBI lineage: Eukaryota > Metazoa > Chordata > Actinopteri > Acropomatiformes > Pempheridae > Pempheris > Pempheris klunzingeri. Next base: position 8,391,624 of record NC_092015.1, on the reverse strand, counting down.
AGGCTGTGGCTCCCTCTTTGATCATCATGGTTAAGGCACAGTTAAAAGCGCCGCTGTACTGCCCAGGCACCGAATTCATGTAGCGTGTTTTTACCACATCCACTGGAGACGCTACAATGGTGGTGCAGAAACCTGCTGCGAAGGCCGCTGTGAAGTGACACGGCATGTTGTCTGTTGGAAACAAAATATGTCGTTTAGTTGTTAAGGGCCCCAGTGTGAACAGTGTTCACTTAATGTGAGGCGTGTGCACTTGCCTGTCATCAGGTCGTACTTCAGGATGAGGTCTTTCATGATGTCATAGGTCACCAGCTCGGAGCAGTTTACGATGGCATTACGAGTTATATTCGGCAGACAACCTGAAAAAAGACAAAAATTCAACCTGGAGAATTGTAAAACAGTACGTCACTGATCTACTCATGTATCACTGTTGGACCCACAATGGACACTTTAAAAAATCAGAGATGTCATCTTTTTATTCCTCACAAAACTTGATTTCCAACAACTTGACTTTGCATCAGTAACAGCTTCTGTACAGTAAAATGACAAATGCCATTGTTAACCCATCTTAACTTACCCTTCCAGAGCCCTTTAACGCCCTCGTCCCTGGCAATAGTCCTGTAGGCATCAATGGTGCTGCTGTACCTCTTCACAGAGCCGCTCTCAGGCAGGCGGACCTGAGCTTGGAACCTGACTTTGACCACATCAGTGGGCTGAGCGAGGGCCACCGCCATGGCCCCTGTGGTGCAGCCCGCCAGCAGCCGAGCCCCAATTCCTGCATCTGTGATGCGAGCAAGTCAAGACTGTAATTAGAGACTGAACAGGAGTGCAGTTTGGATGAAATCTGGCTGTGGAGTTGAAGGTTTTTAATATATACCTGTCAAAATATTTTACTGGCTAGCAATTAACCGTAGGCTGTTACATACTACATCCTGTTCCTCAAATCTGAAGCCTCATTTTAAGCATTCACATTGTTAAAGGCAGGGTCTGCAACTTATTTTAGAAGCTTTTTTGGTTACATTTGTTGAAATTCTCACAACAGCCCAACAGCAATCAGTAAATGAAACAGTCTGGCTTGTAACAAGATCATTACATTCAGACGGCCGACCTGTTGGTCTTCCCCTCGTACCTGCCAACCTGTGCACCCATTACACATGACCGGAGTTTTCCACGAGGCTAAAGCTAGTAAGCCAGTCACATAAAATTGCCTTATGAATGGCTGAGAAAGTGTGGCCAAAATCTGAGTCACGGCCCAGCGACAGGCGGCTGTGAGTTAGCAGCACGATGCACAAACCCACTAAGCCGGAAAACAACACAGAGCTGTAACTCTTAAATCTGAGTATTATGACAGGCTGTCGTTTAGTAGCAGTGACCTATTAGCACAAAGCACAGCCTCTGAGCCTCTGTGCAGTAACTACGGGCTAAAGGAAACATTACACTTGTGTCGGCTGTAACAAAAAAATACAAAGATAAAATCACTGTGCTGCTTATCGTTCAAACTGGTTCGACTAGTTATCTGCAGAAGCGCTGAATGCAGCTCTTTGTATTTTGAACAAAAATGTCAGGCTGTCTGTAAGTAATATTTTCGGACTTTTGGGACTTGTGTTTTAACAGTTCTCTCTCAGTACACTGAGCAAAATTTGATCTAATTGATTGTTGTTGGAGTGAACCAGGGCGCTTCTACTTTATGAACATGTTTATTTTTATCCACATTGCTTTTATTTTTACTATATTCAAGATACTGTGGTGACCCAGTATCACACATTTGGCTCTTCAATGGTTTCTGAAACTCCAGAAATCCCTGCTGTGATTTGCTCTTGTTTGTTTGCAGCTGAAGGTTAGAATTAGTAATGATTCAAGCTGCAACGATTAGCTGCTTAATTAACTAGCGTTACTTCTTTAAGTCATTTTTTTCTCAAGCAACATGCCAAGTTACAGCTTCTCAAATGTGACATTTTAGTACAATTTCTTGTCTTTCATCTCATAGTAAATTGAATACTTTTGAGCTTTTTGTGAACCAAACAAAAATTAGCAATCAATCAAGAAAATAACTGTTAGTTGCAGCCCTCGTAATGATCTCATTTTACAAAATCAGTAAAAAAAACTGGTGATTCTGTTCACTGACTTGCAAAACTCCTGGTGTTTGTGTCTGCTGCTGGACAACAAACTGGGGTATGAAATGCATTGGAAGATAATTATGGAAAAACAGATTTCAATCTCTCCACCACTCGGCTGTGTGTTGAAACGTTGTGGCACACACTTTCTGACCCGCTTGTGTAGACCTGCTTCATGGTGTCATAGAGGCCGATGCGGACTGAGGCGAAGCTCATCTGTCTCTGCAGCCCGGCCACCAGTCCACTGTACAGACTCTTCGGGCCCTCAGTCTTCACCATGGTGAAGATGGTGCCAAACACACCTCTGTACTTCATCCTCTGGCCGTCCAGTAAGGACTGAGATTCCCCTTGAATCTAGAGTAACAAAACAGAGTGTGAACTGAGTCTCTTTACAGTCTGCTGGGTGAAAAAATGCATTCAGGGTTTCTATAATAATCAGACAAGTCTGCGAAATTCATGCAAATAGTCCTTTAGTTTCCATTTTTGTTCTTGTTTCCAATTGTTACATCCCTGATTTCACATGTAGCAACATGCATGCTTCAATGCCTGAGTAGCAGCCTCCTGAAAAAAAATGCTGTAGATACACCTGAGGACAGTGAGGACATGTCAAAAGGATGGGTTTTTTTTTGGAATTTGAGGGTTTAAATGACGACAAATGAGGAAGTGTTTGTGTTCCACAATTGTACATAAATTACCCACATTTTCATATTTTAAAGGCTGAGTTTGGTGTGAAGAGGCAATATTCTACCATTTGGGCCGGCAACACAGCAGAATTAGATCCTTTATATTGCATTTTGTGAAGTGATTTGACTGAGATTACATTTAGAGACATTATTAAACAGTAAAAATATATGAAGAAAAAACAAAATTCTACAGGTGGTTTTGGTGGCTGGAAAGAAACATCATGGGGGGACTGATTGGGGGTTTAACAATCTCAGTAGGCAAAGTATAAAATCCTGGCGACAAGCAGTGTATCCTCACCACTGAGGACACTCAGTGGTGAGGATTTCAGTTTCTCACCTGAAGTCTGACTTTGGCCGTGTCCAGGGGGAACGTGACCAGGTCGGCCACACAGCCAGCTGTTCCAGCGGAAAAGATCTTGACAGCAGCTGTTGGTGTCAGGTCTGCAGTTCTTCCACCAACCATGATCAGTGCTTGAGCTCAGAGGATCAACAGTGTCAAAAAAAACAAAAAAAACAGAGCCCATGAATCAGGAGGAGCCAAAGTAATTTCTGTCCAATGTCCTCATTAAATTATTATATCCTTCAGTTTAAATATTTGAGCGAGGTATTTGTGACAAATCCAGATAGGCTGTCAAGCTGACTGCAGCCAGTGTCAGGTTTCAGGTATTGAAAAGTTTGTCTTTTCAAAGCCAAGTCCTCTTGTTGTACCTTTAGCCATAAAAAAGCTCCAAACTATCATGCCACTGTAAAATAGAAAGTTCAAGAAGAAGAAATAAAACACTATTACAGCTGACTTCCTCAAACCGCTGCACAGCAGCGTAAAAACACCCGGCAGTGATATAGTGACACTAGCTGTCAGACTGAAGCCGCGGTGCTCACTGAGTCCTGCCTCTCCTGCAGTTAAAGCTGCAGCTGCACTGCCCTGCATGAAAACCAGACACACAAGTAGTTACACACTAGGGAATGCCAAAAGGCTCAAAGGTCATCATGGACATGCAAGACAGAGTGGTGTACAGAGTGCCAAAGACATGGAGGGGCTTAAGCTATCAGCTGTGTTATGGACATTTTAGTATCCAGTGTTTTTAGAGTTTGACCCGTATTAAAGAATAAAATTTAGAAATATTCCTGAAGTCTAGTTTTACTCTACGCAGAAGTTGTTTTGCTCGTCTGTTATCTTAATTTCTTTACAGACACACATAACCTGAAACCCATGAATGGAATTAATGTACACTTACAATATTCTGCACCTGTAGCACCCTGAATACTTTGAACTTATTACATTTAAATGAGCGCTTTAAACCCACCAGTTTGTCCAGCTATAGCACAAAACTACCTTACTAAGAAACGCACTACCACAACGCAACATTAGTTAACTGAATATAAGGTTTAAAAATGTGATGACTTCAGAAATAAATTTCATATATTTTTGAGCTTTTTGGCCTTCCAAACTTAAGTCTGAGGATGAAACAGTGAGGGTTAGGGTTAACGCAGCCTGAGGCGTCCTCAAAGAAACAAGGTCTGGTATCACAAAAACAAACTGTAAAATCATAGCAACAAAAGAGAAAGTGTTTAAAACAGTAAACTGGTAATATTTATTTATAAAAATACAAAATGTTACATTCAATTTACATGATCTTTTCCTGGCCTGAAACTGCTAAGCAGTACACATTTGACCCTAAATGTTCAGCAAACAAATCCATCGCGTACTATAGGCTGTCGTCAAAGTGAGCTGCAAATATTTTTGCTATTCTTTCGGTCTCTTTCTTCATGGATGATGGAGACATGTTGAGACACTGTCGAGGACCTCTGCGATGGGAAGTGTGAATGCTGTGTACTGGAGAGTCTCGCCCCTGGAGATCAAAATAACAAACACCAGTGATGTGAGTGCTCAGGCAGTTAAACTATGTGACTATTTTCTGTTGTACTTTACCAACCAACCAAATCCCCCCCCCAAAAAAAACGTGTACTAGGATAAAATACATTCAGGGCGTGGCTCAAGGTAAACAGGCATAATAATTAGGCATAGAATATGTTATTGTGTGTGCTAACACCAGTCACCACTCAAACAGAACAAGCCTTTCTTTAGTTAACGCTGATGTTAATGTACCGACTGTTTAACAGGCTTGTCTTGTGTCCGTCTGAACAGAGTACAATCAACAACAAGCGACTAGTTCCAACCGGTTCTTTAAATGATCATTCCTGCATACAGACAGACACATCACCTCCAGCATGCACCTTCAGTGTACACGTGTTATCTCCACACCCTCTTTGAAACTGCTGGTGTGACGCACAAATACTTCTTCATTATCTGTCCGACACTACGGACTACTCTGAAGTTTCTTTCAGAGTGCTGCTAAATGCTGAGTTTTAGTTCCTTGATGCATATTTGCGGCACTCTGTGGCACAAAGGGACACAAAGTATTTTGTTTGTCTTTATGGATTATTGTGTATAGCATGAATTGCCAAAAAGAGAGTGTAAAAAAAAAAAATGACATGTAATCTTTTAAAAACTGAATAAAACACAGTCAAGAGTACAAGAAGTGAAGAATTCAAGGGGTCTTTACCTCTGAAGCCACATTGTGTGAACAACATCTGTGTTCATGTTTTAGTAAATATCTTGGTACACAAAATGAAAGATGTGTGCTGTCACGTCCTCAGACTCACAAGATCCGCGCACGATTTTACATTACTTAAATAGTCGCTTTTTATTGGAACAAACAAGAATCTTATTCAAAGTATGTTGCATACTTGCCAAGTACTTTGTAGTTTTGTCTGGCCAGAATTGTATTACGTAGAGAATATTGTTTTTATTTGATCATGTGTAGTTATTTCCTATGCTTCTATTGTGTTATTCAAACCAAATAACTAACAACCTTGTGAAGTTTAAATGATGAGGTGATATTTCAAAAACAAAACCACCTGTTCCTACAGTGATTTTATTGTGTTGTGACTTTTGGTCGCCCCAGATGCCTGAGCCCTGACCGTTGGCAGAGTGGACGGTTTTCTTCTTCCAATAAAACAGCCAGCAAAGACTTTTAGTTACATCACAGCAGTGTCCCTAAACAGAGCGTGTGCTGGAGGTGACAGATGGGACACAAACACACACTCTTCTTTTGATCTTAAGCAGTTCAAACTGCTTTGTCAACTCCTCCTAAAGGCTGCAGACACAACGCACTAAGAAAATGGGGGTGAAAATACACGTTGCTACATTAACATTACAACAGAAACTGAAGAGGGCAGACAGATGGCACGTTTCCCATTGCAGTGTAAAGGACGGATGGAACCACGAACACCAGATACACTCATATATTTACACATGACATTTGTATGAGTCAGATTATATAACTGTGGGTGGACCTCATCCTGTTAATGCTGCACTAATGACAGTTCAATCACGCTGAACTTCAGTGGGTACACACAGTCACTATTCTTCACTGGCCTCTGTTCAGCAAGCATCATGTGAAGCGTAAAATGACACCCGTCCGCTGGGCTCTGCTGTTAACTCACTATAAATTTGACTTTGCTTAATGTCTCATTTGTCACAAAATAAACGTGAATGGGAACAAATAATATATTCTGTCAATAAATTCTTCTAGAACTAAGAGGTTACGATTATTGCAAAAATATTGTATTGTATTGTATAGAGGGGGAGAGAAAAGTAAAAAGGGGGGAGAGCGAGTGAGGGTGAATGCCAGAAGTAGAGCTGGTGACAAATACTCACCGGGTCACTGGACGGCTGGGAGAAAGAAGGAGCTAATCGTATGGCTCTCATGGACGCCTCCAGTTTGTGAGAAGGAAGGAAGAAATTAGGGACCTCCACAGGGACTAAGCTTAATGTCGCATGTTAAAGAAATAAATAAATACAGTATGATAGTTTCCTACGGGACAGGTAAGATCACAGATTCAAGGTCATTTTAAAACTCACCAAAAGACAAATGTTTATGGACCTCTGCAGTGTCTCCCTTTGGTCAGTGATAGGTGTCATCTGATGTATTAACTGTACAGACGTTAGCCGTAAACTGAGTGTGTATAACGTTATGGTGGTATTTCTGTTCAGCCCAGCCTCAAACTGATCTCAGAACTCACCAAAAACTCTGGTTCCTTCTTTCCTTTCCCTTCAGTCTCTTTGATTTCTGTATATTTATAAAACTCTGTACATTAACAAAGCCAGATGAGCAGGGAAAATTCTTCACTTAAGTCTAAACATTTTCGATTTACCTAAATTTGAGCCTGCAAAATGCTGACAAATCTGGGTCGTTCCACTGACCTCAAGTGCAATCACATTGTGTGATGTAGTTACAATGTAACCGCGTGTTCACACAGAACAAGACGCAAAGAACCAGAGCCAGATGTGCACATGAAAGACGCAAAAATGCATTTGGAGCATTAAATCTCTAGGAGACTAGGAATTAATCATCTCTCATCACGTCATGTTACTCTGTTACTGTCCCAGGAGGATAAACTCATTAGAAAAATATTTACTGAGAAGTAAGGTCATTTTCTCATAGACTTCCATAGAATTGGATTTCTTTTTACCATCAGCACAGTTGCCATTAGAAAAAATGCAGGTTTAAAGCACTTCAGCATTGGCTTCACTTTTCACAGCCAAGTCCACTTCTTTTATATGGTTACAGTCTATGGTTGGATGTTTTGTGAACATGCCTGCCCCTTTACAAACAGTTTCTAGTCAACTTCCCAGGTGGTTCTGTGTAACAAACTATCTGGTGGGTCAGGTTAGCGGCATCATGAAGCCAGGATCGGGACACTCCAAGCTTTCTGTTCGGTAAAAAGATCCTTTACTCACTGATCTACTTTTGTCATGAATCTTTGATTCCCTTCTAAAGTAAATGATGACAGCAAAAACAAATCTGAAAGACAACAAATACAGATCAAGGATACGGTTGGAGTGGAGTGTCTTTATCGTCCAGGGAGCATGAAGCATCATGGGCATCTGTGAAGTGCTGTGAGGAGGATGATGAACCTTCGTCATCTGACTCTTCATTGGGGCTGTTGAGTTCTTCTGCTCGTCTCTCGTCTAAAGCTTGTAGTGTCCTTTCATCATCTCTGTCTGTGTCTGAAGCGTCTCCTGCAGATCCATTAAAACTGTCACTTTGCTCGTGTTCACTTTCCTCTTGTCTTGGACATTCGTGTTTCTCACTACTGTCATGAGTTTGCAGATTTACTATCTGCTGCTTCCCGCCTTGGTCTTGGCTAAGATCCACCTCCTCTGGGGCCTCCAGGCTCTCCAGAGAAACCAGGTCAGGGTCTGACAGGATGCTGGTCCAGGGGCTGGTTTTGTCTGTTAAAGAGGTCACCTCATTCAGAGGCCTCGGCTTCACCACAAGCTCCTCATAATCTTCATCTTCTTCTTCCTCATCGTCACCAGCTTTCTCATCCTGTCTGCAGCCTGACAAATCCTCACCTGCTCCCTCTTCGTTTTCATCCTCAGATGAACAGTAGCCTACAGTGATCTTGTAGTTTCCTTCATCCTCGTGCTCAGAGTCTGTATGGTCTTCCGGCTTCTTTGGCAGAGGCGAGAGCGGAGCAAACACTTTGTCTTGGGGAGAATTTGAAGCTGTGTGTGGACTGGAGATTATCTCAGGGATGGTTTGAGAGTTGGTGACTCCGACAGGGGAAGTTGTTGATCTGCTCAGTGGGTTTGAGGGAACTGTTTCTAGGCGGTGTTCTTGTAGACCTTGGGTGAATTGAATTGAAAGTACAGTGATGCGGCTTATTATTTTCTATTTTACTATCTTTGACAGTTATCAATAAATGTTTTTTTCCTCCAGCAATCAAGGTCATACGTTTAGAGAACTGTGTTTTCCTGTTTTAAATGTTGGTAATGTCTAAAACCTCAACTTGACAGTGGTGTTTGTGGAGAAAACAATCTAATGAAACTAATTGCTAGTTACAGCAGTGAAGTTACATAACTTCATATGAATAGTTAAGTCACTTTTACAGTGCCAACAATGTAGCGCTGACATTTCAGCACCACTGGTTCTTGAAGAAAGCAGACAGAAGAAGACAGTGATGCCTCCTTTTATGGTTAGTGTGCGAGCTGCACAGCAGACTGTGTCAGGGTCAGCTTCCTGCCAAGGTTGGGTAAACTAGAGCCGCTAACAGCCAAGAATGATTTTTCAATGGCAAAATGACTATTGAACATTTTTAAAGAATCGTACCATCTATTGTATATCTGTTTTAAAATGCTAAAATGATGTATTCACTAGAGACTATTGATGGAAAAATGTTCCATTACGTTAGCCTGGGAAAGAACTCACCACTGATGATATTGTTGACTTCTCCGACTAACTGGTTGGACTTGAGAAGGAGCTGACATGGGTCTGTCTCCGTGTCCCTCTGTTCCTCATGCTTGGCGGGACAGTCCTGCTCACTCATGGACGGGAATGTGGGGGTTGAAAGCTTACGGCTGAAGTATCTTTGAATGTTGTCAAGCTCACTTAGTTTTTTCCTATAAAAACAGAGAACTGCAGTCAAAGCATGGGTTTTAAAAGAAAAAAAAGCTACAAAGCAATGATGGGGACTGTCTGTCTGAGGTGTGATACCTGAGTGCTGAAAACAGGAACGAGGTCGAGGGATTGATGTCACCAGTGCTGCTGCTACAGATGGACTGAGCTGCTGTGTGCTCCTGCAGACTCTGATGGTAAAGACGCACTTTGTCCATGTGTTCAACATGGCGGTCGCTCTCACTGGACCTGATATCGTAATGACGATGAATAAATACAATGGTTGACTGTGAAAGCCCTTTTTAATCATTTGTATATAGAAATGTGTGAGTAAATGCTCTACAAACCTTTCAGAGAACAGCCTTTCCGTTTGATCAGGCGACGAGATCTTCTGCTCGGTGTATCGGCTGATGTGAGAGGGGAAGCTGCTGTATGTGGCTGCGGTATGATAGCTGAGACAGGATGCCTGGAATAAAGCCTGTTAATAAAAGTTATTTATCTTTAAAAATGTATTGTGCATTATGTTATTTTATGTTATGTTAAGACATGATGAAGGTGTAGTGTACGCATGAGGACTTTCTCTCACCGATGAGTTCTTGCCAGCTTCTTCGTTCACAGATTTTCTCTGTCCTCGGAGGTCTTGGACCCCCTTTAGTGGAGTGATGGACACTTTGAGCTGGCCGTGACACTGACCACTGAAGTCAGTGATGTTGTACCAACCACACACTGACTGGAACCCACAGAGTAAAGGGGACAGGTCTACAGAGGCAAATCCAATCACCCTCTCCATTTCTATGGAATTAACACAACCCCAGAGTGAAGCAATATATCAAACACATCAAAATTACATATACATTCAAGTGAAACTGCTTCCTGTACCTCCTTTGTGCCACACTTTGAACACGAGAGATTGTTGTGGATCAATCAACAGCTGCTTTGAAAGCCTGTGAATTTGAAACAAATTATATTTGGTAAGTGATTATTTCAGTTTAGTATAGAAATCCTCAATGAGTTAAGTTAATGTCTGTGACATAACCTGACCTGCACTCATGTTGATTGTCCCACACAGGGCAGTCACTGTTGGCTATAACAGCTGTGGACGCTGGTTCAGCAGAGTCAGCTGTGATGTATGAAACACAGCAGCTTGGTGTCCCTCCGCTGCGCTCTGTTAGAGGACAGCCTGCCGGAGAGACATAACACACAATTCATTATTATTACTGTACTGTATGTATATTAAAAAAAAAAGTGGAAGAAAAAATATTTCAGGTCAGGAGCTCACTTGTCAGATTTAGATGCATAGCCCGGTCCACTGTGACAGTCACAGGGAAAGATTCATCTGTGCTCATTTCTGTGTGCTGTACAGATGTGATATCTGGAGTTGTTCTGGAGGATTTATTCAAATGTCTGCTTTGCATATGCGCTCTTTTGGGTGTTGCGGGAGAGGAGGTTTGATCTGCTGCTTCCACTTCGTCTGACAATAGCTCCCCATGGCTGTCCGAGTCTACCTGGGTGTCAGCTCCAGCCAAAACCTCAACAGGGATGAAACCTGCTGTCAGGATGATGTGCACCCTGAGAGCAGCCCCTTGTAGATCTGCTGCTGAGCGTCTGAACAGCGGATAAACTCCTGTAAAACCACAAAACTGTGATTACACTCACAAAAACAGCCAATAATAATCAGTTAAATTATACCACAATTAATCATTTCTTACCACTGAGAGTGAGCTTCTGCTGGGGTGTCTTTGCAAGAGAGGACAGATCTACAAACACTGAACCCACCAGTCGGTCTGTGTCTTTGGGCCTTTGGGCTTTGTCTTTTTTAAAGGCCACCCACACCTGAATCTCCAGCCTCTCCTCTCGAAGATACCACATCAAAGGCTGAGTGCTCCTCAGCTCCACAGTTCTGCTTCCCTGGAAAGTCACAGTGGCCTGGCCTTCAGCCCCACCCTCCACAACAGAGGGGTGTTTCATCTGGGAGCAGAAGGCTTCCTGGTCGTAGAATTTGTACCTGAAGTAGCAGTAGGTGGAGCGCTGAAGTTCACTGTGGCCTGGCAGAAACAAGCAGTGGACAGGTATCCACGCTCTGGGCATTGAAAAAGTCAATGACATTTTTCGCATGCTGTCTCCCCAGGCTTCCTCACCGTCTTCCATCTCATTCTGGGTGACTTCCCAGCCCACACCCTGAGCAGCTTTAATGACTCTATCCCTGTCTGATTGGTGGGCGAAGTTGATGGAGATCTCAAGGCCCCCGACCAGGACTTGCTGGTGTTGAGAAGAACTTGTTTCCTGAGGTAAATAAATTCCAAACCAGCCAGAAATACCTTTATTTTTGGAAAAAGAAACATAATGACTATGTGTTCATCAGAAAGCTTATGTGATCCAGCAGTCACTAACAGTGCAGAATACCTGTTCTTTTATGGATCAGATCAATCAGTGGTATTTTCACTGTGCCCAACATAACATCCTTCGGCTTTTGAGAGAGCGCGGCTGCAACAAATATCACAAAAGAAACGTAGGCAGATATTAATGACTTCGAAAAGTAGAGGTAAAACTTAATCACAATACCATCATATACTGTATGTACTACATGGACCAGATCTGTTAATGATATATATATTATGATATTTGTAATTAATGATAAGTCAGATTAAAGTAGAAATACCTAAATGTATAAATCTGTAACATTTTTATCAATATATAATTGTGGTAAAGAAAACAAACTAAGCCTTTTTTAAAAACCTTTGCGACTGTCTCTGTTC